>NW_024412429.1:24162424-24349508 GCF_014898765.1 Herpailurus yagouaroundi
TGTGTGTGTGTGTGTGTGTGTGTGTGTGTGTGTGTGTGTGTGTGTGTGTTTTCCTTTTCTTTTCCTGCTATATGCTCTAAAATATCCATCTCCCTCGCAGGCATTTCTGATCTCAACTCTGAAGGAGACCTGGCCTTCCTGGGTCCCGATGGTGACTTCCGGGCAAAGGCGAGTTTTGAGTTTTGCTTCTGAGCTCCCACAGACAAAACTGTTGATCAGGCCCAGTTACACAAATTTGGCTTGAAAACCCCTTTTTTGAAAACAATTCCCAAATGTTTTTACGTGGGCAAGAATTCTATGCTTTAAAAACAATGGGCTGTAGTTCCTCTGATGCATAATAAATTGAAAATTGATTTTTCAAGAGAGAAAGAGCATGTTTTTTATACTCTGGTAATGAAAATGGAAACAGTACGTTGTAAATTCCTCCTCCTCAAAATCCCAAATTAATGACCATTAGGGGGAAAAGGCACATAAACCGTTTTCAACTTTCAGCCCACTGAATGCATTCAACACTACTAGGTTCTAGTAAATCAAATCTGCCTTCTTCTCAAGCACATGTTATTTCTTTTCCTGGAGGGAAAGGCAAGGTATCAAAATGCTACACTAGCTGTTTCTTGATTCTGAACAGAGTACATAGAAAACTCAGTCCAAAAAGGAATCCAGTGACCTAGTATCTGACACGGAGGGGTAGGGAAGCCCTTTTCTTAATATGGTTTTCATGATTAATGAATGACATATTTACTCCTACATCTTTCCGGCTTGCATAAGCTCCCTCTGGCTGAGAATACCACCAAGAAAATAATGTTCTCACCACCTAGTTCTTGGGTCCTCCTCTACCCTGTTTTTCTGCTTTTAAAAAAAGCTACAGTGGCAAGTAAAAAAAAAAATTCTTCCAGCAGAACATTTTTTTTTAAATTATTATGATTATTTCTTGCCAGAAGCTGTTAAAGACGAAAATGAAGGAAAAACAGCTGCTGGCCGTGGGCAGCCCTGAAGAGGAAGTTGCACTGCGGCACTTGGCTTCTAACCTTTGCGCAGGTGCCTCTCCCTGCCGTAGGCTTCTGTTCGCCCCTCTTCTTACCACAGGTGGCAAACTCCCCACTATCGCAAAAGTACAGGAGGAGCAAGCAATCTTAAGGGGTAAACTCGGAATGCCTTCACTACCTCAATGTTTAAGCACCCATGGTTAAATGAAAAAGAAACCTTCAGGGTAAGCACGCCTTTCCGTCACTTACAGGTCCTTTCCTCCACCCTTTGTGTGGATCACAACAGCCATGACTCAGCGATGGGAACTTTCTACAAGTGACAATTAGTCACTGAAGCAAGGAGAAAACACTCGAAGTTGTAGATTAAATTTACTTTGTTAGAATTTTCCTTTGGTAAAGATCATGAAAACCATGGGTTAACAAAAGTAGATGGTGATGCCCAGCAGTCATGTGCTTATTCTTTGCTTCCCTTCCAAAAGTAAAATATTAGAGGAAAGAAAGTGAGGAACATTACCTTCAAATGATGTGGGGGGGGGGATAATAATCTCTTTGTGCCTACTTTTACTTATTAATGCATTATTTATTAAGATGAAATCACAAATATTTAGAAAGGAAAAAAGCTGCTAATGAGACACGCACATTATGTACTACTGCCGTTGGAAAGTCTTCTAAATTGGTCATTTCCTCAAAAGTTCATTTTTAAGATCCGTGGTTGAAACAAAATACTGTTTTCCAAAATAATATTTACTTGGTGCATAATAATTTGCTGTGCAAACCACCGTTCTGAGTTAATGATAAAAATTATAGCTAACATTTCACTGGTGCTTTCCAAGGGATCAGGTTCTGATAAACACGTTGAATGGATTCCCTTATTTAACTGCCACAACTCTAGGAAGTAGAAACTGTCATGACCTCATTTCACAGAAGTAACTTCTCCCCCAAACCACATGATTTGTAAATAATAGAACCAGAACTCTGTCTCATAGTTTGTCTTGAGGGCCCACATTCTGAACCATTACCCTCTACCATTTTAGGTAGCCCAAGTGGGGGGTGCAGACATTAAAAAAAATATATTATAAATGCCACGTGGGTTCCTTACATGTCTCAGAAAAAAAAAAATAATTAACTTGAATTTCAAACGCGGTGAACAAGAGTTTAAAACAGTGGTTCTCAAACTTAAGCTTCCATCAGAATGGCCCAGAGGGCTGGTTAAAACATAGATGGCTGCACCTCACACCCAGGGTTTTTGAATCAGTAGGGCTGGAATGGGGCCTAAAAATCTGCATTTCTACCAAGTTCCCAGGTGATGCTGATAACTGTTAGTCCCAAGACGGGACCCACTTTAAGAACTGCATACCATCATAGCAGGGATACATAAATTGAAACATGGTGGAAGATATTTTGTTAAGTACTATTCATGAATAAAAGTTAGGCATAAAATGCATACCCTGAATCATGGTTATGGAGATGAAGTACATTTAATCAGACAAGAACAGGCATGTGAGCTTGTGCGAACCTTCACAACCTTTGCTTGCTGGGTATTTGTGGGCCCTTTGTGGATTTACCTCCAACAACATGGAAAGAATCAAGACTAGGAGCCAGATGGACTACATAGCTGTGCTTATTCTTGAAGTCAGTTCCCCCTTCAGTGCAACACAGGAATAAATCCTTCCTTTCCTCCTCCCCCTCCCCCTTCTTCTTTTTTGGAACACTATAAGCAGCTGATGAAATAACTGAATAAAAATGTTTCAAACACCAAGGAACAATACACAAAATAATGTAACATTGTGATTCTGATTACACTTGATTTAATCTCAAAATGTAAGACACTTGTTTTCTTCAGAGAAAATTAAATTTTATACCAATTTATGACTGTTGATCACTGTGAGTCATGATTAGAACATATTTTAACTCAAAAATTTCCTGAAGAGAGGAAACCATGGAAAAGAACTTAGTGGGAAAGATGAAAAAGCATTTATCCTTTATAAAAATAACTTCTGAGAAATAAAATGAATGGAAACCGATTACACAATTCTCTTGAGAAGAAGGAACAGAAATAAATTTCTCTTGAGAGAAAGGTGATGGGTAAGAAGTCCTCCACATTTACTGCTAGACACAGGTAAAGGAGGTCTGCTGTTATGTAATTATCAAGAAAAGGTAACATATATTTCCTAAAAGTATTTAATAGCTCTTTTTTTCTTTTTTAATTTTTTTTTTAATGTTTATTCACCTTTGAGAGAGAGAGAGACAGAACGTGAGTAGAGGAAGGGCAGAGAGAGAGGGAGACACAGAATCTGAAACAGGCTCCAGGCTCTGAGCTGTCAGCCCAGAGCCAGACCCAGGGCTCCATCTCGGGACTTGATCTCACAACCGGGAGATGGTGACCTGAGCTGAACTCAAGAGTCGGATGCTTAACCAACTGAGCCACCCAGTCACTCCTCTCTAATAGCTATTTTTAAGTCAAACTGAAGAACACTGTTGAGCCTCGGAAGTCTATTTGAAGTCAGTGCTAACAAAATTTGATTCTTACCGGCACCGATCTTTATATTGTGTTCAGAAACACTTCCTGGGGCACTTGTCTGGCTCAGTTGGTAGAGTGAGCAACTCTTGATTTTGGGGTTATGAATTCGAGCCCCCACATTGGGTGTGGAAATTACTTAAAAATAACATCCTTTAAAAAAAGAAACAAACATTTCTTAATGTAAAAGGTGGACTTTAGTTGTTAAATCTGAATTAGGGGAGTTTCCAGTTTGCACAGAAAGTTGCTGTTATAGTACTTCCAGTTCCTCCTAGTTGTCAATGATTTATTAAAAGAAAATAAATTTTAAAAAAGCGTAAATTCCTCTTTTTCTCTTCTTCTCTGTCATTATTTTAGTCGAAGCCATGGTTTATTTGCCTCGTCTTTTATTTTATGACGCTTTAAAGATTAAAACGTTTTTAGAAAAATATCCCATTGATGACTGCATTACATCTGGAAACAATTAATAAAATATAAATACCCAAAGTATTAAAACAAGATGGGACACAAGTGAGGGAAAGCTGACTGTGCCACCCCAAAATGTGCCACTTTAGCATGTGGGTTATTGTGAACAAAAGGAAATCAAGACCCAGCAGACTCAAGACAAATTGTTGCCTCTCCTTTACAACCTAAAAAAAATCTAGACAGGGACCTGCCCTGATGTGGCTGGACAGACATCTGATTACCAGACATCTACTCTTCTTATCAGGCCTATGAATCACCCTCCTCCCCTCTGAAGCCCCAGGCTCCAAGACCATTCCTTAGCTCAGGATGGTATATAAGCCTCAGTTGACGGACTTGCCCTTGAGCATCATATCTTGAGGGATCCAGTAGGTACAAAGTTAAATTTGTTTTTCTCTTGTGAACCCATCTTGTATCAGTTTAATTATCAGCCAGCTAAAGAACCTAGAAGAGAAGAAGGGAACATTTTTTTGCCCCTCCACTAGTCTTTCATAATCAGATCAAGATGAAACATTATACGTTCATAATGTCCACAATTTGGTACTGAATCATTAAATAATGTACTAAGATTTTTCTGGATGGTGACAGTTTCTGAAAGAATGACTATGTCAATTAATCTGAAAAGGATTCTTAAAGGGAACCGATTTTTAGGGGCACCTGGGTGGCTCAGTCGGTTAAGCGTCTGACTTCAGCTCAAGTCATGAGCTCACAGTCTGTGAGTTCAAGCACCACGTCGGGCTCTGTGCTGATAGCTCAGAGCCTGGAGACTGCTTTAGATTCTGTGTCTCTCTCTCTCTCTGCCCCTCCCCTGCTCATGCTCTCTCTCTCTCTCAAAAATAAATAAAAATATTTTTAAAAAATTTAACAAAAAAAGGGAACAGATTTTTAGATAAAAAGCAAATGTACGCAAATACAGATCCTGTAAGTCTACAGAGGGTTCACAGCCAACTCACCACTGATCCCTCCCCTCTGCCCAACACACACACACACACACACACACACACAATCACACACATACTTTACCCTTATACAACTTGACTGTATGGCCCTTTTCACAGATGCTTCTGTGATCACTTCAGCCATGAGGTCTCTGTCCCCACCTAATAACTAAGTTTTGATAACAGATGATCTCAGGCTCATAGAATGAGTTTGTCCTTGCACCATTAATTTAAAAGAACAGTGAACAGTCAAGGGGTACATAAGAACAAAACAACTCTGTTCTGGAAAAGGAGTCAGCATTCAGCATGACACTTATCTTGAACCACATTCAAGACCAAAAAGGAAAAAAAAAAAGGCAGAGAGTCTGAAGAATTATGATTTAACACTGCATATTATAAATAATTAGGCCTGATGAGATATGCCAATTATCTTTCTAAAATTATGACTTTTAATTCCCATGTATTTTTTATGGGAGTTTTGAAAATTCTCAAGTGGAATAGCAATGCAGGGAACAACAAGGATCACTTATTAACAGTCACTTTTCTTGTTAGGAGGGAATACAGAGAAACATCCTAATTCTGAAATCATCCAGATGCATACTGCTTTAAGTCAACCTGAGTTACTGGTCCAGAAGCAATCCATTTAAAATTTAGTAGAATTACTTTGAAGACACATTTTGAAAAAATAAAGCTAATTATTCTTAACTCTCTTTCCCCTATTTTAATATTTGCTTACTACCTCCCAGTAGCATATGCATGCATACTTTGCAAACATGGTATATAATATTAGTGCTGATATTTTATTGTTCCAAACCCTGTATTTCTACATTATAATTGTACTCATTTTGAAATAATTAATAAAATTATTCTATATTAATGGAACTTTAGGTGGATTTTTTTTCTACCATCAATGGTATTAAATAAGCATCTTTATGTATAAAGCCTTTGTTTCTATTAAATTTACAGGTAAATTTCCCAGTAATTAATCAGAAGGTACAGTATCATCTTCCTGGATGCATCCATCATAGGCTATTTTTAAAAATCAAATATATATATTTAATTTTAGTATAATAAATCCACTAATCATACGAGATAAATCCTTTTTAAAAAGCTACTCATTCAGGAGTGCTGATGCATAGGGGCACTTGTACCCCAATGTTTATAGCAGCACTTTCAACAACAGCCAAATTATGGAAAGAGCCTAAATGTCCATCAACTGATGAATGGATAAAGAAATTGTGGTTTATATACACAATGGAATACTACGTGGCAATGAGAAAGAATGAAATATGGCCTTTTGTAGCAATATGGATGAAACTGGAGAGTGTTATACTAAGTGAAATAAGTCCTACAGAGAAAGACAGATACCATATGTTTTCACTCTTATGTGGATCCTGAGAAACTTAACAGAAGACCATGAGGGAGGGGAAGGAAAAAAAAAAAAAAAGGTTAGAGGGGGAGAGAGCCAAAGCATAAGAGACTCTTAAAACTGAGAACAAACTGAGGGTTGATGGAGGGTGGGAGGGAGGGGAGGGTGGGTGATGGGTATTGAGGAGGGCACCTTTTGGGATGAGCACTGGGTGTTGTATGGAAACCAATTTGACAATAAATTTCATATTTAAAATAATTAAATAAATAAATAAATAAGTAAAATAAAAATCTCATTCAAATAAGAAGCATATTAGATAAACTGATAGTTTAAAGCATTTATTATATCACATTTCTTAATAATTCACAATAAGGACATTTTAACTTGATGTTTTAAAAATAAGGAAGAGACACAACAGATTTTGACATATTTGGTCTTAAAAAGTCAAAAATACCAAGTCCAAAATGTACTAATTCTTATATTGCAAAAAATAAGTTCCTAGTTGGTTGTTTGGATTTTAAAATTCTTTTTCCCATGGAAATAACGTTATAAAATCCCGTTAAAATCCCAGGCCAACTCATAACATAGCTAAAACAAAATTAATAGCAACCCAGAATCCCAAATCCACTTCATACCCTGGAACTTCAGCCCAAGACTCTGCTAAGCTATGAGCCTCATGGGAGATGTAAAGAGTAGGAAAAACTCTGGTACCTCTGCTCCTCTCCTGTGGAAAGGGAAGGAACATGGGTGGCAGCAGAAGGAAGTTCTTGGAGCACAAACCAGGGATAGTTTGGTCAAAAAAAAAAAAAAGAACAGGAGGAGGCAAGCTTCATGATATTTGTCTTTTAGACACGTTGTTTTGTTAAGTCCACGGTTTTTATGTTACCAACTTCTGAGGAAGTATGATGTCATTTTGTCTATACATCAACAAGGTCAAAATGAATGAAATGCAGAATGGGCCACCTGGGTTCTGCAGCAATCTCATTAGTTCAAGTGAACGTGTTCCAGTACAAGTGAAATGCACGAGTGTGCCTTTCACACAGCTTCTGTGCCTTTCACATCAAACCTGTAGGGTGGGGATGGGTTACCCTAGTCTCAAATGTCTCCTTTTAAATAATGTGGTTTAGGGGCACCTGGGTGGCGCAGTCGGTTAAGCGTCCGACTTCAGCCAGGTCACGATCTCGCGGTCCCGGAGTTCGAGCCCCGCGTCGGGCTCTGGGCTGATGGCTCAGAGCCTGGAGCCTGTTTCCGATTCTGTCTCCCTCTCTCTCTGCCCCTCCCCCATTCATGCTTTGTCTCTCTCTGTCCCAAAAATAAACGTTGAAAAAAAAATTAAAAAAAAAATAATGTGGTTTAGTTCATTCATATTGTCATACCTACACTCTTTTGGTTTTGTGCCAAATAAAAAAACAAAGAAGGCATGGTCCCTACCTCTTAACTAATAAGGAAAAAATATAAACATGAACAATCATGAAACACAATACACCAACAAAACACAGAATAAGTACAAACTGTTACGGAGTCCCAAAGGAGAGATGGAGAAAAATTGTAGATTTAGAAAATGATTTCTTGCTCCAATTCTACCTTTAAAATGGGATCTGATATGTGGTTACAAGGGTATTCACATACATGAAAATTAAGGAAAAGAAACTGCCCATCTTACTAGCCTCGTTTTAAATGCTTCTGACATCAAGAGCATGCATTTGCCATCAGTCTTGAGATGGGGAGGTGCTTTATTAGGTAGCAAAGGGGAATGAGATTTAAGTTGAGGACAAGGTATGAAGAATGACTTGGAGGTAGGGAAATTAGTGGCATGTCAGAGAAAAACAGGTTTTACAATTATTTTTTTTTCTTAGATTAGGAACAAGGAAACTCAAAAATAGCTTAGAAAATACTGGTTGCAGCTACCTGGTGAAGAACCTTGAATGTCAATCCATAAAGGCAGCATTTCATTCAGCAACTGAAAGCTCTCCAAGGTTCCCAAGAAAATTACACTTTTTAAAGGTTTGTTTGAAAGTGGTTTGTTACTAGATGACGGAGGAAGACAGGAGACAACAGCCATCAGTTTTTTCTATTATTACAAAAGTTGAGGCAAGAAGCAATTAAGAGTCTGCATTAAATAAAGAGGACTCAAAAAAAAAAAAAAGGGATACAAGAGACACTCACAAATTTACCAATGGATAAGATCTCTGAGAAGTGTGGCTAAAAAAGAAACAAAGATACCTCTGAAAGTTTGATTCTGGGTGGAAGAAAAATACTGGGATTAGTGAGACACTGAAACCAGGAAAAAGCAGCTTAGATCGAAGAAAGATCCAAGCTGAATGGTGGAAGCGAATAGTCTTGTGAGGTTTGAAGTCAGCTGCTTCTCACTAGTGGAGTCGTGCTTATTATGTTTGTCCTCAGACTATTTTTTAGCAATTGTACTTCCTATTGTAGTTACAAAACGTATTATATTTTACATGAAGCAATATTAATACAAAAGTGAAAGGATATATGAGTCCATGAAAACTTAGCTGAATGGTTAGGAAAGTTTTTTATAAAGGTAAATGGAATAGCCATTCAATTAGTTACGGGGAAGGTGGTCTTTAATGACTGACTGGTGGGGAACCTGAAAGATTCTGTTCAGAACACTTCATAAGCAATCTCTCTCCGCTGTAAAGGAAGGAAAATTCAAAATCACGGACATATTATGGGCATGATTTAAGCAAGAGAGACAACACTGAGCTCTAATTCAGATCTATCCTCAAAGGACTTGGTGCTATATGAAAAGAATAGCAAATAAATTCAAGCTTACATTAAGTTCAAATAAAATGTTAAGGACTCCTGGCTCCAGCCATGATGAAGTAATAAGTATGTGACTTCTCCCAGCATAAGAAAAACTAGAAGAGGACAAAATATATGAAACAATTGCTTTGAAACATTGTAAAACTGACAGAAAAGGGCTCTGATCCTTGACAGAAAAGAAACACATTAACACATTAGGTGAGCCCCATATGTCTGTCTGAGAGTACTTTCTAAGCCCCTGCACAGGTAACTGGAACTCAAACAGAGAGCAGTGGCTTCACAAGACAGAAGATCTATAAAATTTCTCTTACTCTAACCATGTTATAAGCTTGGTTTCAAGGTGCCCCTGGCACCCTAATAATGTGTGAAGATTTTTAAGAAAATAAAATGTCCTATTCAATGGCTACACCAATGTTATTATAATTATTAGCACGGGTCCTACATAGCAAAATATCTGCCAAATCAGCTTAAGTTTAAACTTGTAGGAAACTCAGAAGTGAGATCAGAATTTAAGATGTAAAAGTTGAGCTTTACCTTTTTGTAATATTTATCAAAGTTTGAAATTACACCACTCTTCCCCCTTTAGATTTACTGAATTATACATAGCGCTTCCTCAAACTATCCATCCAATAAGGTTACATTCTTGCATTCAAGAGATGCTTTTGTATAACTGCTGCATCATCTTGGATCTTAATATTAACAGTCGATGATTAGGGTCTCATTACTTTGCTTCAATCAATGGCCACATTCACATTACACCCTTCATGAGCAAATAGCGACCTTCATGCAGGGATACAGTCATAGCAGGTGCTTCTCCAGAAATGAGACCGTCTTGACTGATGCTTTCAACCCACTATTTACCCAGGTAAACCTCTCAAGTCAGTAGCTGGGGCAGAACAAATAACCCCTCAGAAACCACTCGCCAGGTGCTGACTCTACTCTAGGTCGGAATTTTCAAGTGTTTGCTTGAAATTTACTTTCTGATTCATGCTTTATATTTGCTGAGCAATCAGATTTACAAAAAAGATTTGTGAAGTTTTTCACAAGATCCATGAATTTTTGAAATAAATAAACACCTCAGTGAAGACAGGACAAAATAGAAGAAAACATGCTTACAACAGCAATTGGAGTTGGTTTTCCTGGGCCACCTTTTTTATCTTTAATTTTAATTAAAGGTAATAAGCCAAAAATACAATAAGTCTACCATAAGGTTTTAGTTAAAAGGCAAAATCCAATGTAGGTATGAAAAATATAACAGGAAAAAATGATTTGCTAATCATTGCATTCGTTTTATTAGATGGAGGAAAGAAGCTCTCAAGGGAAAATGCAGGCAGGCAAAGGTGTAATAACTTGAACTTGAGAATGTGTGTAGGGGCTAGAGAAGGGTGAAATGCAAGTTTATGCTTGAGCTAGGTGAAGTTCATATCCTTTGTAGAAATTTCTTCTCCCACACACAAAAAAGAATATTCTTAAGTACTAAAAATATCTGAATACTATAACTAATCCATATATAGTAACATTGAATATTCCTTTCCTGCTGGCAAAAAAAAAAAAAAAAAAATGGGGCGCCTGGGTGGCTCAGTCGGTTAAGCGGCCGACTTCAGCTCAGGTCACAATCTCGCGGTCCGTGAGTTTGAGCCCCATGTCGGGCTCTGGGCTGATGGCTCAGAGCCTGGAGCCTGCTTCCGATTCTGTGTCTCCCTCTCTCTCTGCCCCTCCCCCGTTCATGCTCTGTCTCTCTCTGTCTCAAAAATAAATAAAACGTTAAAAAAAATTATACAAAAATAAAAAAAAGCACAGCAAATACAGCAAAGAATTTCTGCTTTCAAAAAGCTATTATTTAATTCTTGATATAACTACTAAAATCCTGATAGCTCTGAGGGCATTGGAATTCTATTTATTGTGCCCTAGAACTATTAACTGGCATTTTTTCCAGTTAGCAGAGATTTCCTTGTTTGGAGGTATAACCGACATGCAATAAAATGCACTGATTTTAAGTTTCCCGTTCAAGGAGTTTTGATAGATGAATTCCCGTATATAACTATATCCCAACCAAACTTTGGAACAATTCCATCCACCCAGTGTATCTTACTGGGTCTCCTTCCAGTCCGTGGCTCCCTGGAGGCAACCACTGTTCTGGTTTTTATCATTAGAGATTACTTTTGCCTGTCCTAGAACTCCATATAAATAAAATCACAGAGAATACACTCTATGTCCCTTCCTTGTTCAACATGTTTTACAGATCCCCATTCATGTTGTTGCACATGTCAGCAGTTCCATTTCTTTTTTGCCAAGTACTGTTCTGTAGTATGAATATACCAAAATCTGTTTGTCCATTTACATGTTGATGCACATTTGAATTTTTCCCAGTTTGCGGCTATTGTGAATATTATGTGAATATATGTGAATATTATATTGTGAATATTATGGAATAGTTACGGAGGCTTTGTGGGCAATGTTTCAATTCCTTTTGGATAAATACCCGATAATAAAATTATTAAATCACAGTGTAGATTTGTGTGTATGTAACTTTTTAAAGAAACTACTGACTGGTTTTCCAAAGCGGATGTACAATTTTACACTTGCTGCAACAATGTATGAAAGCTCCAAATGTTCCACATCTTCACCACCCCTAGGAGGGTCAGTCTTTCTAAATTCTAGCTAACCTAGTGGAGATGAAGTGTACTCCAGTTTTCAGGATGGTATTGCCACTATTCAAACCAGTTTTCTTATGCAAAACCATTAACCAGTAGACTTAGATTAGGGAACTTTATGTACATATAACTAATGAGCATTGTAAGTATATATATGCCAATATATATATGCCAATTCAAAATCATGGTGTTTTATAATCATATCCATACATAAAACTATAAAAATGCTGACTATGCATCGATTTCACAATAATATAAAATCAATGCATGTTATTGCTAGAAACATTAAAATATGATGAAAAAAGAAACACCTGAATCTGAAGGGCACGGAGTTTGCAATTATCTGTATTTCTTTCTATTTCTTTTTTAATTCAGACCATTGTTTAAACAAAAAAAATCATACTAGTCATAGTTTGATGCCCTGCCCTTTTCAATTACATTTGAATCTTGATCCCCCCGTTCCACATTTCACTAAATATTTGAAAAAATAAAGTTAGAAACATACCATAATTTATCAAATCACATATTGTGGGATATTTAGGCTATGTTGAATATTTAGTAATTATAACAAAGCCCCAGAACACACTGAAAAGGTATCTCTGACTGCAAATGAGCATCTTTGTAAAACTGAATTTCAGAGCCAGCATTTAACTCATGTTACTGATTGATCAAGTTAGCAGTTCCGCCCACAGCACACCAACTTTTTCATTATCATCATTAGTTTAGATGCATTCTAAAAATAACTTGATGTCCCAGTACATGGAGTTCAAGTTTAAATAAAATCCAACATAGGTCTGAATTTTTAAAGTATGTTTCTCAGAGGCACATTTTTACTGTCAAATAGTACAAGATTCACTAGCATTTTTAACCTGAAATAGCCCATAGCATGTTTTCTGATTTTATTTCTAACTAATCTAACAAGATTAATGTTAGTAATCATTAAAACACCCAGAAGGCAGTATGGTCTCACTTTTGAAAAAATGACAAGGCCTCCTTTAATAATACAGAAAACAAAATCACACCGATTCAATTTTATTATTAGATTTCAAATCTAATTTTTTGCTTCCATATGAATAGCAAAATCAGATTTGTTTACATATTCTGCCTTCAGAGCTAAAAGACTTCCAACCTATTTAAACAATGCCTAATGAACTCTATGTTTTTTCTGACCAAAACAATAGTTGTGACTTTTCAGCACTATATTTTTTATAGTTTATATATCTCTGCTTCCCACAAATGGGGGCTTCAAATGTAAATTAACCAAAACCTCCCAGTTTAAAATGCTTTTGAATATAATTACAACAAAAATAAAGGTCTTTGTAAAGTGAAGCCAAGCATACATACTGAACAAACACTAAAGACATGTTTTTTTTGTTTCACTTGAACCAACCACTTTGAAATAAATATCCTCAGAACTGCCTAATATCCTAATAACAGAAAAATTTAAGATATGATGGGAATATTGAAAAGGAAAGAAACAGGAATGGAAAACAGAAGCAATTAGGTAAATCAGAATATAAATTTGATTTAAATGAGAAAAAAGGAGAATATAAGCTGATAGGAAGTCAGAGGCATCTAAAGAACAATTTGAAGAATATGGAAAATGGTATCTTGCAAAAGTTAAATGCAAATAAACTAAATTCCAAATCATTAGTCATTCATTTTGTGACACAATTTCATCCTAAGACAGACTTTCTATGAAGAAAGTGTTTTCTTCTTCCCTTAATAACAAACATCATCATAGCAAATATGTTCCACCTACTTCAAAAATTTCTTAAAAATAAAAAACCTTCAGAAAACAGCAGAAACTCAGGAGACCTTTAGGGCTTTAGAAAAACAACACAATTATTTACACACACACACACACACACACCTCAAATCGATACCTGTCAATGCATCTCTAAAACAGAATCATCTATTTTGTAAGGGTGTGGAGGTAATAAATCCAAATGTAGAGTATGCCTTCAAGACATTCCGAAGTGAAGGAAGTAACAAATGAAAACAACAGCCTAAAAGAACAGAAGGGTTGAGGGGAGGTGGAAAATTGTCTTGAAAAGACAAGACTGAATATGTTTGCGAACTAAGCTGGGAGGCATAAAGCAAGATCAAAGTTTAAGCTGCAGGTAATAGTGGGGACAGCTGTGGAAAAGACAGACCAAGAGGAAGGAAGAGACTAGCCGAAAGAATCTTAAGACCCGGGCGCCTGAATGTTTCAGTCAGTTGAGCGTCAGACTTGGGCTCGGGTCAGGGTCTCGCACTTTGTGGGTTCAAGCCCCACGATGGGCTCTGTACTGGGCTCAGAGCCTTCTTTAAAAAAATGGGGGAGGGGCACCTGGGTGGCTCAGTCGGTTGAGTGTCCGACTTCGGCTCAGGTCACGATCTCGTGGTCCGTGAGTTCGAGCCCCGCGTCGGGCTCTGGGCTGCCGTCTCAGAGCCTGGAGCCTGCTTTGGGTTCTGTGTCTCCCTCTCTCTCTGCCCCTCCCCTGCTCATGCTCTCTCTCTGTCTCTCGCAAATGAATAAACGTTAAAAAAAAATTTTTTTTTAAGAATTTTAAGACAATAATCACCTTCTTTGCATTTTCAACAAAAGCAGACACTTTTTAAAAAGACTGGTATCTGTTTTTTACAAAAGAGCTAAAACAATGTATTTCCACCAGAAACTCAGTCCTTGAAGCAAGTGAAAATAAACTATTCTGGTTATTGTACACATTTACAGTGACCACCTTCTTCTTTTGGCACATGTAAGTCTTGTAAAGTTTTATGAAATTTCCTCTCTCAAATAGCTGGTTTTCCACAAAGATAGGAGGGTTGACTCACTAGTTTTAAACTCAACACAGCATCTATGCCACACACAAACTTCTTCTCTTCAATAACTGAATATCCGTGGCTAAATCCTAATTTTGCTTAGCAAAAGTATACAAATTCTTTACCTTCAGCACTCATTCAACATTTAATTGAGGCTCTACTATTTGGCAGACACTGGATAGGGCATAAGAGGCTAGGGAGCCATGAAATTACCTAAATTAAGGACTGTGCACTGTAGCCTGTAGGGGACAAGAATCTTCAAGGACTTAAGCAGGGCAGCGGCAAGATTCCAGTCGTAGTTTAACACACACACACACACACACACACACACACACACACACACACACGATGCAGGGAGATGACTTAGGAGCCCATTCAACACACCTGGTGGAGATGAGCATCTTGGGGGCAGTAACTCTAAAGGGAAGGCCACATTTCTAATGCAGATTCAGCAACTCTTGGTCACAAATATGGGTTTGACCAAGAAAAACACCAAGGGTGGCTGGAATTCTATAAACTTCTATCTTCAGCTTTTTGATAGGTATATCAATGCTGTTCACATCAGTGAGAAAAGTGAGGCTGCCATTTCTGAAGCGAAATGGTATGATAGAGAAAAAGCATAAACTATGGATTAAAACAAAAACAAAAACAAAAACAAAAACAAAAACCAAAACCAAAAAACAGTCTGCTCCTGAGTTACCTAACTACAATCGCGGGGAAGCTCTTCACCTCTGTTCCCTTCGCGGGCATTTCTGATGGCACATATCCTCCTGATCTGAGCTTGTGGTGACAAGTCTCTCTCCCCTCCTGGGCTGGCAGTCATCCCTCAGCTTTGTCAGCGCAGACCCCATTGACATCCCTCACAGTCTGGCCTCCCATGACCTAGCTTCACTCCTTACTCTCTTGTGCAGAGACACTTTATTCTAGTAAAAGAAGTATTTATCCTTCCAGAAAATCATTTTCAATGTATCCGTGGGTTTGCCTTGGCCCTTTCTCCCCCCTACACTGCCCATCTCTATTGCCAACCTCATTTTGCATCTTCCTGCTCTCTGTTACCACCAGAGGGGATACCCTTTGGGTACAAACCACTCCCATGACTGCCTCAGTTTTTATAGCCAGCCACACAATCTGATTGCAGGGAAATGTCTTCAAATGGTCAGTAGGAAGCCACACCACTTTGTAAATATTTGGTTCATCACCCCTGCTAGAAGACACAGGTTTTTTATTTAAAAATAAAAATTTTTTAACGTTTTATTTATTTTTGAGACAGGGAGAGACAGAGCATGAACGGGGGAGGGGCAGAGAGAGGGAGACACAGAATCTAAAACAGGCTCCAGGCTCTGAGCTGTCAGCACACAGCCCGACGCAGGGCTCGAACTCACGGACTGCGAGGTCGTGACCTGAGCCGAAGTCGGCCGCTTAACCGACTGAGCCACCCAGGTGCCCCAGAAGACACAGTTTTAACATCGCTCCCTCCATGAAAACTTTTCTGAGATCTTCTCTGCTATCCCTTGATATCACCTCTGCAACTCTATTAGACCATATATCATAGTACTTCCTATTTGTCTCACGTCAGTCTCCTCATCAACAATGTCAAAAACCCCTTGACATCAAGGACCATGATTTTTCTCTAATATATATATCACACACACACACACACACACACACACACACACACACACACACCACTCAAATATTACCATAACATATCCCTTAGTTTTTAAAAGCACTTAGGAGAAGCAATATTAACTCTGTGTTCTCTGTCTGGTATTTAAATACTACAATGCTCTCACAAATGTTTAACATATTTTAATAATATTAGCGGGAGGGGAAAGGCTCTGATTAAGAAGGTCTAACTCTTAAATCAGCTAGACTCTCCCTGCTAAGGGAAATCCCATCACAGATGGGCAGCTTGGAAAGCAGTTTGATTCATTCACTACACATTTACTGAAGACTTCTTCTGGGGCCACACAATCATAGCATTATACGTATAAACAGACAGCGCCTTAAATGTAAGAAATGGTTGAAAATTCAGAGAGGACTTTCTTCTGACATCCTGACTAAAAGGTGCAGACCTCTCTAATACGTGTGTGAGAGATATGTAAGCAGGTCAAATGGTGAGTCATGAGAATCCTAACCAAACACCAGCAAAAGCGTCAAGGGGGAACTGGAAGGAAATGTCTAATGTCAAATTAGCAAAGGCTCCAGGAGAAAAGCCACAAACTGCATTGTTTATTGAGACATCAGTATTGGAATAGAAATGCTGTGGTCACGAGCTCCCTCCAAGTAACAGAATTTTCAGGTTCCCCTTCTAAAAAGAGATGTGATGAGCAGTCCAAGTAAAAAGCTAATATTGACCAGCCAGGAGATGAGTGATTAAGACACAGGGTGATTAAGAGCATTCGGGACGGGTGGGGGCCACAGTCCACAATGCCCTTAGTGAGCATACTTGGAGCTCATTCTCTGTAAAATACCTAACGCCAAGGCAAAATTATCTTTAAAAGTCTCACTCTTCCCCCCTATAGCACAATCACTGAGGCCACCAAAATCAGCAGGACCAGAAAACTCTCATCATGTGCCTTACAATTCTGTTTGATAAAGCCAGTAATGCAGCAAAACTGGTAACCTACTCTCAATACAGGCCAGTATTCATTGTATATACCTCAGGCAAAGATAGAAAGAAAAAAAGAGAGAAAGAGAGAAAGAGAGAAAGAAGGAAAGAAGGAAGGAAGGAAGGAAGGAAGGAAGGAAGGAAGGAAGGAAGGAAGGAAAGAAGGAAGGAAAGAAGGAAGGAAGGAAAGAAAGAAAGAAAGAAAGAAAGAAAGAAAGAAAGAAAGAGAAAGAACTGTGAATGTGTTTAAAAGCAGTGATTAATATTACCATTCAGACTGTTTTCTTTTTTCAGATCTGTAATTTCACTCTGACAATTCAAGTTTTGACCAGGTAAAGAAATCTTCTAAAAAGATCTCTTTGTTTAGAGATTTGCAAAAAGTATGAAAAGTAGTTGATTCCTGTAGCTTTGCCCAGACTAATAATAGTACTCGTGTAATTTTATAATTACAGAGAAGAAAAAGAGAACCTGATTTTTAATTGAGCAGACACAATCTATCATCTGAGCTCTAGTGTGAACAGTTCTTTATCTAAACTAGCAGCATAAGCTCAAAGCAGACTGCGTTAGAAACAACTTTTTTGACTCTTACATAAGAGTTGTATTGAAAAGAATTTTGTAAATTTTTTTTAAAAAGTGTATCATTTCTAAACCACAAGTTTAAGAGGAAGCTGATTTAAGAATGACTGCAAACTAATATTTTCACATGAAATGCATCATAATTCACCCTATTTTCCCAAGAAATGAGCTCATCTAAAAAGAGAGATTACTTGGCTATACATAATTTAAAAGATTTTTTTGAAAAAAAAAAAACAAAAAACAAGGTAATTAGTCTTAATCATAGAAATAGGATAGTTATTGTAGCCCCCACTGGACTAATTCACTCCTCTCAGAGAGTTGGGGTTTTGTTTGTTTGTTTTGTTGTTTTTTTTTTAATTTTTTTTTCAACGTTTATTTATTTTTGAGACAGAGAGAGACAGAGCATGAACGGGGGAGGGGCAGAGAGAGAGGGAGACACAGAATCGGAAGCAGGCTCCAGGCTCCGAGCCATCAGCCCAGAGCCCGACGCAGGGCTCGAGCTCACGGACCGTGAGATTGTGACCTGAGCCAAAGTCGGACGCCCAACCGACTGAGCCACCCAGGCGCCCTGTTTTGTTTTTTAATAGTTAGAAAGGTTTATCTGAACTGGTGATAGCCCTACCTGTGTGCTGGCAAAAGACCTTATTCTCCTTTCAGGTATTTAACTGTCTTAGTTCAGCGGAAGACAAAGGATGTTTATAATATTGTGACTTCATGCTCATTGTGGAATTAATCTGTTTTCTCATCTAACCTCTATACTTCCCTCCTTTGCTGCCCCACCCTGCAAGATATATTTACTTCTTAAATTTGGAATAAGTTCTCCCCCCCCTCTTTGGTTCTTTTCCATTTTGTTCTTTTCCACATTCCTTCCTTACAGAATCCTATGACATTGCAGTCGGAGTGAGAAAGGTGTCAAAGAGCACATGTTCCACTTGCTGAAAATAAAATGAAAACTCCTTAAAGAATTATTAATTTGAAAGTTGAGGAAAATTTTGTACCTGCCAAAGTCTAGAGTTCCCACAGGCTTCTCCTGTCAGAGGGTGTTTCCTGCCTAATCTCCAGTTCCATGTAAAAATTCCCTGCTAAACTGAAAGGAAACATACACAGAGGAAACTTTTGACATAAAACAATTAAGACTATATGTGCCTCAAAAAACTAGACACACACACACACACACACTCTCTCTATAGTTAAGCGGTAGACCAAGGGGCCCTTCAAGATTTTTAGTATCAATTCTTCTTCAGTATTAAGATTCCTTCTTTGTGTCCTGATTTCCAGAGATGAGGAATGTGAAGGATAGCTAGTTTTAGTTCTTGGCAACCAATCGCTAGGAGAGTCCTTTGGTACTTGGAGGACCAGCTCAACCGTCTTATCTTTGCTGGGAGATAAGTTCAAGTCCGTTATTACTTCCAAAGGACCACGCTTCAAATACCTGAAGACCACTACCTTACTCTGACTGACTTCAGGATTCCAAAGTAAATGTGACATTTCTCTGATTTCTGTTTTTCCGCAGGAGTTTTACTCTTTAAAACACAAAACAAATTGTTACACAAAAGCAACAATGTGGTATCCGACAAAGGACTCCAGTCTCCAGGGGCAGCCCACCCCCACACAGGCTTCTCACGGCACAGGGGAGACAGAGATGCCCCGAAATGCTCCTCTGACCGCTCAAGGCTCATCACCAAGCGGCCCTGCCTGCTCTTGCTCCTGCTTACGGATTCTGTCTAAAGGACAGCAACCATGCCCAGAGACGGTGCGACCTGGCCAGGGAGCAGCAGGACTCAGCTGACTACCCTCTTTTCCTGATGCCGTCTAAGTGGGGCCCGTTTCATCAGTGGCCCCATCACGCTGCCCAGTCACGTAAAATTGTCACCATGGTGACTAGTCATCCTCTTTCCACATCTATGTGATTGGCTTTATGACCCCAAAGTAGGATTTCATAGTTCCCTACATCAAATTCAGATCATCTCCTCAAGGGTACACATGGGAAATTATCTGGAAGATGTGTTGAGGAAACTTCTGTGTACAAACTTGGGGGTTTGTTTACTCGATCACATTGGCTCCTCCAATCTCAAGTGCAGAATAAGAAAACGGCCTTTCAGCTGAAGGCAACCTAGAGACCGTAATTTGGAGCATTTTGACTCTAACTGAAAAACAAACTTTATTACTAGATAGTGTAATTTTCTGTTAGTCACTTGATCATTATTCTGACTTTTTTTTTTTTTTCATTTGATGAAACAGTTTGCTGGATCGTAGGGTAGTTCTATTTTTAACTTTTTGAGGAACCTTCATACTGTTTCCAGAGTGGCTGCACCAGTTTGCATTCCCACCAACAGTGCAAGAAGGTTCCTTTTTCCACACATTGTCACCAACGCTTGTTGTTTCTGTGTTTTTGATTTCAGCCATTCTGACAGGTGACAGGTGATACCTCATTGTAGTCTTGATTTGCATTTCCCTGACGATGAGTGATTCACAGCATTATTTACAAAAGCCAAATTATAGAAGCAGCCCAAGTGTCCATTGATAGACAAATGGATAAAGAAGATATGATATGTATATTTGGTATGGTATGATACATGCTACGTATATCACAAGATGTGGGATGTATATGCATCCAACGGAGTCTTACCCAGCCATCAAAAAGAATGTCATCTCACTGTTCACAACGATGTGGATGGAGCTAGAATATATTATACTAAGTGAAATAAGTCAGTCAGAGAAAAATCCCTTACGACTTTAGTCATATGTGGAATTTAAGAAACAAAACAAATGAGCAAAGGGAAGGAGACAAAGGGAGAGGCAAGCCAAGAAACAGACTCTTAACTACTGAGAACAAACTGATAGTCGCCAGAGGGGAGGTGGGTTGGGAGATGGGTGAAATAGGTGATGGGGAATAAGGAGCATACTTGTCATGATGAACACTGGGTGATGCATGGGATTGTTGAATCACTACATTGTACGCCTGAAGCTAATAGAACGGTGTATATTAACTATGCTGTAATTTATTTTTTTTAATTTTTTTTAACATTTATTTATTTTTGAGACAGAGAGAGACAGAGCATGAACGGGGGAGGGGCAGAGAGAAAGGGAGACACAGAATCCGAAACAGGCGCCAGGCTCTGAGCGGTCAGCACAGAGCCCGACGTGGGGCTCAAACTCACGGACCGTGAGATCGTGACCTGAGCTGAAGTCGGACGCTTAACCAACTGAGCCACCCAGGCGCCCCAACTATGCTGTAATTTAAAAAAAAGAATGGTTTGCACAATCAGAACCTTATTCTTTATCTTTCAGACACATTAATAATAAAATGGCCAAAAACACATGGCAGATTTATAAAAGGATTATTTTTCTATGCGTTTGAAAGCCTCTTTGACCAAATACAAAAATAGTATAAAGTGATATGCCTAACACATAAATACAGACTTCAATGTAATTGATGTTATAGAATAATTGCTTCTTCTTTGATCATGAGAAAAATCAACGAACCGCACAAGATTGCTTTTACCCAATTACCTACCTGCCTTCTAGAACTGCGCTGTGCTCTGGGCTAGAAAGTACACAATTCAGGCCAGATTGCACTTTCAAAAACATTCCCCCTTTTAGCTGTTGATCTATCACTGAGCTTTGAAATAATCTGCTGATATCATCGATTTTTCAGGAGAGAAGGGAGGCCCCTCCCTCAGCGCTCATGACTAAGGCTATCTGTATGGAAACAGGCCCCTGGTTGCTTAGGAATTCATTGGCTCTCAGCTGTTTCTGAAGCGGTAACCTTTAGTCTGCCTGAGATACCATCATTCATCTTCAGAGTCATGGAGTGTCATGCTACATAAAAAGAGGTTATTATTTGAAATACCTTTAAGAGATGCCTATCAAGTAAGGGAAGAGCCAGAGTAATGGTTACGTGTCTAACAGAAAATTGTAACATTTGTGTACAGCCACAGCCTCTCTGGCCATTTTTAATGTGGCTTTAAAAAAAAAATTATCAGATTTTCTTCTGTTTTTTTCCAAGTTATTAAAGTAATGTTCATTGTAACAAGGCAAATAATTCTGAGCTGTATAAAGTTCCATTGCCTTCTCCCTTCTCGCTCCAACCTATGCTCTTGAGGGTGACCCATTGTAAAGCCTGATGTGTACACGCGTCTATGTTTTATTATAATTTTTATACAGTCTGATACAACCGTACACATACATAACACATTTCAGTTTTGTAATACAACCTATTACAAACCTGGGATACTGTTTGGCAGTTTGTTTCTTAACATTATCACTGACATCTTTCAAAGCCAATATACACAGTTTGACCACATTGTTTGGAATGACTGCACAGTGTTTCATAGTATTAATGTAAAATAATTTACAAAATCATTCCCCTGTTGAAGAACAATGTTTACTATTACAATGTTACAGTTAACATACTGGTATATATTTCTCTACATATTATGTTTGTTTGTTTTTAAAATTTCTGTCAGATAGATACCTACACCCGGGGAGTGATATAGTAAAGAAAATACAAATTCTTAGTTTTTAAACAATGTTGCCTACTTAACTCTCCCAAGGGACAGAGCCAACCATGTTAGCATGTGCCCTCTCCCCAACAAAGGTGATAATACTGGATGTGGATATTATCAACATTTCTAAATACTATAGAGCTAGTGTATTAAAAAATCATGTCTTATTGTTTTAATTTACGCTTCTGTGGGACTAGTTTCAATATTCAGCTGTAATTTGGTTGCAGTTCCTATTGAAAGTTATATTCATCACTTGTCAAGAGACCTTGCTTTTTTAAATACTGAAGGGCATAAAACTTTATCCTACTTGCTTGGTAAATGCCCCGTGAAACTACAGACATTAACGTACCTAGCAGAAGACTTCTTCTTGCAATTCTATGATATGAATTGAACTAAGGATGTTATCCAAATTAAACTACGGTATTCTAATTTTTAATCTTCTCACCTAGGTGTCAACCTTAATAATCAAAAGAGGTTTTCTGCCAACCCTCTACTCTAGCTGTCATAGCCAAATTACCAAAACATTAACACTCAAGGGAGCAACCAAAATCTATAAAGATTATCACTGAAGGGTAACATGGTAAGAGAGTGAAAAGGGGCATCTTTGAATTCGGGGACAGGAAGGCTTATCTGAGGTGGTAATGATTAAGATCTGAGTGTCAAAAAAAAAAAAAAAAAGAACCAGGTGTGTGCAGTTTAGGAAGAGGAGGGTCCTAGGAAGGCATGGTCAAGAAACAGATGGACCAATAGGTCTAGAAAATAGTAAGGTGAAGAGAACAGCAGGATGTAGTGGTATGGATTATACAGCTTGAAAGCGAAGTAGATTTGGGGATAGGAGGTAGGAATCAAGAGTCTTGTTTGCACACGTGAAGTTTGAGACCCATTTTAGATATATATAAGCAACCATAGAGGTGACTCCAGGGTCAAGGAAGGGGCCAGGGCTGACAAACTGGATTTGGCATCAAGATGCCATTAAAAGCCACTGGACTCCAAAAGATCACATAGGGGTCACGCAGAGAAGTGAAAGAGTCAGAGGGTGCATACACTGTGATACAACATCACAGTTAAGCACCACACGGTCTTCAAAAATACAGGTTATTCAGAGTTACCCTAGGACTTAAAGACAGGACTCTGAATATTACATACATCTCAAGTTTTGATATGCATTATTTTAGGGAAACTTACATTGAGTTGTAAGGCAAACATTTTATATTAAAATGCCAATAATAATCCCTAACGTATTTTTTGTGGTATCAGATCCTCACGGGTAAAGTGGTGGCATTGTGAGTGAGTCATGGTTCCAGATAAATAAGTAGAAAGTGTTCTGGCTTCATGAGTAAACACAGATATTGTGTGTCACAAAGCCTTACGTGATACACATAAAGTGTGGAGTAATGAAAGGAAGTTTTAAAAAAGATTTGTGTGAGACAGTAACTTAAAAACAAACGTAAGGACTTTGTTTCCCAAGACCCTGATAACGAGTGCCTCCTTCAATTCTGCAACCTAGGTGCTTCCCTTGCCTCATCCAAGCCCCAGTCAGCTGACTCCTTTTAATTAGTCTGAGAACATGTGTTTCATTTCATTTATTCCAGTGATTAAAATGATGAATGTGGATATATCAATTAAAACACTGACATGAAAATAAAAGTTTCAATTTAAGGTTTGAAGGAGCCTTGAAAACTGGCAAATGCCATGACCTAACACAAATGAAAGTAACTAGACTTCAACTAATTTTAATCTCATAACTTACTTCACATCATGTGATGGGTTCTTGGTGAGTCACTTTTGAAAGCTAAGAAAAAGCTAAACACTGTAACCAAAGAAATCCAATGTATATTTAATTTTCAGTTCTCCTCACAAGTTTTTTTTCCTCTTTTGGCAATGAAAGTAAAACAAAGAAAGAGTGGCTTTATCATGGAATTGAAACAAATACACACACAAAAAAAGAAACTTCAAAGAATCTGTTTTGTTTTGAGGCCATTAAACCACGTGCCAGGAATTTTCCGAGTAGCTGAAACTCTTAAAATACTTGATGGCTTGCAAAGAAATATAAGTTGAATTTCTTATATTAAATATAAGAAATTATATTTAATAATATAATTATAAGAATTATATATAAATAAATAATATATATAAATATAAGAAATTATATTTAATAATATAATTATAATAAGAATTATATTTCTTATATTAAATATAAGTTGAATTTCTTAACCTGTGAATAAACAATTTTAGAGTAATCTATTTTCATGATTCATTAAACGTATTGTTGGGGCGCCTGGGTGGCGCAGTCGGTTAAGTGTCCGACTTCAGCCAGGTCACGATCTCGCAGTCCGTGAGTTCGAGCCCCGCGTCGGGCTCTGGGCTGATGGCTCAGAGCCTGGAGCCTGTTTCCGATTCTGTGTCTCCCTCTCTCTCTCCGCCCCTCCCCCGTTCATGCTCTGTCTCTCTCTGTCCCAAAAATAAATAAAAACGTTGAAAAAAATTTTTTTAAAAATAAATGTATTGTTTATAATGTATAGATATATAACATAAATATGGAATGTATAAAACTTTGATTAAGCACATGTAATACATAACACTATATGAGTAACAATTTTCCTCTAAAAACAAGTATGGTAAACTGAATGAATACAGCAATTACAGAAAAAAAGAGTAAAAGAAAATGGACCTAAGAGAAATGCAGTTTGCTCAGGAACAAAACCAGATAATGACGAAACAGTTAACTTTTAAACATCACTCCCATTCCTCAGGTTCTGATTGGCTCATTCATACAATTAGCTGACGATAGAAAATGTAGCTTGCAACCATAACTAAAAGGACCTTATTTCAAAGTTCAGAAAAAAACTGTAATTACACAGATTTGATATTTTTATTCCAAAAATACTGTAATTAAAATTAACTTTTTCATATCCTTTTAGGCTAGCTAAATAAACCTCATGACCTAAAAACTTAATTTCAAATTCCTATCTCATGCTGCAACATGGTAAGAAAATCGGGATAAATAAAAACAGTAAAGTCTTTACTTTCCATAAATGATTCTATGAAAACTTGAAAAGAGAAAGAATTGAATATTGTATATTTATTCAATGGTAGAAGAAACAGCTAGCACATTTTTAATGTCAGATATGTAGCTATCTCATCATTCAATATGGGCTACACAAATAAATAAAGCTAAAAGAAATGCAGCAAAGATTAAAGAAATACACTCATTAGAAAACAGAACAATGATCAAAGTCATACTATTCATACAGAAGTCAGAGAGGCCATGGGCAGTAAAAGCCTGTAAGGACCGAAATGGAAACAGAAAAAGATAACAAATAAATGAATAGCACACTGAAACTAAAAGCAATGTGACCACTCTTAAATTCAGGGTTTGAAAGAGAAAGGGTCTTACTCACCTGAAAGAGGAACATACACAAGACACAGAGCTATGAAGAACGGAAGAGAACTTGGCTTCCATTTCCAACGACAGTTCCACATTTGATCTGAGTGAATCATCCTGCAATGGAAGAAAGCAACCATCAGGACATTCAGCAACCAGTAAGGCAGTAGGACAATAACAGTCAAAGTGCAGGTTTTCAGCAGAGATTGGAAAAAAGCAATCGTTATAGAATAGGCGGTTTCCCAATGAAGGTGGGGAAATATTCAGATAATTCAAATTCATTAATCAAAAAATAAAGAATTTTCAGCTTCAACCTTCAGCATCACCAGTCACATGCCCATCTTACCCCAGAGGATTTTTATATCAACCTCTCCTATAATCTCCCAAAAACGTAGACTTCATGGAAATGCTTTCATTTTATGACATCTGCTGTGTTACAAATGGAAACAATTTAAAATAAAAATAAGGTGCCCAATTGCCTTCTTTCCCTTAAAATTAAGTAACGAAGGGGAGCCTGAATGGCTTAGTTGCTTAGGTGTCCGACTTTGGCTCAGGTCATGATCTCACGATTCGTGAATTCAAGCCCCACACCGGGCTCTGTGCTGACAGCTCAGAGCCTGGAGCCTGCTACAGATTCTGTGTCTCCCACTCTCTCTGCCCCTCCCTGGCTGGTGCTCTCTCTCTCTCTCTCTCTCTCTCTCAAAAATAAATAAACATTAAAAAAATTATTTTAAATTAAGCAATGAAGCATTAACATCCAAAAAGAATAACTACTTTGTACATGATAGCTATCAATGTTTTCAAGTGGCTACCAAACACCAAGTATTATAGAAACTACAATTAACTCTACAGTGGTCTCGTCTTTAAACTCAAAATTGCACCTACCAATAATTTAGACAGGAGCATCCATATTATCTTGGCTTAAAACAGTGGTATGAAACCTTTCATTGACTCAGCTCCATCAAAAGAGACAAGTCAGTGAATGGGGCAGCAAGCCACCATAAGGGCCCACAAAAGGACTAGTTAGCAAGAGAGCCATGAAGCAGGAAAATGGTTACGTAGCAGTAAAACAAAAACAATAACAAAAACAAAAACTCCTGATCTTAAAAGTCTCTAAAGGGAGTTTCCATGGTTCCAGGTGACAGTTGAGAATCTTTTTTTTATTTCTAAAAAGAGAAACAACTAATCAGATACTTTAGGATCACAGTAATACCTTCTTTACCTGAAGGTTGCTTATCTGGAGTAAAACACGTCATACTAATCACAAAACCAGACACGCAGGGAAGGAAATACTCAAAGGAGAAAAAAATAGACATCAAATGATTTCTGCACTTGCCTCAAGCCTCGTTCCCAGTCCATCCTTTACTGTTAGAGACCACCTACATAGCAAGGCGAACAGGCTCCAGAGTGAGCTGGACCAGGGTTTGCTACTTGTAAACTATGCACCCCTTTGGAAATGTACTTGACCTCCCTGCACTTCCAACTTTCCACCTGTAAAACAGAAACTCCAATCCACAGAGCTGCTGGATGATGAAATCAGAGCATGTCTTTTGAGAACAGTGCCTGACACTTGCCTAGCAAGTGCTCAACAAATATTAGCTATTATTGTTACTACTACCCTGGGCATTCTAATGTAAGTATGGTTACTCTGTCCACAGTAAAATCAAAAGAAAAGCCTGAAACAAGAATGGACCATAGGATGTTTTAAACTAACACCAATCAATTGACTTTGTGACTACTTCTGGATCACCTGGGAACAGAAATGAAATGGATTACTCATGCCTGCCATTAATCCAGAAATTCTGAGCAGTACCTGATACTCATGCCATGTTTTTATATTCGCCCAATTAGAATTTCTAGCATCACTTAGTTCCTAATGGAAATTCTAAACCAGATAAAGCTTAAGATCTGAGGAGTAGTTTTCTGTATGGAGGGTATGTTTTAAAATACATCCATCCAAAATACTTGAAATTTGAAGCAATGTTACTGCTTACGGGAAGCAATATGCCACAGTACATCATAATAATATAATAAGAACGGATGTGAGCTTTGGAATAGCACAGAGTTACAACCTGGTGCCTCAATTTATTGTGTGACTTTAGAGGCAAGTCCTTAAAATGCTGAGACTATTTTCTCTTCTGTGTATAGGATGTCATCCATCGAAAAGACAGAGTCACTACTGCATGGCACTTAGCAAGTGTTTTAAAAAGGGGAGATGATAAACTTCTATCACATGAAAGGCTCACTCGTTTGGAAGAATGGGTCCATTCATTTTGGATGAATGAGGTGTTTCCCATTCAGGTCATGGATGAATTAGCATGCTTCTAAAACAAACAAACAAACAAACACAATTATATATTCAAAGAAGTTTAGAGCTGGGAATATCAAAGATGAAGTCTAACTTTCACATCCCACAGAGGAGGAAACTGAGGCTCAGAAACATAAAGGGGCAGAGCAATCAAACCTGGCTACCGGCCCTACCATTTATATTTGAGAATATCAGCTCGAGAGAACTCTCAGCCTCTTAATCGCTACGGCACATGACAATTTTCCTTCGTCAATACTTGGAGAATGGTCTCCTCTCAAATTTATGTGCTCTCTAAAAAATCCTCAAGGAGGGTCTCCTGGGTGGCTCAATCGGTTAAGCATACAACTCTTGATTCCGGCTCTGGTCATGAACTCACAGTTCGTGAGTTCAAGCTCCGCGTTGGGCTCTAAACTCAGAGTACGAAGCCTGCTTGGAGTTCTCTCTCCCTCTCTTTCTTCCCCTGCCTCTCTCATGCTCTCTCTCTCAAAATAAATATATAAACTTAAAAAAAAAATCCTTAAGGAATCATCTTTGTTAGCTTGGCAACATTGAGTATTATTTCGTAACGCAACTTTCTTTTGCTATAACAGGTTCTTATTTAGGGATTCCATAGTCAATCCTGAAGCTGTATCCTTTCAGACAATAGCTGCAAATAATGACCAAGGGCTTCATGCATTCTGGTTCCCAAGACTCCATCACTTCATATTGAAAAGGAACCCAGCACAAGGCAAGCACTCGTAACCAAAGTTAAACCTCATGACTGGTCAACTTTCATCCACTTGACTGTTTACTGAAGAACAGAAACAAACAAATTAAGAATAGAACAGAGGAAGGAAAGCACTATGTGTCTTCTCAGGGGATCGCTTAGCAAAGACACATCCCTGAGATTTAAATAACTTTCTCACAAGAACGGAAAATCCAGATCAGGGTTACTAAGGTTCTAAATAGGAGCTACAAAAAAATATAATACAATCTTGTATTACTTGAGTCGTAGCCTCAAAGTTCTGTTGAAGAGACCAAGAACATTTTTAAGTAAAGGAGAGTCCTACGTAGACTTCTGTCACCTGAAAACCATCTAAGCATGAAATTTAAATCCAAGCAATAAAACCTATCATTTCACAGGCAAGAAAAAAGAAAGTACAATACTAAACAACTTGCCCAAGATCACATAATCAGTGGTGCGAGAGCTAACACATCCTGATGCCACCTGGCTTCCAATTCACCTGTCCCTGAGAACCAAGACACGTCCATTGCAACCTTGCTCCACTTTTCAATCAGCACAGGCCACAACATACAATATGTTTGAGTCCTATTTCAGGAACTTTAGAACCTAACCCTGTTATTGAATTGTTAATGTCAGAATGACCCCTTATGAACGTGACTCAATCCAAACGCATCACTGAAATAATCTGTAGTCTAGAAAACCGAACGTCTTCCACCTTTTCACTCCTTAAAAGTCCAACTTAAGGAGAAATTGATGAAGAAAATTTAAAATCAGTGGAGAAATTGACACGGCACTAATGCTATCATTACTAGCAATAGTCAGAATTACAGATTATTCCTCAGATCCCAACTGTATTTCTATGTCAAATCTTTTCACAAAGGACCGCGAGGAGTGGCAAAGAGAGTACCTTAATTCTTCTAGAATGAAAAGAATAGAATTTGGTTCATTCAAGTCTAAGCAGAATTGTATTTCTCCTTTTGGTTAAAGATCATGTTCCTGATCTCAAGCAATGAACAAAAAGAAAAAGTGCTATTCTATCACTCAAGTTCTTTTATTAAGTTTGGCTCACCCCCATTTCAAAAAGGTAGAAAGGTTTATTCTTCAAATCTGCACAAATCTTGACTCTTATGTGAGCAGAAGCATCCACTGCACCATGGCTTGTACCCCGGGTGAAATTAAAAGGCAACCCTGAGAAACACACATACACTCCATGTAAAACTAGGACTATCTGAAAAAAGAATAGCGTATCAATCTCCTGGTTGTGATACTATATTACAGTCTTGCAAAACGTTACCACTGGGAGAAACTGGGTAAAAGGTACATAGGATCTCTACCATTTCATCCAGCTGCCTGTAAATCAACAAATATCTCAATAAAATGTTCAATTTAAAAAAGTAAACCCTGAAGCCCTGGCATATATAACTTACTTTCAGATGATTCAGGCAAAATATTGTGGTGCATGTACGGAGAGGGGAGGGTGGAAGGAAGAGGAGAGGATGGACAATAAAACAAATGGGATAAACATTTATACTAAGTGATTCCGCATTAAAGAATATACATGCGCTCTTCGTATTATTCTTGCAACTTTTATGAAGGTTTAAAATGCTTTATTTTTTTAAAATGTTGATTTATTTACTTCGAGAGAGAGAGGGAAAGAGGGAGCAAATGCACATGCCTGAGTGGGGGAGGGGCAGAGCGAGAGCGAGACAGAGAGAATCCCAAGCAGGCTCCACGCTGTCAGCAGAGAGCCTGATGCTGGGCTCGAACTCAAGAACCGTGAGACCATGACCTGAGTGGAAATCAAGAGTCGTAAGCTTAACCCACTGAGCCACCCAGGCATCCCAGTTTAAAATCATTTCCAAATAAATGTAAACACACCCACACACATTTACACTGAAGTGTATCCATGTTTATCTCATGACACTCCCATCAGTATGAGTGCCTTAGTCATCGCCAGTTTGGTAGAAGTAGCATCTCATTTGGGTTTCCTTTATTTGGACTGGCATATTCAAATTGTTTTTGTAGTTGTCAATCACAATAGGAATATTTTTCTTCCTAATTTGTGGCTTCTTTTTACAAATGCTATACTAAATATGCTAAGCTTTTGTCATATTCACTATAAATATTTTAAATACAGTAATCTTGAATGCCCTAGGCATTCCAAATAATTGCATCCTGAGTGATGCTTGTAAAGGAAAGTGAGATGATACTCAGGTAACCAGGCTCAAGTTTTATTGGTGTTTTAGTTACCACTGAAATGTCCTTTACATGCTGTCACCCCAGTCACTAAGTGTGCATCTTAATGCCATCCAATATAGATAATGCAATAATGCTATCCCACCAGAAATGAAATGGAAAGATACAGGTTTTTGCCCAAGCATGCCACACACATTGAACAAAGCCTTATTCTATTTAGTCTAAAGTCTAAATAGTCTCTAGAAACTTTTAATCATCCCATCAGAAATATAAACTCTGGAAGAGATGGGCAGTTAGAAAAATGGTCAAGTTTAAGGAAGTAGTTGTCAGTTTATTTTTAATGTATAAACTGATTCTCTTTCAAATCATTATTTCCAGAAATCAGAGTGACGTGTCCAGTTAGGCAGTAAAACTACAAGCTTCTAATATTTCCCATAAGCCAAGAGACAATAGCCTCATTCACCATTCACATTGGAAAAGCACAGTGTCATGTAATTTATATAAGCCATAAATGGAACAGGAGTTTCATGCAGCCTGAGATCAGTTAACACAAGTCTTGCTAAATCTACTAAATTTCTTAGGATATGAAAAATATGTAGTCAGTACAACTCCAAATATATTTATGAAATCTATAACTTCATAACTTGAATGTAAGAATATATTAACATTCTCCCCCCAAAGAGTAGGCAGAAAATACCTTAGTTTGTGTGCTTGAACCCATTAAAATAAAAATTTAAAAGATAATATCGTTTGTGTTCCCCATTTTAGCATTTTTCAACAAGACAGTAAGAACGTTTACTTTGGAAAGGTTGGTATTATTTCCATATATTCTAACATACTAATATCTAAAAAGAATCAGATCATCTCAAACCATTCCATATGAATTATAAACAGCAAAATGGAAAAAAGAAATCATTTTGATCTGGCAAGACATGGAAAAACTTTCAGACAGAATAGCTCCATAAAGAAACTCAAATCAGGGTATTAAACTATATTTTATGTGATTAAATGGTCATATTTTGACTCTCTATGACATAAGAGTTTCTAAACATGTGGAATTCAAATGGAGTAAATAACTTAATTTCATGAAGAAATTTTTACAATACCTGTGGATCAGTTTCATGTTATATTTAAAAAATTGGTATTCATACGTTTATTTCATTTCCCATAAGATCTAAATTACCTAGGAAAGCTGAAGGAAGCTAGACAAATACCTGCTGTTAAAAGCCTTCCTATATTTTTAGGAAAAACTGAAGTTTAACACAAATTCACATTCATTCAAAATGTGTCGCCTGTATATGAGAACAAGTCTCCTGTGAGCCTGTTGGCTGCATCTCAAAATAAATTATTTCAGGTTGCACCTCGCTGAATCCACTGGCATAAATGAAACCCTAAAATTCACAGGTGTGGATTTACTGCACACGCACTTTTAATAAAAATAAGTAGTTCTTTTCTAATTCTACTGCTAACCACCAGGAACAGAGGGGCAGAGGGCTAGGCTTGTGGGTACTACACTTCCTGTTTTAAAAATGCTGGGTAGAAGTTGCAAGGAAGGGAAAGACAGGGCCTGAGGCGCAAGTCTCTACCCAGGTATTAAGCTGAAAGAGGAAATTATGATGGAAACACATCAGGATCCGGTAGCTGGAGGAGGGAGGATGAATATCAACTTCTAGAAACTCTTGGATGTTAGTGGAAGGGAGTAAAATGTCAGCGTATCTGCCCAAGATTAAATAAAACATCAGAGGGAAAATTACATATTACAAGAAAAGGCAGCTTCTCAGTAAGACACAAAAACAGGGCCTTTTTAGAACTATCTTCCTTTTTTTCCATTCTGGAAGGCCCAGGCTGCGCTCAGCGGCCCTTTCGCGGGGTCGCTTGGAGAAACCTCAGAACTTCGATGGTAATTCCGTAAAATTAAAACCTTTTAGGTTTCTCTGACCCTTCATAACCCTATGTCCCCCGCTTCTAATTCCAGACAAGAAGCCTCCCACATCCCATCCCGTAAAATGACATAGTCCTTCATTACTTTTTAATCTACACAAGACAACCAAGAAACTTTTCTGCGCGTTTTTTTTTTTTTAAACCATTCAAATAACCCAAAGATCCAAGAATAACTTCTACAGTCAAGGGTGACAATGTGTAAAGTCAACATTTTCCCGGTATAACCAGTACCTTCCAAGCCCCCAGGTGTTGATCCAGGAGTGCTCTTTCTTGGCAGGGCAAGGCCCCTGGATGGAGGAGCGATGCCGGTTACTCCTTGTTTAATTTGACTCGAAAACACGTTTTCCCCATTCTTGAAGCCCTGCCCTTTTTTATTACGCTTTACACCGCCCAAATGTGAGGTTTACCTCTCGCTGGAAAAAAAAAAAAAAAAAAAAGGAAGCCGCACACGCAAGTCACAGCTCCGCCTGGCAATACCTGCTCGCTCCTCGGTGCCTCGGGGGTCAAACTGAAGACAAACCGGTTTATTCTGTCAATGCAGTTGAAGTCCTTGCAAAATCATTTAGTTGAGGTGGGGGGGGCGGGGGGGGAGGAGTAGATACAGGTAAAGGTGTGAAGGAATTCTCAGCTGAAAGGTGAGACTTACATGTTGGCATTAAGGTCCGCAGGGGCCGCACGGTCATGGTCCACAGTCCTTCCCTGGCTCTGCTGCTGCGAGCTCCCCGATGGAGACCCCGTGCGCCCCCCGCCGAGCCGCGCGCGGCTGCCCGACCCTCCTTCACGCACTTTCTGGAGAGTTCATCGGGGTTTCCCGGCAGCCACTCCACGCCCGCGCCCGGGGCGGCGCAAGGTGGAAGGCCGGCGCTGCGGAGTTCAAGTGCGGATCGCGGCGGCTAGGGGGCGGACAGGGCGGCAGGTTCCTCCTTCCAGACAAGTTTAAGAAAAGTTAGGGCGAGAAGGTGAGGGCAGGCGGGGCTGCCCCTGAGCCGGTGCTGGGTGCGCGGGCTGATCTGGGCCGCGCGCGGGTGGAGGGGTCCGACCCGGTAGGTCCTCGCCCCCGCCCGCGGGAGGCGGCACGTGGTCACCGCGCCGGGGCTCTCGTCCCCCACCCCCCCCCCACCCCCGCCCGCGGGCCCGGGCTGCTCCCCGCGCCAGTCCGCTCGGCCCGAGCTGTGGGGGGCGGGGGGCTCAGGTGCGGCTGCCCAGGCGGCGCGCGGCGTCTGGCCAGGCCCCGAGCGGCCCTGGGGCGGCCCCAGTCTCGACGCTCCGCGGCGGGGGCCGTCCCCAAAGCGCGGCCGCCCCACCCAGGATCGCCTGCCCCGGGGCAGAGAGGGAGAAGTCCGGCTGCGGGGCGGGAGAGGCGCTCCCCCGACGGGCAGCCTGGCGCACGTTGCGGGGGCCGGGCCGGGGTGGGCGATTGGCGCCGGGCCGGGCTCTGCTCCCAGGCGGGGGAGGGGACGGGGCAGACCCGAGGTCAGCAGAAAGCCTCGAGCCCTGAATTCGGGAGACTCTGCGCAAAAAAAGAAAAAAAAAAAAAAAAAAAAGAGAAGCTCGGAATGCCGGCGGCGGCGATGTGGGCATCTGCCCGCCTGCTGGGATTCCGTGTCCCCAGCCCAGCGGGTCCCTGCGCCAAGCTCTGGGGCCGCCGGCTTCCTTCTCTCCCCTTTCCTTGTTCTTCTCTGTCCTTTTCTTCCCTGGTCTCTGCCTTTCCTTTCACCTCTCTCCTCTAGTCTTTCTTTCTTCGTTCTTCTGTTCTTTTTCTTTCTAATAATCGGAGTGAAGGGGGAGTCCGTCTGTCTTCCGAACGACCTCGGCCGCCCCATACCGGCGCCGCATCCCCTGGTCTCTGCGGGGAAAGGGGATGCTCTCCCACCACACCCTTCTCCAGGGAGGATGAAGACCGGACTTAGGAAGAGGCCGAGAAGGCGGCAGTCGCAGTGGCCATCACCGCACCCACGACAAATACACCCACCGCCTTCTGCCCCTGATCTGCTGCCGCCTTCAGTGCCACAAACAGAGATTCATCCTTTGGGCTTAGAATTTAGTCTTCATTAAATGCCCCTCCATAACCCACAGAGTGATAATACTTAAACTCTTTGCCATTGCCCTTAATTTGAACTGTTCACATCCCTTCTGGAAAGAAATATTTGAAAGGGGAGTGGGTACTGTGTGATAGGAGGCAGGAACAGACTCGGGGGGCTGAGAGTGGGTGCATAGAGATCCCGAGAAAGCAAAATTTAGAACGAGTGGCAGACTGGTGCACAGTTTTGGCTGAGACCCACCTACCAGAACTGCTCCTCTGGGACTTAGAGATAGGAAAATTGAAGAGATATTAACAGGGGGGCTGGGAACGTGTTCCCATGACATTTCATTCAGCAGAATCGATTTGCAAAGCAAATCCGGTTGCTCACTGGGGAAAGTCCACTGCCTGGATTCCAGTGCTCCTACAAAGTAGCCGACTGGCAAAAAGATCCGGACACACCTCCTTGGAGATGAGAAGAGGAAAAAAAAAGGACTCACACTTGGAGAGTAGCTCCCTTCCCCTTGTGAACTGCGGGAGTTAATCTGTGAAATGCTGGAGGCAAATCTTCCCGGTGATAGGACAACATACACATCCAGAGTTCAGCCCGACTTGAACTGTGAGCATGCACACGTATACATGCACAGGCCACACCAAGAGGTGCCAAAAAATTTATATAACATTGATTGGCTGGTGATAGAAAACTGTTGGGGTGGAAAAAAAAAAAAAAAAAGAAGAAGCAGAGCAGGACTTGAGCACAGACAGCTCCTGGCAGAAAGGAAGCTGGAATGCTGCCACCAAATGCAGAGGCCTGAAAATCCAGGGTGTGTTCTTCTTATGACTTTTATCAATGTTTATTTTGATGAATAAACAGTATAATTAATAGAGATGTTGAATTTAGCACTTAAGGAAAACCAAAGTTCCTCTGTCCAGCGCTCCCCTGTGACAGAAAGGGAAATGAGACCCAGAGATGTGAGGACTGCACAATTCAAATCGGTCTCTATTAATGCCAGAATGTCCCAAGGACATTTACGTTCTACTCATAGAATTTTCTTTTGAGCAATGACATTTACTATTTCACAGTCCCCAGATTTAGGAATCTGAGGGCAGCTTTGCCCACTGCGTCTCCCAAGACTGGCTAAGGTTGTGGTCTCATCTGAAGGCTCGATGAGGCGTGAGCTGCTCCCAAACTCATACATCTGGTTGTTCCGCTCAGAATTTTAAAGCTGGAAACACAAGGGCAGACAAGGAAATAGACATAACTGTATTAGGGGGATTTAGACAAACAGAACAAACAGGATGTATATACACATATAAAGAGAGGTTTAAAGAATTGGCCCACATGATTATGGAGGTACAAGTCCAAAATCTTCAGGGTAGGCCAGCATACTGGACACTCACGGGAAGAGTTGCCATCCAAGTCCAAAGGCAGTGTGCTGGCAGAGTGCCTTCTTGTTTGCAGGAGGTTAGTCTTTGTTCTGTTGACACCTTCCACTGATTGGATTAGGCCCACCTATATTATGGCAAGGAATGTGCTTTACTCAATGTCTACTGATCTGTTAACCTCATCTAAAAGACATTTTCACAGAAACATCCAGAGTAACGTTTGACCAAATATCTGGATTCTATGGCCCAGTCAAGTGGACATATAAAATTAACCATCATAGGGGTGCCTCGGTGGCTCAGTCAGTTAAGTAGCCAACTCTTGATTTCAGCTCAGGTCGTGAGCTCATGGTTTGTGAGTTCAAGTGGGATTATATCTCTCTCCCTCTTTCTCTGCCCTTTCCTGGCTCATGCTCTCTCCCTCTCTCTCTCTCTCTAAAAATAAATTAATAAACTTAAAAAAAATTAACCATCATAGTAACTGAAACAAATGTACCTAATGTCTAAAAGCCATGTGTATTTACGTGTGCTATTATATGTTACAACGTTCATAAATGTATTTTTTGTTATTTCTATATGTTTACATGAATCATAGGTAAAATATTTCTGGAGACAGTGCCTGTCATTAATCAGTACATTAGTAAAATCTGTGTATTTTGGACTCAAACTAAGGATTTGTTCTTTTTTTTTTTTTTAAAGAGCATGTTAGGGAAATAGAGTGTGAAGAGGAAAGTACATGATCTTTTAATGAAACAACCTGGGTTCAAAACTTGTTCCTGTAATTTATCTGGTAGTTTACTATGTAAACTATAAATCTGATTTGTAATAATACTTACAATGTTTAATTCATGGGGTCATCAGGCAGATTCAGTGAGCTAACAATACAGAGCACCCCGCGTATTTCCTGGAATTTGGTAATATCAGTTGCCTCTGCCTGCCTCATATATCATCCTAAAACTGAAAGTGCCAGGACCACATTCCTTTGCACACAGGAATCCTCTGACAACATTCCAGACAAAATGAATATTGAACATCTGTTTGAATCCTTAGCATTGATGAACACTTCGCTATGAGAAACTTCCTCTTTCTGTTGATTGAATCAAACATTCATGCCATCAGCTTCCATTCAGAACAAGGACATTCTATCTTGCACAAAAAGCCTTTCAAATATCTGAAGACAGCTATCATCTCACTCCACTCAGCTTTTCCTTATTCAGTTTCCGCAACCATGGCTATTTTAACCATTCAGTGCCTGACTCCTCACTACACATGTGATTCACCCTTTGCTATCGAAACAGGAGCCAGTATCAGCCCTCTTGACAATGTACTCAAAGTGGATTCTACTTGTTGCCCTTGATAACAGTGAGATCCTTACCTTTCCTGAACTGGATAGTACTCTTGTCTAAATAAAAGGTAATGTTGACCACTTGAGCAACCACATAACATAATTATAGTAGGAATAGGAGTACCTATTATTATGTTGATCTACTACATGGCAGGGAGTGTATAAATTTTAGACTACAAATCTAGTTGTTCAAGACATATATCTTTATAAGTAATTCTTCAGTCCAATTTCTGTTTTAATCTCTCATGCTGCCTTAACCAGTTCGATTCCTTCCATTTCAACAGGCTAGTTGATTTCTTCAGCAGGGAGAGTAGAAAAAAATATGGTCCTTGATTTATTTATGTCAGCAGATATCAACCTGCTCGGTGCTTGGTCATCAGTCTGCAAAGTTTATCAATCTTGTCAGTGAGGCCCCTCCAGGTTTGTGGCTTTTTCTTGACTTCCTGATGGGCCTGATGGGCCCTTCCCATTCTGGACCCTTGGCCCCTGTCTGGGATCTCATAGAGATCAGAGAGGAGGCAGGCAGGAAACAAAGGGCTCAGCACTCTAACACGGCCACAATCTCTCTTACTTCCCTTTCTATCCTGAGAAGGGAGATAGCTTGTCTTTCTCTGCTGTGTCTCAACATTTCATTCATCCCTCCAATCCTGTCAGCTCTCTTGGTGTTCTGCTTTAGGGTCTGAAAAACCAGTCCAGGGATCCTAAATGCTGCCTTCTTCTTCTTCTTACTCCTCTTCCTCTTCCTCCTCCTCTTCTTCTTCCTCTTCCTCCTCCTCCTCTTCTTCTTCTTCTTCTTCTTCTTCTTCTTCTTCTTCTTCTTCTTTCTGCCCCATTATTTCCAGAAGTTGTGAACATACAGCAACTAGAAGCTTGTGCAGCAAGAAGCAGAAGGGGGAAATAAATAAAGGGAAAAAAGAAAACAAAAAGTTAATCTCACAAAAATACGATGCCTCTACAAATTCAAATGCTTGGCAAATGAGTATTATTCCTATTTAAAGATAGGAAATTAAAGTTCAAAGTGGTTGGGGCGCCTGGGTGGCGCAGTCGGTTAAGCGTCCGACTTCAGCCAGGTCACGATCTCGCGGTCTGTGAGTTCGAGCCCCGCGTCGGGCTCTGGGCTGATGGCTCAGAGCCTGGAGCCTGTTTCCGATTCTGTGTCTCCCTCTCTCTCTGCCCCTCGCCCGTTCATGCTCTGTCTCTCTCTGTCCCAAAAATAAATAAACGTTGAAAAAAAAAAATTAAAAAAAAAAATAAAGTTCAAAGTGGTTGAGCAACTTACCCAGGATCACACAGCAAGCAAGAGAAAGCTGGGGCCACACCAATGTCTGACTGACTTCCGGTGCTATACGTCCCCCCCCATGGCCTCTCCTCACTGTTGGCCCCACGTCTTTTCACATGAGCTGTTCCAGGTCAGACAGCCCATCCTGCCCTAAGGCAATAATCTGAACCCATGTCAGGGGCGCAGCACATGTTGGTTTGTTGCATTCAAACCAGTGTATCAGTTTGTAGAAATCAATTTGAAATTTGATTCCTTTATTAATCTTGTCAGCAGTATTTTCCGAGTTTTGTTACCTGAAAATTTAATAATTCTATTTCCTACATTGGAGTTATAAATTACAACACTGGCCCAAGCAAAGCCCTGTGGGATTCCACGAGGGGCCTGCTACTTAGTAGTACTGATTTACTAATAATTAGTGTTGGAAGACACACGTTTTCGACCAGTTATCTGTCTTGCCTTACTCTGATCCTCTACATTTTCCTCAACGGGAGCCTGCACGTGATCGCAGGACACTATGTACATCAGAAAATTCATATGGTTTTTATATTCTCCTAATCTACTTACCAATCAAGACATTCCGGTTTTCAATCCCGAACGTAAGTTTGAGGATAGGACTTGTTCTTGGTGAGCCTTTACTGGCTCTTAGTAATACTTCATTCTGTTCAAGTGCTCAGAAACTATCCTTTGTATAATCCATTCCTATCAACGTCTAAGAGAAACATCAAGTTCATTAGAGTTTACTTCCTGCAAACCCTTGTTTCCTGTGATACAATCAAAACAAATTAGTTATTGTTTTAAAGCTGACATGACATACGTTGTGAGTCTGACTCTCCTAGTTCGGTGGTTAATGTAGGCTGCCGTGACTTTCATGTACTGACAGCTCTGTAGTCTTCCACTCATAATAAAAATATGATTGAAAGCAATTACCACCATTGGAGCTGCCTATGCACCTGAAACTCTATTGAGATAATTGCATGCAGCACCTCCTTTAGTCTTCATGCCAGCGTTATACAGACAGATATTTGGCCTAAAAGCATCTAGGCAACCGGAGCTTAAACGCAATTTTTTCTAAGTCGACACTTACACCCCTGCCCAACCAAACCAAGTGCAGCTATACTTGCCTGGAGCATTTACATAGAGGGTTGAGTGTAGTCTGGTCAGAAGAAACGCAAGGAAAAAAGATATGGATCCAGGACGTACAAGCATACAGGTGTTTCGGCTATTGTATTACCCTGCTTTTAAAAGCACTCCAGGGGCGCCTGGGTGGCTCAGTTGGTTGGGCGTCCGACTTCGGCTCAGGTCATGATCTCGCGGTCTGTGAGTTCGAGCCCCGCGTCGGGCTCTGGGCTGACAGCTCAGAGCCTGGAGCCTGTTTCGGATTCTGTGTCTCCCTCTCTCTCTGACCCTCCCCTGCTCATGCTCTGTCTTTCTCTGTCTCAAAAATAAATAAATGTTAAAAGCACTCCAAAACCAGCCTTCACTAGCATGGTGAGAATTAGTGTTTCTGAGAATCCAGCTGAATATATAAACTTCACAGTTTCAAAAACTGGGAAACAATCCTGAGTTATATAAGAAGACCAAGCATAAATGAATGCAATAATAAGAGCCACATTTATTCACGTAATTATTAATTTCCCTTTCATTCATGTATTCATTCATCAAGAAAAATATTGATTGCCTACTTTATGTCAAGTATTAAGTGCTGTCATTACAGCAATAAACAAAAATAAAGTCTCTGCTTTCATTATGCTTAAATTCCACCTGGTATGGAGGAGAGGTAGATGGTAATGTAATGAAAAATAGATTCATGCTATAAAGGTGGTGATAAGTTCCATGAAATAAAAGCAAGAAGAGGTTTCAAAACATTGTGATGTTGTTTCAAAACATTGTGATGGGGGACCTAAGTGGCTTAGTCCGTTAAGCATCTGTTTCTTGATTTCAGCTCAGGTCATGATCTCATGTTTGTGAGTTCCAGCCCCACATTGGGCTCCACGCTGATAGCATGGAGCCTGCTTGGGAATTTTCTCTCTCCCTCTCTCCCTCTCCCCCCCTCCCCCCCCCCCTCTGTTTCAAATTAAAAAAAAAAGAGAGATTGTGATGACGGGTGCTATTTTCTGCACAGTGGTCAGAGAAAGCCTCTCAAACAAGACGTCATCGTGGAAGAGACTTGAATTAAGTGGAAAATAGAACCAGGCAGTTATATGAAGGGAGAGTGTTCCAAACAAGAAGGACAAGCAAGTACAAATGCTCTGTGGTAGGATGGGCTTGGCCTGCATATGACAGCAAGGAAAACAGAGAGGCAGGACTTGAAGGAAAAAGAGGGAATGAGATCTGAGAGATAACAAAAATCCAATTTTTTTTTTTTTTTTGTCTTACAGGCAATATAACAGGCATTGGATTTTTTTTTTTGTAGGATAAATAAATATTGGAGTAATTTTGAATAGACAAAAGTATGGTCTGACATATTGGAAAATAGAATCTAAAGAGTTCAAAAATGGAAGCAGACTATTTAGCAGTCTGCATAATCAAAGAAAGAGACAATAGGGGCGCCTGGGTGGCTCAGTTGGTTAAGTGGCGGACTTCAACTCAGGTCACAATCTCGCGGTCCGTGAGTTCGAGCCCCGGGTTGGGCTCTGAGCTGACTGCTCAGAGCCTGGAGCCTACTTCCGATTCTGTGTCTCCCTCTCTCTCTGCCCCTCCCCCGTTCATGCTCTGTCTCTCTCTGTCTCAAAAATAAATAAACGTTGAAAAAAATTAAAAAAAAAAAAAGAGACAATAATGGTTTGAACTAGGGTGACAAATGGAATTGGTGAGAAGTTCTTCAACTTGTGATATTCTGGAGATGATTTGCTGATAACTGGATACAGAGTATGAGGAAAAACAGAGGTGGGGAGTATTCTGGTGTTCTCACCTCTATAGATGAGTGAACGGAATTGCTAATACCTGAAGGAGGAGGCTGAGGGAGAAGCAGGTTTAGGAGGGAAATTCAAGAATTCAGATTTGGACATGGTGAATGTGAGATGTGTGTTAAACAATCTAAGAATGCAACTGTCACACTGCCTGCAATATATTAGGTGCTTGATAAAAGTTAATTATTTAACACAAGCATTGCGTTCTAAGATTTTTCTAAAAATCTCTGTCAAGCTGCCTTGGCAATGGTAGAATAGCCTCTCACAGATGAGTGAGAAGTTCCATTAAGTCTTAAAGAATAGGTTTGATTTTCAGTGCAAGAGGAAAACAGCGAGACTTTGAAGCAGTGAGACTGTTTTTGCCGCAATATAGGAAACGGTGATAAATATTTGAGGGCAAGTGAGCAAATGGTCTGGCTGCAGTAACAGATTCTGGAGGCTGATAAGGAGTGAAAAACTAATTGATGGCAGATTGTGGGAGGCTTGGAGGGTCAGACTAAGGAGTTTGACTCATTTTTAACTGTCTTCTGTTTTTGTTCAGCTTGTTGGCAAGGGAGCCACAGGATGAAAGCAGTGTTTATAAATTAATTGGGATGGACTATAGTAGAGAAGATTTATGCCAGGGGAGGACCGCAGTAGCCCTAAGTGAGAAAATAAATATTGTGGGAATGGAAATGGAAAACATGGAACCGGCTCCAGAGACTTCTGAAGTCAAGGAGACATGGTTCTTATCTCGTCCAAACCTACATAACAGACATCTGAGCTCTTTGATGCTTGGCATCATGAAGACAACATAGGGTTGACTGTGTTTTTGTTAATTTACATGATTATACATGATCTTTTGCTACTTTCAGATGCTATAGCTGTGGGATGTTTACCAGGGTGGTGCTTCTCTTTCTCAGCACGTGGTAGGAGTGCTCTTTCCTTTCCCTAGGATATCAGGCCAGGTAATGTGGACTTGCTTTGGGAAATAGGATGTGAGCATAAATGGCGTATATCACTTTGGGGCAGAAGTTTTTAAAAAGCAAAGTGCAATTTGTCACTGTCTCTTCCTGATGCAGCAACTGGCAATATTACAAAAGGGTGGAGATTTTGTCCACTGATTTCATCCATTCCTGAGTGAGGATGTTTGGACCTGTAGCAAACCTTTAGGGAAGAGAGTGGGTAAAATATGCTTTTGTTCCTGTAGGCCACTAAGATTAGGGGCTATTTGTTAAGAGGGTATAATCCAGCCGATCCTGACTGATATAACAACTGTTATCGAAAGAATTGATAAAGTATTATACAATCAAATGTCGAAGATATTTAAATAACTTAAAGGAACGTATTTTATCTGGGCAATCTTATCTTTTCATTTCAAAACTATTAAGCAATAGAGGCATTCACTTTTGAATGTCCCCTCTCTGTAAAGAGAGCTTTCCTACTATTCTTACTTTCTAAACTTCTACTCTAATAAACTTTTGCCTGCTGCTCAAAAAAAAAAAAAAAAAGTATTGAGCAATAGTTATAGCATGTGAATTGTAATGATACTCATAACTCAGGCCAAAAAGAGACAAGCAAACAGGAAGGAATAGTTTTTATTATGTATTTGCTTTCCTGAGTTGATTCTATACAAGTTTTCTGTGATTTTTTTTTTTAAATCAAAGTAATTTTCCAGGAATTTAAATGGAAAGTGTAAGTGTGTGTGTTCATGTGGGGGTGTGTGCATGAGAGAGGGGAAAATCAGATTCCTCATGGGAGAAAAACAATAGGGACAGGAAGCAAACACTTTGTGAAACCAATACTAATATCCTTTACTGTTACAGAGCTTAATATCTGAGATAGTTTTCTCCAATGGAGAAAAATGATTAATTAATAAAGCCAATTAATTATGGGGTGCCTGGGTGCCTCAGTCAGTTGAGCATCCGACCAGCTCAGGTCATGATCTCAGTTTGTGAGTTTGAGCCCTACATCGGGCTCTGTGCTGACAGCTCGAAGCCTGGAGCCTGCTTCAGATTCTATGTCTCTCTCTCTCTCTGCCCCTCCCCCATTCACCCTCTGTCTCTCTCTCAAAAATAAATAAAAACATTTAAAAAAATTTTTTTGAAAAGCCAATTAATTAAAAAAATAAACACACTCTCTAACACAAAAGACATCATGCCATTTCATTTAGATATGAATATATGTGGCCATATATAGTATGTGGCCAAGAATAAATATAGAGGCGAACAAACAACCAATTTTTCAAATTATGCATCCCTGTCATTCCCCAGGTAGTATCTGATCATCCTAACGTCCCTGCACAAGAATCCTGTCAAGTTGGTTTAGTCAGAATCCCCCTTTACCCCTGATGTTTCCTCTTAGTAGGTCTGTGGTCCTAAGTTGCTCCTTATATAGATCCTAAAGCAGTCACCTACCTCGCTTGTGACATCAAAGGAATTGAATGCCTCCCATTTCTGAGCCTTCCTGGATTGAAAACAGTAATGCTTGCTCGCTAGTGGTCTCCATCTCAGCAAGCATTTAGGTTTGACCTCCATCTGAGAAATGACTACTATTTCCTCCATTAGCTTTCCAGGCTCACATACTGATCTTCAGAGGACAGGTATCTCCAACTCTCATTGAAGGTGGAGTTTGTTTGATAATACAATGTTTCATGGTCATGAAAAAAAAATGTAAATGGTGGGTTCAATGGTGGAAATGATTATTTAAGAATTGAAGAATATAAACTTGAGCACATTTATTGAGAATTAATTAAAAGGTTGAATTTTAGTACATCTGTTCTGGTTTTTTTTTTTTTCAAAAACCATGCTTAAAAACTCAGCTACAGTGTAAGTTTCAAAATATGTAAACTCCTCACCCTTTTGAGCCAAATGAATTTATACTCCGAGACAAATAATACCTTTTCTATGCCATACCTTTTAATTAAGTGCACGTTCTTAACATTGATGGAGTTAATATCACTTGTTTGGAGGGAGAGAGAAAGAGAGCATGAGCAGGGAAGGGGCAGAGGTGGGGAGAGAGAGAGAGAATCTTCATCAGGTTTCATGCCCAGCGTGCAGCCCAGCTTGTGGCTCAATCTCACGACCATGAGATCATGGCTTCAGCCAAAGTCAAAAGTTGGATGCTTAACCAACTGAGCCACCTAAGCACCCCTTTTATTTTTATTTAGCACATTTTATTTAACATACCTATGTGCTATAATCTTGTCCCCGTGCATAAATAAGTATATGAGTTGTCAAGAACAACGATAGCTACCATTTCCTTTCCTAGTTTCTAAAACATAACAATTCCATCCTACTAAATTTTATTGCAATGCTACTAAATGGTTCTGAAATAACCAGCTCTTGTGCCAAGTTTTAGTCTAGAAGATGTAAAACAAAAATCAAAATCAGCATATTGCTTATACTTCTAGGAACACTAACAAATGCCACGCACACACACACACACACATACAAAATACATCAAACATGCACACAGTTGACTAAATTCCTGTCTTAGTATTTAAAGAAAAAAACTCAGTAGACGTATTAGTCTATATAGAGTCAACTTTGTGGATTTTTTAGGAAGGAAAAATTGATCTTAGATTTTTGAATCCACAAATTCCTTAGTAAAATGGTGACTAGTTTAAAATTTCGACTGTTTGAAAAAATAAGCTTTTTTCATTACAGATTTATACAAATTTATACAAATTTTCAGTCCAAGATACCTATTCACATGTTGTAAACTTTTGAATATATTTTCTCTAAAAGTTATGCCTACCTGAGTTCAAACTAGATCATTGATTATCGATTTTGATATTTAGTATGCTAATTGGTATGGAATATTGCCAGAGTTTGAACTTTTCTTTTTCTTTTCTTTAATGGTACCTTTAATTGTATTTTATATACTGGTCTTGGAGAACCTAATTTTCTTGTTTGAATTGCCTGGTAGGGCCAGAACAATTGGGAATAAAGGAAAGCACAATTCCAGGCCAAGAAATATGACTGAAAATAAGACAGGTCTACTAGACTGTAGATAAGGGTTGTTAAAAAAATGAATGAGCTGTCAAATTTGTTTAAAATGGTGCCCAGAGAATAACTACTCGCTGAACTTACCTTTGAAAGTTACCTTACTCTCAAAGAGTAAGAAATCAAGAGGTTCTAGAACCTGGATCCAGCAGAATGAGCATTGAACTTGGGACTCCAGTAGAAAGCACAGCACAGTGGGAAAACACACAGTTGGGAACCCCAGAAGCAGGAATACAAACCCAGGCTCTATCACTCATTCATTACGTGGCCTTGGGCAAACATCGGTCTCGATCCCAATTCCATATCTATAAATGGGAATAAACGATGCCCACCTTCACTAATTGTTATTATGCTTAGAGACACTATTTGTAAAATGTTTGGCAGAGTCGGAACTTAGAGATGACAGAAGCTATTATTATTAATAATAATTAGAAGTAGAATCAGATCTTTCTATGGAAAAAAAAATCCCCTCACTGAAGAAGGCAAGATTCACTAACAGAATAAATAGCAAAAATTTGTTGTTAAATCAAACCGAGTTGGATTCTGTGATTCTGTTTAGTGTCCATATGTTCCCATCCTATGTATAGTTTGTAGGAAGCATTCCTTGAATAGCGGTGTAACAGATTTGGCCATCTCAAATGTTCATGTTCTGGCTGACGGCCATGGAGTCAAGACAGAGATCTTGGACTATGGAAGTGTGACAAATCCACTGGAGATTGTTCGATGTTTCTGTATTTACTACAAATGTACAAACCAAGTAAACTGGGTATTCAGCACACTTGAACTGAAACCCTTCCAACACAATAATCTTGTGAGCAATACCTTCACCAGAAACTACCTTTTCTGAGTCCTCTATAAACCAGTCCTGTTTTTGACAAGAAAATTACAAGACTTGCTTTCATGATTCCCTTTAAGTGCCATTTGTATATTTGCCGTTTGTATTACATATAGCTTTTTATAATTTCTTATCTCTTCTGTTGAAACATTCTAAAATTCCTTTTTAAACTAAAGGTAAAAGAATATAGTGAATTATATCAATTTTTTTACTGTACACATAACATAAATTTACCTTTTCAACATTTCCAAGTGTATAGTTCATGGGCATTAAGTCCATTCTCATTGTTGTCAACCATCATTGCTTTCTTTTTCTAATGTTTATTTATTTTTGAGAATGAGAGAGAGAGAACGCAAGAGAGCAAGTGAGGGGCAGAGAGAGAGGGAGTGAGAGAACCCCAAGATTCTGATGCGGAGCTTGAACTCACAAACCACGAGATCATGACCTGAGCCAAAGCTGGATGTTCAACTGACTGAGCCAACCGTCATTACTTTATATCTTCATAACTTTTTCATCTTTCCAAGCTGAAACTTTATACCCATTACACAGTAACTCCTCTTTCTCACCTCTCCCAGACTCTGGCAATGTCTATTCTACTTTCTATCTCTATGAATTTTGTTTATTCCAGGTGCATCATGTATTTTTCCCTTCATGTCTGGCTATTTCACTTAGCATGAAGTCTCCAAGTTTCATCTATGTTGTAGCATATATCAAAATTTCATTCCTTTTTGGGGTGCCTGGGTGGCTCAATTGTTTGACTCTTGGTTTCAGCTCAGGTCATGATCTCGAAGTTCGTGGGTTGGAACCCTGAGTTGGGCTCCGTGCTGACAGTGCAGAGCCTGCTTGGGATTCTCTTTCTCTCTCTCTCTCTCTCTCTCTCTCACTCTCTCTCTCTTTCTCTTCCAAAATAAATAAATAAACTTAAAAAAAAGAATTTCATTCCTTTTAAAGTTATGTTATTTTTTTCACTTCCAAAGACATAATTTATCAATTAACCTTATTATTTAAAAAAATTTAATGTTTATTTTTGAGAGAGAGAGGGAGGGAAATGGCAAACAGGGGAGGGGCAGAGAGAGAGAGAGAGAGGGAGAAATAGAATCCGAAGCAGGTTCCAGGCTCTGAGCCATCAACACAGAGCCTGATGTGGGGCTCAAACTCAGGAACAATGAGAACATGACCTGAGCCAAAGTTGGATGCTTAACCGACTGAACCACCTAGGCCCCCCAATTAACCTTATTTTTAATAGAACTTTTTTTTAAAGTAAAATTGAGAGGATGATACAGAGATTTCCCATCTATCCCCTGCCCGCACATAGGCGCAGGCTTCCCCATTATCATACCGCCCACCAGAGTGGTGGTACATTTGTTAAAACTATGAAACTGCACTGACACATCATAATCACCTCCAAGTCCATATTTTATGTTAGAGTTCATTCTTGTTATACATTCTGAGTTTGGACTGATGTATAATGACATACATAATGTCATATACATAATGTCTAATGGATACAACATTATATAATATCACACAGAGTATTTTCATTGTTCTAAAAATCCTCTGTGCTCCATCTATCCATCCCTCCTGTCCCTAATCCCTAGCAACCACTGATTTTTTTACTGTCTACATAGTTCTGCTTTTTCCAGAATGCCATATAGTTGGAATCATACAGTATGTAACATTTTCATGTTGGTTTCTTTCACTTAGTATCATGCATTTAAATTTCTTCCATGTCTTGATAGCTTCTTTCTTTCTAGTGCTGAATAATATTCCATTGTCTGGATATAGTACAGTTTACTCATTCACCAACTGAAGGACATCTTTCTTTTAAATTTTAATTCCAGTATAGTTAATGTACAGTGTTATATTAGTTTCACGTATATGATACAATGATTCATCACTTCCATATATCACCCAGTGCTCATCACAAGTGCACTCTTTAATCCCCATTGCTTATTTCACCCATCCCCCCACCACCTCCCCTGTGGAAACCATCACTTTGTTAGTGTGGGTTTTTTGTTTTTTGTTTTTTTTGTTTTTAAAGTAAGGTCTATGCTCAATGTGGGGCTTGGACTTATGACCCTGAGATCAAGAGTCATGTGCTCTATTGGCTGAGCCAGCCAGATGTTCTGCAACAGTTTGTTCTCTATAGTTGTATCTGTTTCTTGATTTCTCTCTCTCTTGTTTACTTGTGCTCATTTTTTTTTCCTGTTTCTTCTGGACTTCCCCATATGAGTGAAATCATACAATATTTGTCTTTCCCTGACTGACTTATTTCACTTAGCATTATACCTCTGGTTCCATCCATGTCATTGCAAATGGCAAGATTTCATTCTTTTTTTATGGTTGAATAATATTTTATTATATATATAACATATATATCACATCTTTTTTATTCATCTAATCGTAAATAATACTATCATAGACACACGGATGCATATTTCCTTGAATTACTGTTTTTGTAATTTTGTAATATTTTAGGGGTAAATACCCAATAGTTCAATTATTGGATCATAAGGTAGTTCTATTTTTAACATTTTGAGGGACTTCCATACTGTTTTCCACAGTGACTGCACCAGTTTGCATTCCCATCAGTGCAAGAGAGTTTCTTTTTCTTTGCATCCTTGCCAACACTTGTTGTTTCTTGTGTTTTTGATTTTAGCCATCCTGAATGACATCTTGACTGCTTTTTAGGTCTTGACAATTATGAAAGCATCTGCTATAAATATCCACGTACAGGCTTTTGTGCAGATGTGAGTTTACAACTCTTTTGCATAAATATCAAAAAGCATTATTGCTGGATCTTATGGTAGGAATGTATTTGGTTTTGTAAGAAACTGCCAAACTGTCTTCCAAAGTAGCTGCACCATTTGGCATTCCTACCAGCAGTGAATGAGGATTCCTGCTGCTCCATATCCTTGCCAGCATTTGGTTTTATCAGCATTCTGGATTTTCACCATCGTAATAGGTATGTAGTGATATTTCATTTTAATTTGCATATCCCTGATTTCATATGATTGAGCATTTTTTTCATATATTAACTTTTCATCTGTATATCTTCTTTGCTAAGGTGTCCGTTAAGGACTTGGCCCATTTTTTAATTGAGTTGTTTTACAATTGGGCTTTAAGTGTTCTTTATATATTTTGGATAATAGTCCTTTATGAAATGTGTCCTTTGCAAATATTTTCTCCCAGTCTGTGGCTTGTCTTCTCATTTTCTTGACATTGTCTTTTGCAGAGCAGAAGTTTTAATTGTAATGAAGTCTTTCCTGGATTGTGCCTTTGGTGTTATAACTAAAGACTCATCCTTCTACCCAAAGCCAACTAATGCTTCCTATGTTATCTTCTAGGAGACTAATGTTTTGTGTTTTACATTTAGATCTGTGATCTATTTTGAGTTAATTTCTATGAAGGGTGTATAGTGTGTCCAGAATTGATGTTTGTTGTTGTTGTTGTTGTTGTTGTTGTTGTTTTGCATGTGGCAAAGAACCGTTTTGGCACCATTAACTGAAAAGAGTATCTCGTCCCCCTTGTACCTGATCCTTTGTCAAAGATCAGTTACTATGTTTATGTGGGTCTATTTCTGTACTCTCTCCTCTGTGCCCCTGATCTCTTTGTCAGTTCTTTCACTACTACCACACTCTTAATCACTGTCTCTTTATAGTAAGTCTTGACTGCAGGTCTTGTCAGTTTTGTGACTTTATCTCCTTTAACTTTGTGTTGGCTAGTCTGTGTCTTCTGCCTCTCTACACAAATTTTAGAATGAGTTTATCAACATCCACAAAGTAACTTGCTGAGATTGTGATTGATAGTTACATGTATTTTTAAAAGTTTAATTCTTAAAGTTTAGAGCGTGTCCTGCAGAAATCACACATAACGTTACAAAGTGGCTGGTAAACCCCAGGCTTTTGAGATGGAGTTAAGTGGTGATCATAAACAGGACAGTGCTGGTGGAGACCATGCGGATTACAAGTTTGTGAACCTTCTGCTACCCGGTTCCAGCTCTGGTAACAGATCAGAGATCGTGGATGTGGAAAAGAATTTCACTATTTCAGAACTTCATTTTTATCATTGAAATGTTGCTACATATTTTTTGGAGAAGCTAGAGGAAAATAGAACAAGTTCAACTCCTCTCTCTCACTTCTTTTCCCTGTCTCCATTAGCCAGCATTAAATATTTGAGCAAAAATAAAAACAAAAAATGATTGGAATGATTACAATGCTACCTGGTAAATGAGAGAAAGAGGGAAGTGTACTTCTACAGAGCTAACAGCAAGCAAAATCTTACTTCCAATAAAAACTTTTGCTTTGTAGACCATTTTAATATGCCACAGAATGAATAATTATGTTTTAAAAATGGCAGTAAAGTTAAAGGAGACAAGAAGGAGGTGCTTGCCATGAAAGCCAGAATTAAAAACTTCTTTTGAAGCTGTAAAATATCATTAATCTTTGAGTGAAGTGAACACAATCCTCCCTCTATTCTCACATAGACAGCTGCTAATAGGTAGTTTCAGGAAAAAAAATATTTTGACATGGAAAATGCTAGTGCATTTGGGCATGGGTAACTATGTCTAGAATCCAAACTAATTCAACCAATAAAGTATTTCTTAATGTATTTTATTAAAAATAATTTAAACAGTATATTTAACGGTACGCATAGTGATATTTTCTTAATCGTTTCTGTACATTAATAAATCTATCATCAGTTTCTCCTCACCCATTTAAAAAAATTATGGCTGGCATCAGAGAAATCACCATTCACAACCACAAATTGTTTTTTTTGTTTTACTTTGTCAGCATCCCCATAGATATATGTGAAATTTAACATGGCTACTGTTTAAATGCTAAATACTACTTATGATCTACAGAATTGCTACACTAGCTTACATACATATATATATATATATATATATATATATATATATATATATATTTAATCTGGCCATTGATTTAAATGGAAGGAAATCTGTGCCAAAATTAACAAGATTCATGTCTGAGAGCGCCTGATCATTTTTATGTTTTCCCCAAATGACCCTGAATCACAGATCTTGCTTTCCCAACTCAGCTAGACTCAACAAGCTTTTACTCTTATAATCAAGGCATAGGTCATTGCTTTGGGTAGGAACTGATTCCAATGGAGTACAAGAGAACTATTAATCTATTCCTGTTAAGCACTGCTTGGGTTTCATTCAGTCTTTTTCATCGCACTAACACAGTAAACATAAAATAAAGTCATATTCTGAAGTGGTTAGATTTAGTCTTCAAACATATTTAGAATGGTCACTGTCTTTTAAGGAACAAATTACCCTTTCAGTGAATCATTATAAAAGTAGATGAGAAAATGTAAAATAATTTGTTGTAATTATTAGTATGCAACCCTCAGAGCAAGAGTCATGAAGCAACTGGGAATTTCTTATGTTTAGTTATTAGCAAATCAACATTTCCTGAGCGTCTCATGTGTGAAAAACTTAATGAGAGATATTATTCAATATTTCACGGAAAGTGGAATGATAGTCCCAGACTGCAAGATTATTTTTATGTGTGTGCTCATATTTAAAGTCCCTTTTCAAATTTATTAATCAGATTTTAACAATGTAATAAAGTTTCCTTTTTAGACCTAACGGAAAAAAAAAAGCAGTAAATATAAAACACTTATTAATTATGTAGCCGGGGACAGACTAAGGATTCAATAAATTACAATAGCTGTTATTGTTAACAAAAGTATTACATTTAGTATTACTTTGTCTTCGAAATACTCTCCAGTCATTAAAATAAAGGATTGACCACAATGTTTTGATAATTTGTTATTTATTCTTTTATGCAACTAAATTTACTCCTAAAAATGTAAATTTCTTTCCTTCAATCAAACTTAACCCCAAATTGCTCCCTGACATTATAGACAATTTATTAATAAGTTTATACCATATTTTTTTTCTTTTTGGCCACATTTTACTTTGCATATATTATGAGGCTTATAATTATTTACATTATGTATTTTCCTTAATATTCATATTCAAAATAATGATATGGTAAAATTAATATTTTGGCTTAAATTGATGAACTATATGTTACATAAATGTAAGTGTAAGACTTATGTTTTATAATTATATATAAATTTATCTGATTCAAATTTAATCTAAGTTTAGAACGTAAGGATATTTTTTCAATATTTGTCCTTTAGGTTTAATTGTAAGATTTATAAGACTAATATTTTTGATATAATTACTAGTCCTATGATGTTTAAGTCTCTGGAAATAGTTTAAAGTGAAAGAAGCATTAATTTTGGCATGAAAATTAATATGGACCCTTGCCATAGTTTCAGAGAAGCTAAGTTGAATGGAGTATGGCATGGACCATGGGGATATTAAAGCATTGTCTCTTGCATTCTGTGAATCTACATCGTAACTATTGAAAAGACTTTGAAGATTTAGCTTAATTTTGGTAACATTAGAATTATAGCAGCACCTGTTCCACATATTGTGTGGATCACATTAAATAAGAGATGGGGCAATGCCTTGAAAACTATGACGTGTTGGGTGTCTGTTGTTATTTGAATATTTTCCAGGTGATTGAAATTGTTTTCAGATTTCTAGTTTAGAATGTCATAAAAAACATCAACAACTTCATCTTTGGTGACAGTATGGCACACTGTTAGAATGTTGAACCATAGTAAATAAAAAAGGGCCTCTAAGTGTGATAAAATCCTGCCTTTATAGAAGAGACTACAAACAGAAGACCTTGAACCGAGTTGGCAGAGCTCAGGTGGTTCAGTGTAAGTGGAACACTCATGGCCCAAACCAGTAGCCTGTTGTTTGAAGCAGAGTGGGGTAGACCGGATGGATTCTGCAGCACCCTAGAACCCCGTTGGCACCATCTGGGAGTGCAAGCAAGACTGAATGAGGAAACGGATAAACATGTCAACTTGGAAAGAAAAAGTCCATTGGCATGGCAGTGTAGTGGAGAGACTCTCAGTGCATTATAGTCCTTCAACTGTCAATTTTCATTAAGCAAACTGGAGATAAAATCAAGACAAGTCACTTGTGCACACGCAGGTGTGCTCTCTCTCTCTCTCTCTCTCTCACACACACACACACACACACACGTCTTTTGTCATATGAATTTTTTTCCTGAGCAATAGCGATTTCCAGGATGCCAACTAAAACAAAAACCAAACCAAAAAAAAAAAAAAAAAAAAGACAGCAACTAAAACCCCACAAAATTAGGCAGCAGAAACCTCAGTTACAATACACTACATGAAGACAGGTTTTGTAATTTGAATCCACGCAAGTTACAGGCTACGAAGCAATAAATCTGAAGGTCCTCAGAAAAGCAAAACAGATTCCATAGCTACCACTGGGTCTAATTTTCAACTAAAATTTATTAGTTATAAAAGAAATGTTATACAGGGGCGCCTGGGTGGCACAGTCAGTCGAGCGTAGGACTTCAGCTCAGGTTATGATCTCGTTGATGAGTTCCACCCCACGTCGGGCCCTGTGCTGCCAGCTCAGAGCCTGGATCCTGCTTCGGATTCTGTGTCTCCCTTTCTCTCTGCCCCTCCCCCGCTCATGCTCTGCCTCCCTCTGTCTCAAAATAAATAAACATTAAAAAAAAATTTAAGTGTTATACAGAAAAATCAAGGAACAAAGATATAGATAGACACTAATTTAAAGTGGCCCCAGGGGTTGAATTTAATAGTTATAAACTTCACAACACTACTGTACATATATTCAAATAATTAAAGGAAATCTGTTCAAACAATTTAAAAAAAAATCATATTAATGAGTAAATATGTAGGGATGCCAAAAAAGAAATGGAAACTTTTAGGAAACTGAAAAATCCAAATCAAAGAAGTATAATAACTGAAATTTAAAAACTAGCAATAAACTCAACTTCAGATTTCAGATGATGCAAGAGAAATCAATTGTGACACTATCAATTGATACAGCACACATGTAATCAGAGACCCAGAAGGAAAGGACTAAAAGAAATTGGCTGGAGAAAAAAACACATTTAAAGAAAAAATGTTTTAAACTTTCTTAAATTTGTTGAAAAACATAAATTAACAAGTCCAAGAAGCTCTGTGAAACCTAACTGGAATAGAAAGAGAGAAAGTCATATCCAGCCACATCAAATTCAGACTAACGAAAGTCAAAAATAAATAGAAAGTTTGAAAGCAGTAAGAGAAAAATGACATAGTACATAGAGATAACAGTATGATTAATATTCAACCTTTCATCAGAAACAATGGAGGCTAGATATTGGGATGACATATTAAAAGTAGTGAAAGAAAAAAATTATTCAGAATTATTCATGCAGAAATTATCCTTCAAAATTAAAGCTATAATTAAGACATTTTTCAATTAAAATAGAGAGAAATTAATGCTAGCAGAACTGTGTTATTTAAAATGGGAAGTTTTCGGGGCACCTGGGTGGCGCAGTCGGTTAAGCGTCCGACTTCAGCCAGGTCACGATCTCGCGGTCCGTGAGTTCCAGCCCCGCGTTGGGCTCTGGGCTGATGGCTCAGAGCCTGGAGCCTGTTTCCAGTTCTGTGTCTCCCTCTCTCTCTGCCCCTCCCCCGTTCATGCTGTGTCTCTCTCTGTCCCAAAAATAAATAAAAAACGTTGAAAAAAAATTAAAAAAAAAAATAAAATAAAATGGGAAGTTTTCCAGAACAGAGGAAAATTGCAGCAGATGGTATTTCAGATATACCAGGAGAAATAAAGAGCACTGGAAAGGATAAGCACGTGACATGTGAGTTCATATAAATATATGTATTTTTTGCTTTTTTATTGGCTTCTTTAAAAAAAATATGTGCATAGTTAAAACCAAATGTATATTACTATATTGTTGAAATTATGGTATATATAGATGAAAACAATGCAAAGAAGGGAGAGGTAGACAGAACCATATTGTTGGAAGTTTCCTATATTCAACTAGAAGTCAGTCATTGTGGAATAGGTAAATTTTGATAGGTTAAAGTAGCATGCTATAGGGGCACCTGGGTGGCTCCATACGTTAAGCGTCCAACTTAGGCTCAGGTCATGATCTCACGGTCCGTGAGTTTGAGCCCCACGTCGGTCTCTGTGCTGACAGCTTGGAGACTGGAGTGTGCTCCGGATTCTAGGTCTCCCTCTCCCTCTGGCCCTCCCTGCCCCTCGCATTCTCTCCCTCTCCCTCAAAAATAAATAAACATTAAAAAAATGGTTTTTAAATAAATAAAAGTAGAGGTTCTCTTACATCCACCGCCTAAGAGTCGCATTGTAAGAAGCAACAACCTCTCCACCTCCTCTCTGCCATCTTCTCCGCAGCCGCAAAGCAACAACCTTGTGTGAATGCATCTCTATCCACATTGGCCAGGCTGGTGTTCAGATCAGCAACACCTGCTGGGAGCTCTATAGCCTGGAACATGGCATCCAGCCCAATGGCCAGATGCCAAGTGACAACACCATGGGGACGAGATGACTCTTTCAACACCTTCTTCAGTGAGACGGGTGCTGGCAAGCACGTGCCCAGGGCAGTGTTTGTAGACCTGGAACCCACAGTCATCGATGAAGTTCGCACTGGCACCTACTGCCAGCTCTTCCACCCTGAGCAGCTCATCACCGGCAAGGAAGATTCTGCCAATAATTATGCCCAAGGGCACTACACCATCGGCAAGGAGATCATTGACCTTGTCTTGAATCGAATTCAGAAACTGGCCGCCCAGAGCATGGGTCTTCAGGGCTTCTTGGTTTTCCATAGCTTTGGAGGGGGAACTGGTTCCAGGTTCACCCCCCTGCTGATGGAATGTCTCTTTGTCAATTATGGCAAGAAGCCCAAGCTGGAGTTCTCCATTTAGCCAGCTCCCCAGGTTTCCACTGCTGTAGTTGAGCCCTACAACTCCATCCTCAGTACCCACACCACCCTGGAGCACTCTGATTATGCCTTCATGGTAGACAATGAGGCCATCTATGACATCTGTGGTAGAAATCTTGATATTGAACGCTCAACCTACACTAACCTCAATAGGTTGGTTCGTCAAATTATGTCTTCCATCACTGCTTCCCTCATATTTGACGGAGCCCTGAATGTGGATCTGACAGAATTCCAGACCAACCTGTGCCCTTTCCCCCATCTACTTCCCTCTGGCCACATATGCCTCTGTCAGTTATGCTGAGAAAGCCTACCATGAACTGCTTTCTGTAGCAGAGATCACCAATGAATGCTTTGAGTCAGCCAACCAGATGGTGAAATGTGACCCTCGCCATGGTAGATACATGGCTTCCTGCCTGTTGTACTATGGTGACATGGTTCCCAAAGATGTCAATGCTGCCATTGCCACCATCAAGACCAAGCGTACCATCCAGTTTGTGGACTGGTGCCCCACTGGCTTCAAAGTTGGTGTTAATTACTAGCCTCCCACTGTGGTACCTATGGAGACCTGGCCAGAGTACAGAGAGCTGTGTGTGTGCTAAGCAACACCACAGCCATTGCTGAGGCCTGGGCTCGCCTGGACCACCAGCTTGACCAGATGTATGCCAAGCATGCCTTTGTTCACTGGCATGTGGGTGAGGGCATGGAGAAAGGAGAGTTTTCTGAGGCCCGTGAGGACATGGGCCCTTGAGAAGGATTATGAGGAGGTTGGTGTGGATTCTGTTGAAGGAGAGGGTGAAGAGGAAGGAGAGGAATACTAAAGTTAAAAATGTCACAAAAGTGCTGCTTTTACAGGGAAGCTTATTCTGTTTTGAATATTGAAAAGTTGTGCTCTGATCAGTTAATTTGTATGTAGCAGTGTATTCTCTAATATACAATTTCTGACCTATGCATTAAAACACAATGCTTCATTATAGATCCAAGCTGTACATTTCTCTCATGGATTTGAATAAAGTATTCCCTGTCTTAAGTGATAAAAAAATTAAAAAATAAAAGTAGCATTTATAATCCCTAGAGCCACCACTAACAAATTGGCAAGATATATGTTAAAAAGTAAATACAGGATGCAAAATATTTGCTCAACACAGAGAGAAGCAGGGAAAAGAGGAGTAGAGGAACAAAATAGAAATGAAACAAATAAAAATAACAACAAAGTGGCAGACTTAAAGTCCATAATAGACATAATTTTATTAAATGTGAATTGACCAAATACACAAAATAAAAGACAGAGAATGTGAAACTGGATTGAAAAGGCAGGACTCTATGCCATGTGGCCTAAAAGAGGCACCCTTAAATACAAAGATGCAAATAGGCTGAGAGAAAAAAGATAGAAAATAATGTGCATGCAAACAGCAAGCATAAGCAAACTGGAGTTGCTGTATTGATATAAGACAAAATAAACTTCTAGCCAAGGAATGTGACTGCAAAAAAAGTGAAACATTTTATGAAGTTGAAAGAGTCAATTCAACAATTGTAAATGCACATACATCTAATAACAGATCTCCCAAAACTGGCAGAAATAAAAGGAGAAATAGAGGAAATAAATTTAAAACCATAGTAGAACATTTTCATATTCCTCTCTCAGTATTCAATAGATAGGAAAATCAGGAAGAATATAGAAGACTTGAATGACACTATCAACCAACTAGTTGACACACACAGAAGACACCACATAAACCAAGAAGATCTACAATCTTTTTAAACATATATGGAGTATTTGCCAATACAGACCATAGGCCATACAACAACTGGCAATAAATTTAAAAGATTGAAATTGTACAAAGTGTGTTATTTAATAACAAAAGGAAACTTGAATTCAAACATAAACATATGTGGAAATTTGTCAAAATGCTATGAAATTAAATAATTTGGAAAGTAAATAAGTTTTTAGAAACCAAATTAACAAATTAGCCAAAAACTAAATCAAAAGGGGAAGTAGAAAATATTTTGAGATGAATGCTAGTGAACACACATAATAGCAAAATTGTAGAATGAAAATAAAGCAGGGCCAAAGGGAAATTTGTAGCAACCCATGCTTACCTTAGAAAAGAAGAAAGATCTAGAATCAATGATATAAAATTTTAACTTAAAAAGCTAATATAAAACCCTATCTAAATAGAATGATTGAAACAAAAAAAAGAGTGGGAATTAATGAAATAGGAGTAAATCAATAGGGAAAATATGTGAAACAAAAAGGTGGCTTTTTAAAAATTTTGATAAAATTGGTAAAACCCTAGCTCACCTGATCAATAAAAAAAGACACAAATTATCAATATCAGGAATGAAAGAGATGAAAGAGAGTTTTCCATAGATATTAAAAGGATCATATATGAAAAACCGTATGCCAATAAATTAATACTTAGATTAAATGGATAACTTCCTCAAAAGAAACTACTAAAATCTGACTCCAAGAAGGAACAGAAAATCTGAATGTCCCAGTGCCAATTAAAATACTGAATTCATAATTAAAATGCTTTTTACAAAAAAAATTCCAAGCCCAGATGGATTGGCTGATAAGTCCTACCAAACATAAAAGAAATAATATTAATCCTACACAAATGCTATCAGAAAATGGAAAAGGGGGATATGTACCAACTTGCATTATTCCTCTGACAGAAAAATCAGAAAGAAAAAAAAATTACAAGACAAAAAACCCTACAAATATTCCCCAGAAGTTCAGCTGCAAAAATCCTTAATGGCATCAGCCAATTAAATACAATGCGACACAAAGAGTGTAAGAGGGGGAACAAAATATTTGCATTTGAGATGAAGTATGTAAGTTGGAAAAATTCCAAATGAAAGGAAGAAACACGAAGAGCATCACTTTAAAGTCAGGTAGAGGCAGATTCACATTCTGCCTGCATTATAACTCTGGAAGCTTACTAAAACTCTGTGTACCAACTCTAAAATGGGGAGAAGAAAACTCACGTCATCGGATTGTTGTGAGAAATAAGTAATAGATAATGTATGAACACTACTTACAACAGACCTCAGGCTATGGAAGAAGTTCAATAAGTTTTAGATACAGAAATGAGGCTGAGAAAAGCGTGAGAAGGAGCACAGAATTAGAACAGCACGGCCCTGTTTTGGTAAAGACATTCTTCTTCTCCTGGATGACTCAACGTGAAGTAAGGGAATCAACTCTTGAGATGGGGAATAAGAGGCCATATTTTGAAGATTTTGCTAAGTAGAATGTGCATTTTATCCCACATCTATCAATGGATAGTTGAAGCAGGTTGCAAAATATTCAAAACTTTAAGAACAGTCTGACAAAGTGTAGATAATGGGTGGGAAAGTTAAGATATTAGTGTGTGCATATTTCAGTAGTTTGGGCGAGGAAACAGACCTTAAACAGAAGAGAGGGATCTTGCTTTCTGGGGACAAAGAAAGAGACAAAATGGTTCTGAGCCTGTATCTGGATAAACAGAAAGATGGTCATTATAAAATGAGATAGAGGAAGACGCGTAGGCAAAAAAAAAAAAAAGGTTCAATAAGACACTTATGATATTAAAGTGATCCGACTCTCCCTTTCTGGGTATAGTATGCTTTACAGACATGAGAACTTTCTGCTCTTTAAACAAGTCATTTAACTTGTCTAAGCTTCAGATGACTCATTCTTTATTGAAACAGAAAATGTAAAAATAGAGAGAGGAATTAACAAACCCCAGACATCATCACAGAATTGCTATATTGCAGTGAGGATAAAGACCTATGTCAACATGAATATTACTGTTATTACTCAAATGGCACATAATCTAGTCATATAGAGCATTTACTTAAGCCAGGATGTTTTCTGGTGTAGAGCATGCTTTTCTTATAGCCAAAGGCAGACTCTGTGTTGACAGGGTTCTCTAAAGTCATAGTTCAGGGAAGCAACCTTTGTTCTCATGAAAGAGAACACTTTGTTCTTTCTCCTCATCTCTTGACTTCAGAATTAAACACTGTGAAAATGACTTGCTCCAGGTTTAGGCCAACTCTCTTATGAATTAGAAGCAGGGGGTGGAGGGAAAAGAAGGAGAGAGATTTACAAAATACATGTGTTCACGAATCAGGAGATTAAACATTTGCAAAAATGACTGCAGTGCAAGGGAGTATGTGTGAATATCATGACATTGGTTGCTGAATCCTCCTGGATTTGATAGGAGAGAGGCACCATTTTGCTTCTGACTGGATCACACGAGAAAGACTTCAGGGAGAAAGTGGCATTAAATGAGCTCTTAAAAAAAAGTGAACATTCATACTAATCTCCCTTTTATAAAGCCTCCCCTTTTTTCCTTCTTTATCTTATACCATCTCCCCCATGCCTCTGATCCAGGGTACCTCGCGGTCTTTCTGTTTCTCTCTCTCCCCTCATCAAAATCCACCGCCAACTAGAAAGTTGAGAGAACCATAAGTAAGTGCTAAAACCAGAAGTGTTACAGCTGCCTTCTTCCCTGGGTACTTATAGTTCAACACATAGGGAACAAAATTGATAAATATCTAATGGTAAAATTTCAAAAATTGATAATATTAGCAAAGGTAATTTTTAGGAGAAGGCTTTTGCCAGCACCTGGGAAATCAGTTCTGTCTACCAATTTTAAGTGGCTCACAACCTGCAGCTACATTCTAGTGTGAGTCAGAAAAATATCACAATGGCAACTGGAATGTGACATTTGGGGGGGGGGGTGGTCATCCTTAAAAAGACCAAAAGAAAACAGCACCTTATTATTATACAGCATGCCCATGTCCATACAGAACTCGAATAGTTTATAAGAGGATGTGAAAAAAAAAACAACAAAAAACTGTAAAGGCTTTCGCTTGGATTGTGTCTGGAGCACTACAAGGTCAAAACAAAACAAAACAAAACAGAAACCATTTACGTACCTCCCAGGTATACAGAAATGCACATCACGGACACTTGCTTTTTGAAGTGTTGACAAACCTGAATGTTAACTTGGTAGCTATGCCCCACAGTTGTTCACGGCCAAGTCGTTATTAAATTCCTCCTTAAAATATCCCACGGGTTGAGTGAAGGGAATATTTTGATAAGTGCCTAGAATTCCACTAGAAATTTGTATACTGTCTCTGTACTTGAGGCTAATAAAGATATGCCCTCTGGAACTTCCCTAAATGTGGTTTCTATGAGGTTTCCTTTTGTTTCCTTTTATTCTGTTTGCAGGAAACTTTTTTTTAGCCACCTGGACGTCATAGCAGCATGTGTTTCTCTGCATTCCCGTAAATGCGTTTGCCTAATGGCTAATTAATAAATCAAAAGAATACCTAATTTCCCTCCCTCGAGGTAGGAGTTTCTACCAGAAATGTTCGCTGAAACATGTGGTTTTAAAATTTTTTATGCATGAAAAACAAGGATCTGGTGGGTGGTCGGTACAAGTCGGTGGTCACAATGGAAACCAGAGCAAACTGAAAAGCATCTTGTTTCTTGTAGGAAACACGATGTATATACTTAGAGATAAAAGTATGTAAAGACCCAGGTTGGGCAGGGAGCTTCTACAGAAAATGTAAAGGGGTGCGTGGGTGGCTCAGTCGGTTGAGCGTCCAACTCTTGGTTTCAGCTCAGGTCATGATCTTATGGTTATGAGTTCGAGCCCCGCATGGGGCTCTATGCTGACAGTGTGGAGCATGCTTGGGATTCTCTCTTTTTCCCTTTTTTCTGCTCCCCGCCTGTTCGTGCTCTCTCTTTCTCAAAATAAATAAATAAACATATATATATATGTATATTTCTAAATATCCTATAAAGTAAATTTAATGTTGTCTTAGAACGAAGTTTTTAGTCGTTTGGCTTAAAAGGTAAATGACAACAACAGGTGATAGAAAAAAGCATGAAATGTCATCGAGCTAAATCAGTAAATCAGTGAAAAATAAATTACTGATAAAAGGGGAATAATGAACTTGTTTTTTAAAAAATAAGAATGCTGATATGGGTATAAATCATCATCCCAGGAGAATTCTGCCTGGATACAAAGATGTGAAACCCCTGACGACCTGTTGACTTTTTTGTTTTTCTGTGATTGATTATTTATGTTTACTGCTGAGTTAGAGTAAGGAGCCAGAGCTCTGACTTCTGCTGCCTCAGAAGCTCCTAACTAAGAAAAAAAAAAAGAGAAAGGTATAAATGATCCCAGAGCTACTAAAGAGGCAGCCTCTCAAATTGCCCATAATATACTGAAAAGTTATGTGGGGGGTGGTTCATGGAGATCCTGAGGTTTCTGAAACAGAACACGAATGACAAGTAATGACCATCTCTGGGACCACTCTGATCTCTGTTCCATGAACATTCTGAGCTAAAACAGTTGGATACATATTCAAGTTTGATTCGCTTTAGAAAAGAAAAAGCCCAGAACAACATTGAGTTCTCTGACTCCTCAGATATAATTCTTTCCCATTTCTTCCTTTCTGTGGAATTCAATTGTTAGTGACTGACATCCCATGAATGCACTTAGCAGATGGCCAGCTTCTTTGGAAAGCTGAAAAGAAGTGAAAGATGTGATTCATCTGGATGTATGAATGGGATAAATGTGAAAAGGGTCAGGGGGAAGGAAACATACTTCTAGGCAAAGACACTATCATCAAAAAGTATTGCAGTTGATATAAGTAGGAAATATGAGATATACCTGGCTAGAAGGCACATTCTAAGAAGAATAGAGAATGATGAACCCCGCATTTTATGGAACATTTTAAAACAGGGGAAAGATATTATGAGTCTTGCCTGAGAGGTCTTTGACTTCTTCCAGTTCCTTAGAAAGTAAAATACACATTTTACCTCTCTCCTTTGACCTATCATCGATCGATGCAGTAACAACTACAATATAACTAACATGTTGTAGCTACCAGGAACTGTTCTATGTGTTTTATATTCATTACACATTAGTCGGGGATTATTTGCACTTTATACTTTAAAAATCAGAGACTCAAAGAAGTCAAATGATTTATCTAAAGTTGTACACCAAGTAGATAATGAAGATTCAAATGTAGATTCTCTGACACCAGCATCAGCTCTTAACATTTCCTTTTCCCTAGATAACCATAATTGTTCTCAGGAGCTTCACAGGATGTGTTAAGGGTTACTGACAGCCAAGAATAAACATGGTATATATTTCTGGAATATCCATTTACCCACTAAAAAAAATCTGAAAAAAAATCACAGATATATTAAAAATAACGTTAATTTTAAAAATAAATGAAAAAAGTTATCAAACCTCGGTCTTTAAGGTGATGAGACAAAAAGCTCTCTAAAGGCCTGAGGTATAAGGGTGGCCAGTTTAGATTTCTTTCTAAGTCAACATGACTGCACATAAACTTTGTTTAAACCATAAGCCTGATTTATGAGCACCAAGCATACATTGTGCACCTGTTTGTAAATGAGTAGCCTAAAGGAAAACCATCTTGGTCTTAAGATATTGATCAATATTCCCACTCCCTGCATGCCTTGCCTTAAATCTTGTGATTCCTGCTCGTATGATAATCTATAATCTTTTGAGCTTTTACAAGATGTAAAAAGGTATATACCCCTGTAAAAACTGTTCATTCCCCAGAGCACTTTCTTCCTTGTGAAGATTGTGTTTCCTGAGCAGCTATCTTAATTTGGACTAGAATAAAACTCTCCTAAAATCTCTACAAGTTTTATTCATTTTGCATTGGCAAAGGAAAACTTCAAGGGTGATTGATCATTAAAGAAAAATTCAGGCTTTCTTCAAATTGCTTACTACAGTGGATGGATGTTGGTGTCCACTCCTCAGCACCCATTCACTCTTTTTTTTCCTTGGATATTTACATCTCCGAAGTTTCCATAGCCTTTCATTGTTTGCAGTCTTGGAGCTATCACAAAACAGTGTGCCCTCCCTGACTTGCCAAAAGGTTAGCAGAAAGCCTTAGCTATGCTAATGAGCTTTTGTCTTCTAAGGATTTTGACTCTTGAGCCTAAAGTCAGAAAAGATTGTTGGAGCTTACACCTTCTAGTTTGGGTGGTTCACTGATAAAGGCAATAGGGTTTTTATGGCCACAAGGACCCCTGGAGCTAACTGCTTCTTGAACTTTCTTACCCTAGGTCTTATACTTCTTTAATTCTATGATCTCACTCAGCAACTTACAATAAATTCCCTTTTACTTAAATTGTCCAGAGTCTGTTTACTCTGCTTGCAACTGAAGAACCCTGATGAAGGTACCATTTTCCCCTGTGCAGCTAGAACACTGGTTAATATAAAAACAAAACAAAACACGATTTAAACACATCTTGCCCATGATGTACAATGTGATGTGATGTGTGTGTGTGTGTGTGTGTGTGTGTGTGTGTGTGTGAGAGAGAGAGAGAGAGAGAGAGAGAGAGAGAGAGAGAAATATCTCTATATAGATTGAAATAGTAACAGAGGTTCAGATCAGGGAGAAGTTATCAGTCTGGTATGAATGACCTTTTGGCTTTTTTCCAGTTCCTGAGAAAGTAAAAGACATAAAATCAATGAATATATCCAGACACTCTTGTCTTACTTTTCTTGGGCCTCTGTTAGAACATGTAGCCCTCTTTGTTCTATAGCCACAGGTCCACACTGGATGCACATCGAGTTTGCCCAATAGAAAGTAAGCCCTTGTCCATAGGATCTATGACTCATTCATCCCTCAGTCTACCATTCCAGGGGACAGGATGCACAGTGCTTAGAGGTTCCTACATACAGCATTGTTGCCTGGAATTATATAATTTGCACTTGGAATTGTAGAAATAGATTACTGAAAGAGATTTAAAGATTATTTATTCAGGGCTTTATTAGCAAAGAAATCAAAGGCTAGAATACATAAAGTGATTGCCCTAGGTGATCTAGAAAGTTTGAGACAAACTTGGCCTAAAAGTCCAGATCTCTTGACTTTAAATCCAAGTAACCCTCCCACTTCTGTCTCATGGCCACACTTCATCATCTAGGAGTCTAAATGCATTTGACTTGATATTAAGTCAAAACAAGCCTTGCAAGTTTGTCTTAGGGAAGAGTCATTTCAAGTCTACTCAACGGAAATATAAGCTCCTAAGTCAGGATATATGCCTTCCTCTTCTCTTTGTGAGAAGCCTGCTGGGAGTACAAGGGGAGTCAATAAAATCTCTGTTAGGTATGTGCATTATGGACTTCATCCTGACACCTGAAGAGCTGAGGAAGGACTTGGCCATTAGAATATAGCATACATGAATCAGAAGCTACTTAAAAGGGATTCCTCTGGCCTTTTGGAGCAAACTAGTTGCAGGCAGCCCTTTGATCTATTTTCCTCCCACATCAGGCTGACTTTCTTAACATCTGGCAGCCACCTTCTCATTTCCCCAGATTTTTGTAGATCACATGGAAATACTGATGTCTGGGTCTCAGTTCCCACCCAAGAAAGGCATCTTTGGGGATAGACTTTGCAATTTATAATTGAACAATCTCTGAATTAAGTGAAATTCATACAAATCCACTTGAGCTTACCAACATATTTAGAAAAGAAGGATGTTACCCCAAACACTTTCCTGATGAACAATTGAGCTCTTCCCATGTCTTGGCATTGAAGAGGGAGCCATGTTTTCTTAGACAAGCATGCTTTTTAGAGATGTCTGACACATATTTGATCCACTCACATAACTAAGAGCTTTTCTGTTTTGGTGGCCTGGCTGAAGAAGAAAAGGAACAACAAACTTCACATGGAAAATTGAGATGGAGAGTTATCATCACTGTCTGCAAACATGCGTTTTCTGCATGGCTAAGATTAGAATAGCACCAAATCATTACAGGGCTGTTATTTATGAAGAAATTATTTTTTCCAGAAGAAATAGAACCATCTACAGAGAAATTATGACCTTTTAGGCAGAAAAAATGAGTAGGAAGCAGTTTTTAAAAAGAGTCAGAATGAGTGCCCTTGGCAATGAAAGTTAAATAATAACGTCTTGACCTAGGTATGCCTAGTTCTGTTCCAAGGTATGCCTACTGTTACAAGTAGATTCACTCAGCTGCCTGGATTACTACGGAACACTGTGCTATGATTTTAAGTACATTATTTCATTAATTCTCAGTTACTCCATGAATAGATATTAGCATTATCCTCACTGTGCAGATGAGAAAATTTAGGTTGAAATCACATAGCTAGAAAGTGATGGGACCAGCTTTTGAATCCAAATCTTGTCTGCCTCCAAAGGGCATCTTTTGACCCATATACTTTACTTCCATACCCAAAGAAATAACAGCAGGTCCTAGAAAAGAAGGGATCAAAGAATATTTTCCTCAGGAAACAATCTTCATAGCATCAGAAGAGATAAACACTTAGAATTCCCTCCTCAGAAGGCTGAATGCCTGCTGTGAGTGAAACAAGTCTGGCTACACATGTAAGCCCACAGATCAGAGCTACTTAACCAAGTACACAAAATAGTGACTCATTTGTGGCCGTCACAGCACTTATGCAACTGTAGACACATAAAGCAATTTCACAGAGCTCCTTAAATTAACATGACAATGATACATAGTGCAAAATATATAGTCTCTGGCATTGGATAGATTTAGGGATAGATTCTGTTTTTCCCACTTATTGACCAAGGTGACATGTTACAATTCACTTAACTTTTCTGAGCCTGTTGGTTCATTTGCAAAATAACAGTAATAAAAATAATAATATGGGCATTATTTTTAGGATTAAATGAGAAAAGTAAAGCTTCAGGCATCTCTCACTTTTGTGACGACTCTGTTCTTTTTCACTGGGTAGTTCTTATTTTACAACAGTCCACAGCCTACAGTCAAATTCTAATCCAAAAGCAGGACAGACACAAAAGGGACATGCTGAGAATTCAAAGAAGAGAAAGATGACGGTTGGGTCCTTCGATGTGTACAGCTTTGCTCTTTCACCCTCAAACCCCTGGACATGGTGTAGCGGGCGTGGTCTGCTCTGGCTGACATTCATTGTGGACCCCCCCCCCCCACCCCGTTGTCTGAATCTTAGGGGCAGGCATTGATCTCATGGGAGGTGTGACGAGAGGCATGTTTAGAGTCTGTGTCTATGGTAACAACAACTGCAACAATAATAATAACAATAAAGTATCTGTGAAATTCTTTAGCCGTATTCTTACTAGTTGAAAATCCTATTTTGGATTCCAGAGCCTGGTCCAAACTGATAAATTCGTATGGGCATGAGAGTGTTCATTGTCTTTCTCTGGCCGTATTCCCTTTTCTGTCTTGTCCCCAGTAGTTCACTTCTTTCTCTACGTTTGAGCTAAGAATTGGGAATTCCATCTGGTTTTCCCTTTGATGGAGCTGGAAGAGTGAGTACTTTCAGGTCCTGTGTGTATCTGGAAGGGGTGACAGAAACTGATCCTTCCTGAAATACTCTACCTAAAATAGACGTATGTCTTCAGACATATGTCTCCTTGGCCTCTTACAGCTTTTCTGGTACATCACTATGCCAAGACCTCTGGCACTATTGTTCCATTTACTAAAGAGTGATAAGATGGCTTGTTTTGTTTACCCTGACCTGGCGTAGGTCAGGGCCCCTGGAGGAGGGTAGGGAAGCTCCCTGAAATACGGTAAGTGGGGGACAGAACGCCTCCTGTCTCCTCTGTATATAATTAAATAGTTTATAAAGTAATTTTGCATAGTGGGATCAATGGGCAATCAGAAAGTAAATTTCCTGAAAACACAGACTTCACATAATTCCTATAAAAATATAGGAAGGAAAATATATATCATGTTATAGAGTGACAACGTAACGTACACTTTGCTTTTATAACATTGCACGAAACCATTTGTGACATTTTATGCATTTTTAAAAAGCATCGTATTTCTTGAAATGAAGACAGTTGTATACTATTTTCTGTTTTGCTACATTTGTCAAGATTAGAAATCAAATTGAATGTACGTCTTTCCTTCAAGACACACTATTAATAGTGATTTTTCCTAAATATATTATAAGATGATCATTCACTGAGGTTTGGGAGCTACACCAAATGTTTCAGAATGTAAAATGTGAACGGTAGGGGGTTTACCTGGTTTTACCCCCGTTGTATCTCAGCTACCAGTGCAGCAGGCACTTACAAAGTTTTATGGAATTAACCAACAGTTTATAAAAGGGCACTTCTGTGCCTATGATAACAATCTCTATCTCTGACCACATATTTCTCTCTATTGTAACCAAATCTTTTCCATCTCCAGCCTTTCCCTCAGTCTTTACTTTCCCACTCCTCCCACCATATTCTTACTTTACTGCCTATCCTCTACCATCCAACACACATACACATCCATCCCCAACCCACCCTCACACACACGCATGCACACTTCTCTACATTATTCCCGAGCTCTGTCTGGAGATCTGAGAAATTTGCTATGTTATTCTCTGTCTATTGACAGAATTTGGGTGCCCATAAGCTAACAGATTTCAATGTACATGGCAGTGATGATTTTATGGGGTGTCTTCTTCAAAAAGTAGAACTTTCTCTATAATTTTTGTATTTCTCTGATTTAGTTGTAGTGAATGGAATGTTAAGGCAAGGCCACAATGAGTTTCCCAATGTGAGGGCCCCAGTTGGGATGGTCATAACCACTTAAGTACAGTTGGTTGACAAAGTGAGAAGTAATCTAGGAAAAACAACTCATATGCCCATAGTTTTTTTTTGTTTTCCACCTAAAAACTCTCTTTTTTACCCACATAAGATAAAATCTACAGTAGGGTTGTTTCTCAATTTTTAAAATATCTTCAAACATGTCATTTAAAAATAGCTATTTGAGCCTACATTCCCTTTATGGCACCCACCAGAGAGTGGTGAGGAAAGGATTTAAAAAGAACATTTGCTCTCAAATGTGTTTTACTTAAAGTACATGATGGCAGCTCTTCTCAACCAGCATGAGCTGCTTGTGTACCAGGAGATATTGATTCCTTCACCACTCTGGGGGGCGAGAGCCCTGGGGATGGTCATTTCTGACCAAGAGCAGATTTGTCTGGATCTTCTCAAATGGTAAGTGGTGACACATTGCTTAGTGGCACACCTCCCTGTCTCTGCAGGTGACAAGCATCCAGCACTTCCCATCCCTCAGTGATACGACTGGTAAACCAAGATCATCGGGAAGTTGTCATACCACTTGGACAACTCCATTAGCAACCAGCTTCAGAGAACGCCACTGCCCATCATGTTCCTCCCGTGGGGAAGCCGTGGGATGACCTTATGTGCCAGGTGCCCCAGGGACAGGTGACAGGCCAAGGTCAGCTGATGTGAGGAAGCTTGGCCAGATCCCCCGGCAGCAGTAGCACCAGGTGGTGGTGACTCCAAGCCTGTGTGCTCACTAATCAGGACACATGGTCATAGTACATTTACCCACAAAAGAAGAAAAAGAGACATTAGTTTCTTTAGTAAAATTTCAACTTTTGTAAGTTTTGGAGTGGGTAAACAAGAGGTTGTAATACTTCTATCACTGCTTTGTGAACCAAGTATTTCTTCATCAGAGATAAGGAATTCCATGTTGCTATTTTAAACTGACTTTGAAAAGTTACACTCAAAAAAGCAAGTTCAAGTTTCACGTGAAATATTTTGGAAATTTTAATTTTGACGTTGTATACTTCTTGTCTTGGTAGATTTGCATGTTGAAGCATATATGTATGCTACATAATTTTAAAACAAAATTTAAATTTAAAAAAGTGTTTCTAAATATCAAAAATTATCTTAAAAAACAAGTAAATCTACTTTGCATTTATTAATGCCACGAGTGTGCCAAGTAGAAATATTTCAAATTACTTTAAAATACAGAAATTCATGTAGTTTTAGTAGGTTATCAAGGGACAGAAGAGCTGCTAAAATGCTTCGTTCTTTCAATAATTACATTGTTAGCAGTAATGATGTCATTATTCTGAGAGTGTTCTGTGAATCACATGTATTAAATCAAATGAGTAATTATGTGATATTCAGATTTCAGCATCCCATTATCCTGTAAAACTAGAATTCTTGGTTTGGAGAAAAGAGACAAAAACTTAAGATAGTTGAGGATACCTAAAACCCATACAGTTCTGAAATTGCATTGAAATAATTGTGCCAGAATTAATTTACATTTTTTTGTAGCTCTGTTCACTGAAAAGGCCTAGAAATAGTGAGTAGTAGAAAAGCCTGACCCTGAGTTATGGTCCCTGAGTGCTATTTTTCACTAAAAAAGAATCTTATCTTAAAGATATATATAATTCCTAGGTCTGGGACAGAAGTATATAAGATGAGCCTGGAACATGTTATCATAGCAGAGGAATGAACCTATGAAAGGCTGGAATTGGGTCAAAAGGACTCAGGTTCTAACCTAAAGCGGTCCCACCAATCAAATGTGGGACATCTATTAGGATGATGACTACAATGGGTGAAAACATATCATATATGCTTATATCCATGAGTTCTAGTAATTCTGGGAACCAAAAACAACCCAATGTTTGTCACTAGAGGATGCTGTGGAACTGATTGGTTATTACAAGGATGGTAAATAAAGGAAAAAAGTTGAATGTGTGCTCTGCCTTTCCTATAAAATAGATGTCACTGTACAACCAAATCATAGTCAAGAGGAGTTTCTCTTTATAGATGGGTTCCAGGCAGGCAATGGAAGTAAGAATGACATTGTAACCTGTCATGACCTAATGAATCAGGTCCTTGAGTATCACTGGCTGTAAACATCACAAAAAGAAGGAGAAGCACTAATTACGTGCCTCTTTATGGAAGAGCATGACACCAATAAAATGGTCTTCAAAACTATCAACATGAATCTGGCCATGCTGCGTGCTTATTTATAGGAAATACATGTTAAACCGCACCACAGTGTGTTATAATCTGCAAAAATAACCAGGTATCTGCAACAAATAAATTGGACAACAACAACAAAATAAATAGAACTAGAAGGAGAAATCTCAGTATAAAAATATACATAAAAACAATGGTACACGGTAAAACTGACTGGGGAAAAGAAAAGTCACTGATTTGTAATATTTGCCAATTTTCCTGGTAGAAAAATTCAAAAACTACAAGACCTCTTCAGTATCATGTTGACTTCTCTGAGTCTTTTGCCTTTCCATATGAACTCAGTACCAAAGCACTATTGCAAGTCAGGTTTAGGTAGTAAGCGATGAAACTCAGCCTTGTACAGGCTTCCCAGCTCCTAGAAAACCCAGAGGAATGGGGGAAAAAAAGACAGTGAAGGCAATGACTACCCTAATACTCTTCACACATTATCATTCTTCTCAGGACCCCCTCATTTTGGAGAAAAGGATGTATGCCTTAGGGACTGCCTGCCCTATGGTCTTGCCCTGGCATTATAGGAGACACCAGAATAGTGGTTCTCAACTTTGTACACAAAAATCAGTATACCACTAGTATACCACTAGAGCTTGTGATTTGCCTATGGTCTGGAGTGGGATCAGGGTATTCACTTTTTTTTTTTAAATCTCTTCAGGTAATTTTAACGTACAGCCAGAGTTGAGAACCACCGTGCAGAGAAAATCCCTCTGCAAAATAACTGATGGGTTAAAGCAGATTCCGTACAGTGTGCTTCAAAGGGATTAAGAGAGTTTGAGATACTTATTCCCTCAGTCCTCTGAATTACTTGGGCCCCTGAACCTTTGCCTGGAGCAGCCTCCATTATTTTCCATAATGTGCTGCCAATACATTATCCTTTTCTATGTGTGCCCAAACACACACAAAAAAGCCTGGGAAATGTGAATGTAAATGAGAGCAGAGCCTTGTTTCCAGAGAACACTAGAAAATGCCCACTTGTTACCAGGGCAAGGAGAGAGACACAAAACGGGCAGATCTCTTCTTTCCCAGTGGGGATCATAAAAACAGTCCTGCAGTGGGAAGCCTATTTGACCAAGCTCCAGCTGTTGCTCCCATCACACCCCACATCTCCACCCCCTGGTTCCCTCCCAGCAAATGGCTGAGCACCGCAGGGGCATCAGGGCCAGCCATTCCTACCTGGCGGGGTCTGCTGTGATGGGTAGCTTTGTCCCAAGATCCCTCCATTGGCCTGGCCAAAATCTCAGAACTCTGCTGTAGTCTGACACTCTCTCCCCACCCCAGTCCTCCTGCCCTCACTCTTTCCTTCACAGAGGTCAGATGGAAGGTTCTCACATCCTCCCCTATTCCCTTCCCTTTAACCTTCAGAAGCATGCCCCCCCCCCCCAAAACTCTCTTGCACTCCTAATTCCATTTTGGCATCTGCTTCTCAGAAGTCTAAAACTAACACACTCCCAATTAGCACATTAGTGAGAATCAGTACATCAGACAGAGTAGCTGTTTCCTTGGAAAATAGAAAAAGCCCAGCTTTGAGAGATCAGATAAGAAAATACATTTCTAGAGAAACTAAAGGAAGTCCTATTCAATTGGTTCAGGAAAGAGATCTTCAGTTATGAATAGGGAGACCAGAGTTTCAGGAGGTGTCCAGCCCTAAATATAAGGAGTGAGTTGGAAACAAAGAATTAGAGCCACAACTCCAGAGGAGAGTATTATAAGTGAGTTACTGGAAAGGATGTGGGCTTATAAAGTGGGGGCCATGCATTCATTTAGTAATTAAGGAAAAAACATTTGAATGTCTACTCTATGCTAGATACATTGAATATTATTGCTGAAAAGAAAAACAAAAATCATGGTTCCTTCCTGGTGGAGTTGCAGTGTTATCGTGGATACTAAAGGTTAACTCCCTACTTCTCAGTCTGGCGTGGGGGCAACCCTAAATTTCACTTCTCCGACTGCCCTGCAGTTGGGATGTTTTACTCTCCTCTGCGCTGTTAATGCAAAAGATTTTTCTTCCCTATCTGCTAGTATTTTTCTAACCCAGAGTCAACCTTGAACTAAGTCTATTGTGTAACAATTTTGTTTGGATATCTGCTTTTGTAAGTATACTTTGAACTTCATGAGGTCTCCAGACTCCAACATAGTACAAGGTACCTAACAGGAATTCGATAAACAAATGCTTACTAAGCAAAAAGCAAGACAGGATATTGAAAGACATAGCTTTTAGGAGCAGCAGTGCTCAATGTATGTTCCTGGAAACACTTACCAAGTAAGAGGGTCTGAACTAAGTGGAGGATCACACAGTCTTGCACAGTAAATCTTTCTCTTGAAGAACAATCAATCAGATTAACAAAATAGAGGCTCTGAGAAGTCCTGTAATGAAGAAAAATTAATTCGTTTAATCTGAATTTTGCTAAGTTTAGTGTATTACTATTTACACAGATCTGTAAATTCATCCAGAGGCAGTGAACAGTGATCTCTTTTTAGATACACAGTTTTCACATATAAAACCACCCTTATGTTAATATCTTTAGCCTTCTCATAGCAATGCTCTGACTGCTGTATCATATTTTATTGATCATCATTTTTTCTAAATTATAATTTCTCTACATTAACTATTCTCCTTGGTAGATGCACTGCATGGAAGAACAGGACAGTATCTGCAAGATCAAACATTTACGTGAAGAATGTCAAGATGAGGGAGGTTGGGTCTTTTCAGTCAAATGAACAGGAGAGAATATAGCTGTATCATTTAAAGTTATATGAAGAAGGGTTTTCTATCTAGCATGTTCTAATCATTCTTTTTTAATATTTTCATTACACTTCTGTTAGCATTTTATTTGTGTTTATTACTATTAGGATTCGGATTAGTAAGAAGGGAAGTTGACCGGGGAACTGCACACACAAAATAGCTTCAGTACAAAATTTTAATAACAAACCAGTATCTTGGAATGTACTCATTCTTCCCGTCTCAGAGCACACAATTAGACTGAAGTGAGCCCACGCCTGTGCACTTTTATAAAGACTGGGCAAGAACGATCCCCACGAAGTGGCCAAGAGCAGCCAAGGCAATTAACCCACCATTAAAAGTTGTGATGTGTCTTCGATGATTTTTTTTCATTTTAATACTTCTCTGTGTTAAGGATAAGGAAAGTAAGAGAGTGTAGCTTAGTATTTCATAGTAAGAATTAGAAACAGATAAACTTGGATTCAAATATTAATTTCACCATTTATTAGTTGTTGCTTAATTAGTCATGTGAACAGTTAGTGGTAAGAGTACAAATTGCTACCTTGTATTTTTGCTAAAACTGTAAAGAGTTTGTCAGTATATTTAAAGATGAACGTGAAGTATAGATATGAGCCATTTTGTTGATATATAGCAATAGTGGTTTCATTTATTATTATTCATGATTCTGTATTTTAAAAGATAAAATTTTGGCTTCCATATTTTCTAGGGCAACGATCAGGGATGTTTATACATAAACCTTTAATTATGGGAAAATTTTTGTAGATCAGTAGAATTTGTAGTACAATGTAGTATAGCACAGAGTAGAGAAGAATGCTCCCTGAAAGTAACATAGAATACTTTCCATGACAAAATAATGTTGAGGGGCGCCTGGGTGGCTCAGTCAGTTGAGCGTCCGACCTCAGCTCAGGTCATGACCTCACAGTTTGTGGGTTCAAGCTCCAGGTCAGGCTCTGTGCTGACAGCTGGGAGCCTGGAGCCTGCTTCGGATTCTGTGTCTCCTTCTCTCTCTGCCCCTCTCCCGCTTGTGCTCTCTGTCTTTCAAAAAGATTTTGAAAAAAAATGTCTTAAAAACAAAATAATGTTGAATATCTTCAATTACCTATAAAAATATCTAAAGATACCTGACATTTTATAATTTGATTTTGGACTGAAAGAATTTTGCCCACCAACTCTTCCCAGAAGCCTGCCTCAACCTGATGGCAAACCTTTATTTCATTAACAATAAGTAAATTTTCAATTTTGAAAATTTCACAGTTTCCACTTCAAACACAGAGAAGTGCATAGAAGCTACTAGAACACATGTGTACCCAATGCTGATAGTAAGCATTCGTAGTTTGCCATATTTGTTTCAGGTCTGTAAACTAAAATTTCCTCCACCCCCTCTCCTTTTCCCAGCTCACTTGCCTGAGGCAACCCTTACCTGAAAGTTGGGAGTTTTCTGTCCGGACGTTTTCATGTGTTTAGCACATTTGTATGTCTCTGCAAACAATACGCACTGTTGTTTTTTTTCTACTTTAAAGTGTTGAATAAGTGGTGGCATGCCAAACATACTCCTGCGACTTTATCTGTTTCTCAGCGTTTTATGTTTTACTTTATCTATGCTGATCTATACAGCTGTTTTTTAATTCAATGACAGTGTAAATTATATTGAATGAAGAAAGCACTTGGTTATTTTTCTAGGATTTAAAAAAATATTTGATACGTACTACAGATCTAATTTCATCTTTGTCTCCCACAGTATTTTGCCCTGAAGCCACTTATTAAATACCCTTGTTTCCCTACCGATCTGCCTTCTTGCTCCCTTCCGTGGGTCTTCCAGAACCTTATTCTCTCTACCTTTTCATTCCTCAGCCATTTACAACAGAACCGCACTGACCTATAAAATGGGAGCCGCTAGCTACCTGTAGCTATTTCCATCTAAATTAGTTTAAATTTAACTAAATTAAGGGGCACCTGGGTGGCTCAGGCAATTAAGTGTCCGACTTTGACTCAGGTCACAATCTCATAGTTCATGGGTTCAAGCCCCGCATAGGGCTCTGTGCTGACAGCTCAGAGCCTGGAGCCTGCTTCAGATTCTCTCTCTCTCTCTCTCTCTCTCTCTCTCTCTCTCTCTGTCTCTCTGCCTCTCTCTCTCTCTCTATCAAAAATATATAAGCATTGAAACAGTGTTCTTTTAAAAAAAATTAAATTAAAAACTTAGTTGCTAAATTAGTCTAGCCCCATTTCAAGTGCTCAATAGCCACGTGTGGCTAGCAGGCCACTGAATGGGACTCCACACTACATATAGAACATTTCTATCATCACAGAAAGTTCCATTTCTTCGACAGGGATGTACTAAAGTGTAAGTGACTAATGATATTTTTCCTTCAGGAAAATCTGTGTTTAACTAAATTCACTTACTAAATGAATCCAGCTCTGATATTAGCCTTTGCTATTTATTTTTCATTTTGTTTTTATTATTATTATTATTATTACTAATTATTATTTGGCCTTTCTTTAAAAGGGAGCTATAAGCATCCAGCCTCTGGGCTGCCCCCAAAGCACACCACTGAGGCCCTTGTTTCCCAGAACTAACTGCACATTAGAATCACCTGAGTGGGGCGCCTGGGTGGCGCAGTCGGTTAAGCGTCCGACTTCAGCCAGGTCACGATCTCGCGGTCCGTGGGTTCGAGCCCCGCGTCAGGCTCTGGGCTGATGGCTCAGAGCCTGGAGCCTGTTTCCGATTCTGTGTCTCCCTCTCTCTCTGCCCCTCCCCCGTTCATGCCCTGTCTCTCTCTGTCCCAAAAATAAATAAACCTTGAAAATAAAAAATAAAAAAATAGAATCACCTGAGAAATGTAAATTATAATGTGGGTTGGTGGCATTATTGGTTTTAAAAGCTCTGCGGGTGATTCTCATACTCAGCTGGCCCTGGGAACCAGGGAACCAGACCTAAGTGGTGGCCTGGCATGGCCTGATCTGCGAGCTTGCTGATTTTGCTGCTCTTGCTGTGGCCTCCCTCCTCTGTCACGGTCATCTGCCAGCCCTCTAGTCTCACACACCTGTTTCTGGACTTATGATTTACAGCCATACCCTAGCCCAGCCAGCCTTCCCACAGCAGATTCTGCTGTACCTTGAACTCTGCTTTGGCCCCAGCAACCTGCTTATTTTTCTTTACTTCACAGCACTTGTTAGAGTTTCAGTCTAATTGATATTGATAAAGAAGTTTCAGTGATGCTGTTAATAGGGTTAAAGTGAATTTACACAGTCAGACAGGGAGTCATTGGTTATTTGGTTTTCTCCTGTTCATTTCCTATTATTAGCCAAAAGAAAATTAAGGGGAGAGAGAGAATATTTTTCCCAGAGTTGTCAGAGAACCCAGAACCCGGAGCCATAGAAGGACCACTGGAGACATGTAGTCTAAGGTAGCATTAGCATAAAGAGATACAGAGACGTGGAAAACCCACCTGGACACACTGAGAACTCAGCTCTGCCCACGCCCAGGCAGAGCTCTGTCCAACATAGGCTGCCGTCTTCCTTCAAATCAACATTCATTCAAAGCAAAATCAAATAACTTGTAATCCATATAACAAAGCAGTTGTTTAACCGTCAGAATGACTTCTTAAAAAGCATGGGCTGGGAAGGGAGAAAAATCTATGTTTTGTGGATTTCCAATATCATATAATTTGTGGGACTCTCATTATGGAGAAGAATGAATCAGGTAGGAAAACAAATACTTATTTAAAAACCAAAAAGAGGGGCGCCTGGGTGGCGCAGTCGGTTAAGCGTCCGACTTCAGCCAGGTCACGATCTCGCGGTCTGTGAGTTCGAGCCCCGCGTCGGGCTCTGGGCTGATGGCTTGGAGCCTGGAGCCTGTTTCCGATTCTGTGTCTCCCTCTCTCTCTGCCCCTCGCCCGTTCATGCTCTGTCTCTCTCTGTCCCAAAAAAAATAAATAAAAACGTTGAGAAAAAAAAAAAAACGTTGAGAAAAAAAAAATTAAAAAAAAAATAAAAACCAAAAAGAAATAATAACTAATTTTCAAAAACCGATACCACAAACCTGAAAATACAGAAAAGGTATTTCATTAATTAACTGCTGAGCCACCTTATAATACATTTTTACTATCTATTTTTTGCTGTATATAACAACTGTTATTTTACTCTTTTGACAAGAAAGGGAAGAAAATTCAATCTTTCCAACATTATGATAGGCTAAAATGATTAGTCATTAATTAGTTTTTGATATCTTAGAAAGTTTTCAGATTCAAAACCCAATACTGATAATGTTATAAATTTTTAGGATTTTTTTAAAGTATATTTATATATTTTCGGAGACAGAGAGAGAGAGGGACAGGCAGAGAGAGGGGGAGAGAAGGAATCCCAAGCAGGCTCCATGCCTTTAGCACAGAGCCTGACATGGGACTTGAACCCAGGAGCCCCGAGATCATGACCTGAGCCGAAACCAACAGCCAGAAACTTAACTGACTGAACCACCCAGCTTCCCAATTTTTAGGATTCTTACCAAATCTAGAGAACCTCTATCAAGTTCCTTTTTACATTTACAAGTTATAGGATTTTTGACATTTAAAGTTTTCTTTTCTATTGACTTATTTTTTGAATGTTTTTTTATTTATTTTTGAGACAGAGAGAGACAGAGTGTGAGCAGGGGAGGGGCAGAGAGAGAGCGAGACACAGAATCAGAACAGGCTCTGAGCTGTCAGCGCAGAGCCCGACGCGGGGCTCGAACTCACAAACCGTGAGATCATGACCTGAGCCGAAGTTGGATGTTTAACCGACTGAGCCACCCAGGTGCTCGTCTATTGGCTTATTTTAAATGCTCATTGAATTGCCAACACTCATTAACCAGTTTGTCGTTGACGAAATTAATAAGGACATGAACAAAAAGCATGGTCCAGGAAAGGAAGGAGTGAAGTTTGGATGGAGTGTGCTGTATAGGGAGAGTGGGAAGGGAACATCAACTAGAAAGGTCTGTTTCAGCCAAGTAGGACATGGAAAGTAGTGTCACATGATGTTTGGTGGCTGAGGAGAGACTACCATGCTTTTAAATGAAGGAAGCAAACACTCGTGTATGGATCACTAAGCACATGAAAAGCAGGGAAGGGTCAGGAGCATTATCAGTGGAGCCAGACAAACCTCTAAATGTTACCTCCACTAGACTGTGATGCCTCCCTATAACCCTGCCAGACATAGGAGTGACTGCAAACTATATAAATAGATTTTGCTAAACCTAAACTAAATGTATCGTCGACTCAACTCCCCCTTGGCTGGATTTCAAAAGTGACGTGGTTACTCCAGCTCTAGTCGGCTTGAGAGATCTCAAGTTGGAGTGGAAAGGGAGAGGGAGAGTATTCTTGATCAGTTGGCTAAAATATCTTGTTTTTGCAAATCTTGTAAGAACATATGACCATGTGAAGATACTATGGGGGTTCCACCCAGAGCCTGGGAGTGGTCCATGCAAATGAGAAGTCCCAAAGTTTAAGCTTCATTAACTCATGGTAAATTCTTAGCTTAGAGCCAAATGCCTGGGTTTGAATCCTAGCCTTGTAACCTTTCCTAAGTTACCTATCTGGTGACTCCAGGCCACAGTCTCCTCATTTGTGAAATAGCAATAATCATATTATCTACCTCATAGGGTCATTGAGAGAATCAGTTCATATACATAAATAGCTAATAATGGTGCTTAGCACATAGCAAAAATCTTTTCATTTCAGAAGTAAATTAGTAATGGATTGCATCTGTATGGTATTCTTAACTTTCAAAAACCTTCATTCTAATTCATCTGATCCTTTCAATATACATGTGGTATAGTTATTTTTGTTTCCATTTTTCAGGTGAGAAAATCCAGGTTCCAGAGTTTAAGCAATTGGCCTCCCAATATGTTAGATGTCTCTCATTGGTTGGGGCTTCTTTGCATACTTTTCTTAATGCACAAATTATATTGTAACTTTCGTATTTGTCCATCTCTTTTATTCAAGTCTAACCATTGAGGAGACAGGCCAAGGTTTTGTCTGACTCCAAATCCCCAGTGCCTCTCGGTGGGCAATCAACACACGTGCTCTTTATATGCCTACATTTCTTAAATGACTAGTATTTATGGCCACCATCAGGCTTCACTTGTAAGCTCTACAGGTGGTTCTTCAAGATATAGAAATATGGGGGCACCTGGGTGGCGCAGTCGGTTAAGCGTCCGACTTCAGCCAGGTCACGATCTCATGGTCCGGGAGTTCGAGCCCCGCGTCAGGCTCTGGGCTGATGGCTCAGAGCCTGGAGCCTGTTTCCGATTCTGTGTCTCTCTCTCTCTCTGCCCCTCCCCCATTCATGCCCTGTCTCTCTCTGTCCCAAAAATAAATAAACGTTGAAAAATAAATAAATAAAAAAAAGATACAGAAATATGAACATCTCTGGGCATGGTAATGGTAAGAATCATTTGCAATTCCTATTCTTTAAGAACAAGGCCCCCTTTCTCACATACAGATCCTTCATCCATTTTGAGTTTATTTTTGTGAATGGTCTAAGAAAGTGGTCTAGTTTCATCCTTCTGCATGTTGCTGTCCAGTTCTCCCAGCACCATTTGTTAAAGAGACTGTCTTTTTTCCATTGGATGTTCTTTCCTGCTTTGTCAAAGATTAGTTGGCCATACGTTTGTGGGTCTAGTTCTGGGGTCTCTATTCTATTCCATTGGTCGATGTGTCTATTTTTGTGCCAATACCATGCTGTCTTGATGATTACAGCTTTGTAGTAGAGGCTAAAGTCTGGGATTGTGATGCCTCCCGCTTTGGTAACCATCAAAACCCTAGAGGAGAAAGCAGGAAAAAACCTCTCTGACCTCAGCTGCAGCTATTTCTTACTTGACACATCTCCAAAGGCAAAGGAATTAAAAGCAAAAATGAACTATTGGGACCTCATGAAGATAAAAAGCTTCTGCACTCCAAAGGAAACAATCAACAAAACTAAAAGGCAACCGATGGAATGGGAAAAGATATTTGCAAATGGACAAAGGGTTAGTATCCAAAATCTATAAAGAACTCACCAAACTCCACACCTGAAAAACAAATAATCCAGTGAAGAAATGGGCAGAAGACGTGAATAGACACTTCTCTAAAGAAGACACCCAGATGGCCAACAGGCACATGAAAAGATGCTCAACGTTGCTCCTCATCAGGGAAATACAAATCAAAACCACACTCAGATACCACCTCACGCCAGTCAGAGTGACTAAAATGAACAAATCAGGAGACTATAGATTCTGGAGAGGATGTGGAGAAACGGGAACCCTCTTGCACTGTTGGTGGGAATGCAAACTGGTGCAGCCACTTTGGAAAACAGTGTGGAGGTTCCTCAAAAAATGAAAAATAGATCTACCCTATGACCCAGCAATAGCACTGCTAGGAATTTACCCAAGGGATACAGGAGTGCTGATGCATAGGGGCACTTGTACCTCAATGTTTATAGCAGCACTCTCAACAATAGCCAAATTATGGAAAGAGCCTAAATGTCCATCAACGGATGAATGGATAAAGAAGTTGTGGTTTATATATACAATGGAATACTACTTGGCAATGAGAAAGAATGAAATACGGCCTTTTGTAGCAATGTGGATGGAACTGCAGAGTGTTATGCTAAGTGAAATAAGTCATACAGAGAAAGATACCATATGTTCTCACTCTTATGTGGATCCTGAGAAACTTAACAGAAACCCATGGGGGAGGGGAACGAGGAAAAAAAGTTACAGAGAGGGAAGGAGGCAAACCACAAGAGAGTCTTAAAAACAGAATAAACTGAGGGTTGATGGGGGGTGGGAGGGGGGGGTGATGGGCATTGAGGAGGGCACCTGTTGGGATGAGCACTGGGTGTCGTATGGAAACCAATTTGACAATAAATTTCATATAAAAAAAAAAGAACAAGGCTCCCTTTTACATTGTGGGAAAAACATGTAAATCTTCTGACTATATTAAAGCATGAGAACTACTCATAATGGGGAAATAAAAAAAAAAAATCCTTCCTTTTAACTGCAGCCAGTGGAGAGAGACAGAACCCTGCAGGCTGGAGCCCGGGCCATCCTCACCATTTTTGTTGGCCTTTTTGTAATAATTGGCATTTCCTTTGGAAATCACTTATTGTAGGTAGTTTCCCTCCCCTGGCCCACTATTTTTAGAACACACTTATTGGTTGTAATTTCTTGCCAGCGTGTGAGTTATTTGTAATGTTTTCCACCATCAAGCATGCCTGTTGTGGTTTATTTTTAATGGACTTATTGCCTATTCCCAGTAGGAAAGTTTTATGATGGAATTTATAGCTACTCAATTACTTTCTTCACGTGTTTTAGATTTGTGAAGCTCCTGGGAAGCAGTGTAGAGCAGAAATGTGGATCTGGCTCGGTCTGTGATTTTTACTCTGTGCCCCTGCAGGAGTATTCCAGCCTGCACAGTGGCCAGCCTTACCTCCTCCCCTGTCAGGTTGTGGTACAGCCTCATCCATCAGGAAATTGAACAAAAGTAAAACTGGGAAGTTCTCCCTTACACTCAAAATCATTCTCGGTTCATTTCAATTTTGTTTCCATTACAACTTTGAAGCACCTCAGCTGTGTGGGAAAAAGGAACTTGAATTGGGGCTATTTTCAGGCCTGAGCAGATTAGAATTGTTTTTTAATTATGGGTTTTCTTTGTCTTTGAAATACACACACACACACACACTCTTTCATCCTTTTGAGAAGATTCTTGCAAACTGAGTAATAATTTTAAAAACTATGCAACTACTTTTCAAACTAAGAAGACTTGGTGTGTGAAAGATCTGGGTAACCAGAGCTCTTCTGGGACACAGATGTCCCCAAAATGTGTCTGATAACCCTTCAAGGAGCAGACGCCCTCCCCCTTCCTTTTTAAAAAATGTTTTGGTTTTGTTTCCATCTAAATTCAGGGGGAAAGCATTTTGTTACTTAACTGATATTTAAAAGCGAACATTGATGAAAAATTAAGACTTTTTTGAGCAGAATAAAACCACTGACTGGGAATAAAAAGTTAACGGGTAAAATGGAAGTTAGTGGAGTGATAGCAAAGACAAAATATCAATAGTAACTGCATTTTTTTTTTTTACATCTTTAGACTTTTTGAATCTTTAACATAATCTTCACTGATCCACATGTAACTTCCCTGAGACGCCTAGGAATAAAAGATAGGACTCTATCACTCCTTCCCAATAATAGGAAAGAGAGGGGAAAAGGATATTTCATAACAAATGAATTGACCTTTTTTATGTTAGATGTATTCCAAGACTCCAATTTCTAGAAATTTTAAAATAAGGAGCTTTTCTTCATTATTAATGGAAAGTTACATCCACTTAAAGGACTTAAAGTTTTGAATGTATCGTTTGGGAGCACTTTAATGAGTAGGAATGTCTTACTCATTCTTTCATGATCTCAGTATTAATAGCTGTAATTCAAGTGCACCATAAAGGTTCAAAGAACGTTGATTCCCCGGGAGTTAAGGTCCTATTTTTCTTATACATTGAAGAGGTTAATTAAGAGGCTAAAGGACATGGGGTAAAGAAACACAACAGTATTTCAAGTTTTTATTTTGTTATTAACCCACCAATCCTAGCATTCTTAACCTCTTTCCTTTTCCTTAGTTATCATTAGTAATTCTGAAGCCTCTGCAGAACATCTCATGGTCTTTTAGGAAGGACCCACTAGGAAGCAAGATGGAGTTAATCAAGAGTGGATTTAGAACACCGTCCTTCTTGGGAAGTCTGGTCCATTCTCTGAAGCTCCAGAGAACCTCGGGGGAAGGAGGCAACTGGATCCTTGAGTGTGTTTGAAATCATGATAAGTAAATGCTCTTTATACTGAAGGGCCAGTAAGAGAATAAACAGCCCTATAACACATTCCTTGGTAAGAACGTAAAATTAAACAAGACTTCACTCAACAAGTTCTATAGGCCAGGGATCATATAGCCAATGGAGGATAATACAGAACTCCCCGGAAAGGTTGGGAAGAGTCAGCCCAATTCAAGGGCCAGATTTTATATTTTCCAGTGCTCAGGTATTAAGTTTGGTTCAGTTCAATAAACTCACTGAAGGCCAGGTGTGTGTTAGTGACAGGTGCTGATACAGTACATAAGGTATATGGTTTCTTCCCGCTAAGAGCTTGGCAATCGATCACCCAATGAACTGAATCTTGAATTCTTCCCAACCTGACTATCGGTGCAGCCCTGGGTTCGTGTGGAGTTTTGCTTCCAAAGATAAAACAGATTCAGTTTCTTACCTGCCTCACTATATGTCTTAGTCCTTTATTTGGGTTATTTGTTGGCGGGAGTGGTTATTGAAAAGTTATTCTAGATATATGGGTCTCTTTATTACAATTTCACTTAAGCAAGTTTGCTTTTCATGAGCCTCTTGCCCTTGAGATTTATCCCTGGGTTTTTCCAAGTCATATATTATTAATTTCCTTCTCTCTTTATCCCTGGTCCTGACACATTTCTCTCTCTTTTTTGTTAAGAATAAACCAAAGGCAGAAGGCAAAACCTTGCTGCAAAACTAAAATGAAGGCTAAAAAATATTAAAATATTTAACAGGTAACTAGGGACGCCTGGGTGGCTCAGTGTGTTAAACGTCTGATTTCGGCTCAGGTCATGATCTCACAGTTTGTGGGTTCAAGCTCCACACCGGGCTCTGGGCTGACAGCTCAGAGCCTGGAGCCTACTTTCAATTCTCTCTCTCTCTCTCTCTGCTTCTCCCTTGCTTACTCTCTCTCTCTCCTTCAAAAATAAATAAACTTAAGACACACACACATAAACACACACACACACACACCAGTATTTAACAGGTACTACATACAAACTCGATGATGTATTTGGCAAATAGAATGGGAATAAAAGATTATGGTACTTCAACTTCGTGTGTAAGGACTTATCTCGTTAAAAAACTCTGAAGTAACTACTCAGAAAATGTGAGGAGCCTGTTTGCTTCAACAGGCAGATCCATTAGTTTTTGCTGTCCTTTGAACGCTGATTTTAGTTTGTAGAATTCACAGGTGAATGCGTGTGCTCACACCACACACTCATGACTGTACTGTGAGGATAAAGCAAAAACTTCTTGGGTGCCTATGAAATAAAATACAAATTCTTAGTCTTAGAAATTATGGTCATCTGTAACTTTTCTGTCACTTACCTCTCCAATCTTTTTCTCCCTCCCTTCCTTCTGTTTCCATCTTGCTGCCTTCTTACTGCTCTGTGATTTCCTGCCTTCCCACCTGTGTTCATGATCTTTCCCCCCCCAGCTGCATGGCCCTGAAGCCTACCTACTCTGCCTTTACTGTCTCTCTCATCATGAACCTCTTAAAACATCTCAGACCTTGAGAATAATAATAGTAACAATAACATCAACAATAATGTTATTAGAGTCAACCACGTGTGCCTGCTTTGTAGCAGCCAATTACCATGCTAAGCATTCTGCCTGGTTGGAATTGAAGCCAAGCAGAGAAAAACCATGTACTTTGAGATAATATCTTAAATACAACCTGTGGCATTTTTCTCTGAGTAACTGAGGTTAGTCCTTGGCAGCCTTTCTGCCAAGAAGGCTAAGACCTAAGCCTGATTTTATTGCTCAACGGCAGCAGAGGGAAGATCCAGACAAAGAAATTTTTAGACAATAATCATTGTTCCGCTTTGAAGTTCAAAGAGAAAATTTTGAAGTCCGTCACGAGATGACAGTCTGAAAGAAGTCTTTTGATTTGTCAGAGCCTTTCTTTGTGGGAGAGAAAGAGTGTTCTTAGAATTTCCAAAGCTAGGCTTCGAATATTAAGAGTCATAAACAGGACTATAGCATAAAGTCTTAATATTAAATTATGGAACAAAGAAGGATGTGGTTGTGACATGAAGGCAGTTCCTGTTAGGGAGGAAAAGGAAATCAAAATTCTTTCCAAGTCTAGGGGGAGGAGCTGGGGTGTGTGGGGGGAGAGAGGGTAGAAGAGAGAGCTCATGAACGCAGTGAAACACGAAGAGAGGAGCAGATGGACCAACTGGGGATCCAGTCCATGCTCCATTGCTGCCTCACCAAGGTAAAGGAGTAGAGGATCTGGTGCCAGGCCTTGTGGTGGAAAGAAACCCAGTTGGTTTGGGAAAATCCCAAAGAGGACTGTTCCTTCTTTCCTATGGCATGGCCCCTCTGAAAAGGCCTGCATTCAGCATAATCCCAGAGCAGAATGACATGCCAAGAATACAGTCATGAACAAAACAGTAATGTCAGTGACAAAGAAGGGGTTTAGGCGGATGGGCCTTCCGTGTCCCTCCTGGTTCCCAGAGCCTGTGTGTGGATTGCAAGGTATCCAGGACTTTCTGTATGTCTTGGAAAGGAACACAGAAGTGGTATGAGACCCAGCAGAAGCCATGAGGGCAGGACAGGGCGGCAGACTAGGTGATCCTTTCCTCTTCACGCAACAGGGCACAGAGGCTACATGAGACGTTACATCACCTCCGGTCAGACAAGCAGAAAGGGAAGACGCAGAGACAGTTGAGGGAGGAGCATAAAATTTATTCTAGGATTTAAACAGGAAAGACCTTAATGAATATAAATTGGCAGGCAGAAAAGGCAGAACAGCATGTGGGGTTATCTTCAGACGAGGCAGTTTAGATAATTTACAGAAAAAAAAAGTTTACAATTTTCTTGGAGCGCGTGGGTGGCTCAGTCGGTTAAGCATCAATTTTGGCTCAGGTCATGATCTCAAGGAGAGTTTGAGACCCTCTTTGGATCCTTTTTCCCACTTTCTGACCCTCCCCCACTCATGTGCATGCATGCTCTCTCCCCAAAATAAATAAATGCTATTAAAAAAAAAAGATTTTAAAAGAAAAATAAGTTTAAAGTTTTCTGAATCTGAGTTAAAGTGGGTCCATTCTGATTTCTCCACTACAGATGATCTCAAATCAACTTTGTACTTTATGGTGTGGTACCCAGATTTGTGTCATTAACAAATGGAGGCTATCTGGTAGCTTCCTATGTTAACTATTTTTTTCTCAATATGTAGGTGCTAAACTCAGATATTAAATTTCGGAATTAAGAAAACATTGTTTATTAAAAGCCATGTGCCTTATAAATGTGAATAGCTGGGACAAAGTTCTGGTTGTCCCACCACAATTACACTGACGAAAATAGGGAGCATAAAGAAAAAAAAAAAAGGCTTGGGAGGGAAATTTATGAATTCATTATTTAAAAAATTTTTAATGTTTATTTATTTTTGAGACACAAAGAGAGATAGAGCATGAGCAGGGGAGGGGCAGAGAGAGAGGGAGACACAGAATCTGAAACAGGCTCCAGGCTCTGAGCCGTCAGCACAGAGCCCGACACGGGGCTCGAACTCATGAGCTGCAAGATCATGACCTGAGCTGAAGTCAGACACTCAAATGACTGAGCCACCCAGGGGCCCGTATGAATTCATTATTTTAACAAAATTTTTATTTTAGAATAGTTTCAGATTTACTGAAAATATGTAAAGATTGCACAGAGGGTTTCCATCTACTCACACTCCGTTTCTCGATTCTTAACCTCTTAGTGTGGTACATTTGTCACAATTCATGATCATATATTTATACATTATTGCTAACTAAAGTCCAGACTTTATTCAGATTTCCTTAGTTTTAATGTCTTTTTTTTTCCTGTTCCAGAATATCTTCCAGATTACTACATTGCATTTAGTTGTTATGTCTCCTTGGGCTCATCTTGTTTGTGATGGTGTCTCAGACTTTTCTTGTTTTTGATGATCTTGTCTGTTTTCAGGAGTACTGGCCAAGTGTTTTGTAGAATGTTCCTTGATAGGGATTTGTCTGATTTTTTTTTTATGATTACACTAGGATTATGCATTTTGGAAAGAAGACCACAGAGAAAAAGTACCATTTTCATCACATCATGTTAAGGGGATGTACTATCAATACTGTGGTTGATCTTGATTATCTGACTGAGGTGTTTTCCAGACTCCTCCACTGTGAAACAATCCTTTCCCCTCTTTTTCATACTATACTCTTTGTAAGGAAGTCACTGTGCACAGCTCACACTTAAAGGAATGGAGAAATATGCTTCACTCCTTTGAAAGAGAAGTTTGTATAAAAAATGAATTTTTAAAAAAATGTTTTAATCTTTACCTTTGAGAGAGAGACAGCATGTGAGCAGGGAAAGAGCAGAGAGAGAGGAAGATACAGAATCTGAAGCAAGCTCCAGGCTCTGAGCTGTCAGCACAGAGCCCAACGTGGGGCTCGAACTCACAGATTGTGAGATCATGACCTGAGCTGAAGTCGGACGCTTAACCGACTGAGCCACACAGGTGCCCCAAAAATGAATTCAGTTTTGACACACAGAGTTTGGGATGCCATAGAAATAAATAGTGGATACTCTCTGGGTTTTGAAAATGTAAAATTGTAGCTCCATGGAAAAATGATGGTGAGAAAGAGAGAGAAAAAGACATCAGTGTCATAGAAGGATGATATTCAGCAGATATTCAGAAGATGAGACAGATGGAGGGAGAGAGGGAGAACTAAGATAGAATAATGCACTGGAAGCCAATAGAAAACGGTTTCAAAAGGAGGAAAGATTTTAAACACTGTCAAAAAATACAAGAAGTTCTGGAGGCCTATTAATTAACAGACACTAGAACATGTTCTTTTGAGTTTATATCATTGTCAACTCAGCCATTCCCACAGTTGACATGCCTGCCTCTCCACTGAACTCTGGCCATGTATTATCTTGGTTTTCCAATGAATTCTTTACTACCATTATTACAAATTGGCATCCCACCAACCAATGGAAGGCAGGGATTCCTGATGTAACAAAGTGTCATATGCTTTTAGATTACAGTTGGGTATTGTCTTATGAAAGACTTTTCTTGAGTGAGCTTCTTTTAAGTTCAGTGGTAATGAAGAAAACTAAGGGATGAGTAGCCAAATAGTGTTCCAAAATGATACACTGGGAAAACATTCCTTGGGAGTTCAGCATACAAATAGCACCCATGCCATCAGTAAGAGATGTAGAGGTGCAGTAGGAGAGGCAGGAAATGGAATGAGGAGAGCTACACAGTATCCTGATCTGCATTTCTCTTCAAGCTGCATGATGTCACAGGGAGACTCCTCCTCTTCTGAGTTGACTTCATCACCTATAAGGTGCACTTGTAAGGTGCAGACTGGGCTTGCTGCACCCTATGTGTCTTTCATTACGTTATGTGATCTGAAGTGTACAAGGTTTGATATTGAATAAACTTGAGATACAAATATTTTATTCTATGTATCAGTAAACATCTTCTAAACTAACTACTTTTAGGCAAAGGAGAAGAGCACATTTATACCTCAGTGAGATCCATTTATTTATAAAGTCAATACTATCCAGGGTTGCCTGGGTGGCTGAGTCAGTTAAACATCTGACTCTTGATTTTGGCTCAGGTCGTGATCTCATGATTTGTGGGATGGGGCCCCACATCAGGCTCTGCACTGATAGCATGGAGCCTGCTGGGGAGTCTCTCTCCCCCTCTGCCCCTCCCCTGCTCACGCGCTCTTTCTCTCTCAAAATAAATAAACACTTAAAAAAGTAAAAAAATCAAAATATAAAGTAAATACTCTCCCGACAGCCTCAGGGCTTTGTCAAATATTTCAGTCAGAGCCACATCGGAATTTTTCTCGCTTAAAGCTTACTGTAGAAATGGTCAATTCTAAACCAAATACTTGTGATCCCACATAGATGAAAATCAAAAGGAAATTAAGGCTTTTAGGGCCTTGCTTTTCAAACTCTGCCCTTGAAGTAGTATTTGGTAGATGAAGGGAAGGTTGTTCCTAGAAATCAAAACATTGTTGGGAAGACTAATTCAGGGCTCTAGGATAAAAATTTGTTTAAAAAGACAATTCTGAGGGGGAAAAAAAAGAAGAAAAAGAAGACTACTCTGAGGAATTCTGATAAGCATCATACATGTAAATCACCCAGAACCATCTCTGGTTCATGATAATAACTCAATATATCTAACTTTTTATAACAAGGCTTAGCTTTCATTGTGTACTAATTAACTGCCTTAGCAATGGGCAGCCAAAGTACTTTTCTTTTTCTCCTAATGCAACATTAAGGTGCTAGTGATTTCCTTTTTTTTTTTTTTCTTTCAATTTTTGGCTTTCTCAGGAGAGTTATGTATAAATCTTCTATATTTTGAGCCATTTTAAAAATTTACCAGTGAAGATAATACTTATAGGAAACATGACTTTTGAAAATAAACATTTTATTTTTTAGAAATTGGGCTGTGGAGAAAGATTTCCAGGATCTTGTTGGATTTATGCTAACCAACCCCAACTGTGGAAAGATTACCCTGCCTGTTCTGGATGGAAGCCTGATTTCCATTCCATGTACACCAACTTGAAAAGAATTAAGTCCAGATGAATGCTTATCACACTGTTGTACTTATTTATTTACAGGTCTCTGTCCCTTGAACTAGACCCTGAGCCCTTTGGGAAAACATATTGTGTCTTTGCCTGGCACTTGGTAGAGTACATATGAGGTACTCAGTATATAGTCAAAGGACAGGTGTTATCTTTAGGCTCCAAAAGTAAGGATAAAACCAGTTCTTCAACCCAAATTTCTGAGATGGTGGTAAGGGGTCACTGGGTCTGAGTGGTGGGTAGGGGTTGTGGTTAAACATTCTCCATAGTCTTCACCACCACCAAAGGTACATTATTAAATAAAGTCAGAGTACAGGTCAACCACGCTTCAAAGCAGATCTGTCTGGTTCTCCTTCAAGTAGATGGCCTCTAGGCCCAGCTACATAGCAATTTTAGAGCTGATGGTGCTAAGTTATATTTGAGTGCTTTCTGCAACTGCAAGTATTCCATTGATGTAAAAATTTTATTCATGAGCTTTGAGAATTTTCCCAGAGCCTAGATTCATTGTGTTTTCCCAAGAACAAATGCACTGGGTTTATTGCATGTTCATCATTTTACACTCCTTCAGAGGTGAGCTCCTTATAAGTTAGGAAGAGCAATTTTTGCTCTCTTTATAATTTGTCCTTCCATTTTACGGGCTTTATGGCTAGTATGATGCTTTTTTGCATAGTCAAAGCTCAATAACTATTTTTTTAGGTGAACCTATATGCAAACCCACCCTAATGGACTTATAGCCTCATTGCTTTATAGACAGGTTGTTCACATTGCTCTGGGTTACTCAGTGGCTGATGCCCCCTGTGATCTATGCTTGTACCTGGAGAAGCCTCTGCAAGTAGACATCAATAAAATATCAAGAATAGTATTCATACTACTACTTTTCACTGTGTCTCAGTGACACACTGTTCTACCAAAATGAATAAATGAATTAATAAGCTCCTAAAGTATTACTGTATCTATTACATTAAGCATCAACTCCATGTAGTAAGAAATCCAGGCATTTCACACCATTATTTCTGGCTGTCTAAACAACTCTTCATTGTTATTTTCCTTTGCAGGTGAAGAAATTGAGGCTCAGAGAAGTTAAATAACTCTCCTTCACATAACAAATGGCAGGCCCAGGTTTGTAATACATTGACTGCAAAATCCTCATTTTTTTGTATTACATAACCAGCTTCCTCAGATCAAGATTGCCTTGGCTTCCCTTGAATAAAAATCTAACAATTTCCCCAAAGGATTGTTTAAATAGTGACTCTCTACTCTCACTTTTAGCTTTATAGGGTTTGAGAGAAAAATTGTTTTTATCATTATAACTGTTTTGATGCTATTCCAGGTGATAGTTTTTTTTTCCCTAACTAGATTAATTTATTCCTTAAAGAAAATTCCCTCTATATTCCCTCTATATATACCATAGACAAAGCCCTGTTCAAATTGTGCGTCTTACTGGAAAAGTACCAGTGTGCTGGGAAGACCTCAAATGTATAAGATGCACCTTTTCATTGAGATTTGAAGGAAATTTTTAAGCTAACAAATATAAAAAATAAGACATAGAATATAACATTTTTATGCATCATAATTGACACCTCATGATTTCAGAGACATGTCATGTTCTGCTCTGTTCCACAACACTTGGCAGGTGTCCATTCATTCTCCTCTGCCTTCCAGAGAACATTCGAGAAGCATCGACTTATTCTATTTTCAAAAAAGCAATCCCCTGCCCTTTACCAATTATGTCTCCCACTTTATTTAGACATTTTTTTCATATTTTAACATAATTTTTCTTCAGAGACTAGAGTTTTGGATATGTCAATTCTATAGCTTGAAAGGGAAGAAGTGGATTTTAGGGACAGCTTTTCCACTAATGGTCACTGCTGTGCTCTTACTTCATGCTGAGAACCAGATTCAGAAGATACAATGTTTTTTTCATCATCATGGATTAGGACTCTTTGCATCCTGTGTTGATTTATCACCAACTTGAGTGTCCAGAGATGGGAAAAGTTGATGGGCCCATCTGCATGATTCATCACCAGCATGCCCTAAAACATGTCCATATGTATTTTACTCTACACAAGACATCACATAAGTGCTTCAAAAATATTCTATTTTTATTCAAGCAAACCTTATGTGGTAGGTGTTATTATATCCTCCATTTCATAAATAAGGAAACAGAAGTTTTGTAGTTTTAAGTAACTGGTCCATGGCAACATGGCTAGTAAGTTGCTGAGGTTGAATTTGTTCTGGTTACTGGAACTCGGGGCCTGTATTTTTATATTTGTTTATTTTTCCTCATGAGGAGATAATTATTGGCATTTATCATACACCCAGAAATACAAAATTAGAGATCAGCACTTACTGATTCTACTGAGGTTGAGAGAGTGGAAGACATACTTTTAACAACTGCCTCAAAGAAGTATTGAAATGTTACTGTTATAATTGGAGATAAGAGAAATATTCTCTTGGCTGATCAGAATCCAGTGCTAAGTGATAGAAAAGAAGTTGGTGAAAGCCATTGCCTACCTCTTGTTAACATATCTAAAGGATTTGGTTTTTAGATAAGTTGGACACATGCACAATAAGAAAAATCCTTTTCTTCAGTGAAGATGGCTTTTTCCCATCATAAACTAAGACATTCTTAAGAGTAGAGTCTGGTGACTGACTAGTTACTCCCAATAGAAGAGCTCAACATCATAACATTAACTTCTACACACACAAACACACACACACACACACACACACACACACACACACACACATTTTGGTATACATATCTAACATTCAAAAACTACAGTTCTCAGTCACTCTTTAGACAAATTAACTGATTCTGTTACTTTGGAGACTTTTGAGGGCAACTCTTCCTGTTGGGGCCATCAGAGTAGAGTATAATTTATACTAGATTTTCTGAAGAATTCATGCTTTATGTCTTTCAGGATTACTGGTACTTCCTGGCATTGAACTTTCTAGATTAAAATCTTTGTCATTATATTTTATGACAGGAGTCAGGAAACTTTCTCTAAAGGGCCAAAAAGGAAATAGTTTAGTTTTTCTTTGGCAGGGAGCTATACAGTTTTGGTCATGACTACTCAACTACTTGCATTGCATCATGAAAGTAACCACAGGCAGTACATAAATGAATGAGAATGATCATGTTCCAGTAAAACTTTATTGGTAAAAACTAGTGGTGGGCCAGATTTGTCCCATAGATCATACTTTGCTGATCTCTGTTCTATGATATAGAGTCCTGAGGTTTCTTCCTATGGGTAGCATTGTTTAATACCTTGACAGAATCAGTGCTAATTTGCCCTAATGAAGGGATGTATCTTCTCCAGGAAAATATACTCTTAGTGTTCTTAATTCTTATAATGAAATGTCAACTTTACTTGAATACACAGTGAAGTATGAGAAACACTTAAATTACTAATAAAATATATGTTCATTAGTAATTTTTCAAATAACTGTAAAATCTAGAACTTAAGATCTCTTCTTGCAAAAGTGTGTTAAAACACAAATGTTTCCATATGCAATCTATCTGATGTCAAAAATGAATGAGATTGAGCGAGATTAAGTACAGAATGAAGTTGAGGGAGAGAGTGTTTCTAGGCATAGCTTCAGTACATGTGAAAATTCTGGGACAGGATACAGCAATGACTTTGGGGGACCAAGAAGAAGCCTAGGGTGGCTTAACCCAAACAGCAAGGCAGAGAATGATATGACGCCAACTAGAGAGGCAGGTGTGGATCAGATGACAGAGCACCTGAGAGGAATGGTGAAGGATTCTGGTCTTTATCCAGAGGGCAATGGGATCAGACTGAGGGTATGTAAACAGTGGTACAGAAGTTTAAGATTGTGAAAAGTGACTCAATGGTGGTGAAAAGGAGACTGGGGAGGGAGGGAGAATATTCAGGGAGGATCATTGGGCTCTCCAGGTGAATCTAGGTGAGAGAGAATGGTAGCTTAGTGTCATGGTAGTAGGAGTCAAAGAACATGCTATTCACAGATTGGATATTAGGAGTTCGAAGATACGGTGTTTAATGGATTGCATGTGCACAATAAGGGAGAATAGGGATCAAATATGACTTTTAGATTATACAGTTGAATAAGCTGAGTAGAAAGTGTGCACATTCCTTAAGACTTTAGTGAGGGGTCAGATGGTGGAGGGTGTAAGAGAATGTTTAGTTTCGGACATGTTTAATTTGTGTGCCTTTAGGGTCATCCCAACAGAAATTTCAAGTAAAGTCTGGAATACAGAAGAAAGAATTTAGTCTGAATAATCCAATTAGAAATCATCAGCAAATACAATGCTAATTGAAGGTTGGCTGGCAGATGAGACGAAGTATGGAGAGAGGTAGAAGAAACCGGAGCAGTGCTCTGAGGGACCCCACTTTCAATGGCTAGGAGAGGAGGATCTATTCAGGGTTCCTGATTTTCCTTCAGACAATCTAAGTAATTCACCAAGTATGTACTGAGTATGTACAATGTATTAGGCACCAGTCTAGGGCCTGGGGATACAGCAGTGAAGGAAACATCATCTTTGCCTTCATGGAGTGATAAAGCATCAGACAAGAAATGGTGAACAGAAGTCCTAAGTAACTAGAAAAAGTAGACCTCTCTCCCTCTGCTCAGCAAGTATTGCTTCTTGAGATCACACGAGTGCCCTCCTCTTCCTCCCGGTGGTTTTCCTTGTGTGTCCTGTCAGAGATCCCAATTCCCCACACATCGCAGAAAGTAGTCAGCCATGATGGGGTGATGGGGTGGGGGTGTCATCCTCCAAGCTCCGTGCAGTGGGTGGATGAGGGTGGAAGGTGGCCTCATGGGGAAGAGTTGAAGTAACTGTGTACAGTGGGGGTTATGGTTTTCATGATTCTTATCTATCCACAGTGTTAGGCCAGAGAGAGTGGAAGACGGACCAACACAGACAAATGGAATTTCACTAAGAAAAGCAGGCCAGCCTAGGAGATTTTGACATGCTTTTTCTACATAGATATAGCTGAAAAAGTACAACAGACATTGGGATTTCTCTTTACACACAGATGCTAAAAGGTGAGTGGGTGAGATAAGCAGCGAGCTATCAGTATTTCTTGGGGAGGAGAGCTTTTCTTTTTCAAACTCTTCACCACTGGCGAATTAGGTTTGCTAATACTTTAAGGATTTTTCCGTCTGTGTTCATCAGGGATATTGGCCTGTGATTTTCTTTCCTTAGGGCATCCTTGTCTGGTTTTGGTAGTATGCCATTTTCTGTGAGAGAAAATTAAAAAAAATCAGAGCTGCTAGGTGCAAACTGTTTGCATCACCAATATGCATTTTCTGCCTGTTAACAGCATTTACCATACAATGCACAAGCATTTAGGAAGTGTGTAGTTATATGAAAATACCAACAAAATGCTAGTCTCAGTTGAGGGTTGCTATTAGAGATGTGAGATGTTTTTCAGGTGTGAAAGTATGCAACTGCTTTAGTGAAAAAAACTTCCTATAAAACACAAGTTAAATATTTATGGATTTTCTAAGCTAGATTTTAGCATCACGTTTTCACATGTTATTCATTTTAATCTTTTTTTTTTTAATGTTTACTGATTTTGAGAGGGAGAGAGAGCACGCACGTGTGGGGGAGGGGTAGAGAGAGAGGGAGACAAAGAATCCCAAGTAGGCTCTGTGCTGTCACCATAGAGCCAGACACAGGGCTCGATCTCACAAAACCTGAAATCATGACTTGAGCCGACATAAAGAGTTGGATGCTTAACTGACTGTGCCACCCAGGCACCCCATACTTTTTTACATTTTAGAAAACTCTGTATAAGGCATTTAAAAAATCTTCCTTGTAAAAATACACGTCATTTAACACAACTTTATGTCCCTGAGGCCAGAATGACTATGCATCTTTAGTAATGAGAAATATTAGCTTTGAATTCCTGAAAATGCATTGGGGTTCGTGAAGTATGGAAAGCAGATGTATCAACTAAATGAGACCTTGCACAGTGGAAAGCTGGCAACATTCTAGGTTTGGCATTCCATTTTGTCCAAGGTCCAGATATCATACTTTATTATATACTGTATGTACTTGACCTCAGCAGAACTAGCAGCTCTGTCTTTAATCACCCAGAGGAGCCAGTCCTGGGAAAGGAAGGTTAGATTGTTTTATGCATATTTTCCAAAGCACACTGATCAATAATTTAGAATTTTACAATGTTTGCATTGGCAGTTCTAATTTTTTTTTGTTTTGTTTTCTGTTTTCTTAAGATCCAAAAGCACACATTTAGCAAGACTGCTGGTAACAAGAGAACGCGGACACGCAGAGGGGTGTGTTGTAAGTTGTGCCTCAGAGCAGACAGATGCCGCTGCTGTTGACAAAGGAATATTCATGTTGCTTCATGATTGTGGTTTTCTATGGAGGAAGAAACATCTCTTTTGGAAATACAAAGAAAGATTTTTTTTTTTTTTCATTCTGATACACACAAAATAATAGATAAGAATGCACTGGTAGAATTCTATCAGGTACTTCCCTAGAACTTTCCAGAACCCAAACATTGTTACCAATTCTAATTAATCAGATACTTCAAAAGGTGCCATTTACTTTTAACAAGTAAGGAAATGAAAACTCTTTTTTAAAATCATTTTTGCATTAACATGTTATAACAAATTAGGAATTGATCCCAAGAATTTCAGTAAAGAATCTTCAGAGACTCTATCACCACTGGGAATGGAAAACACGTCTCCTTTGGCACAGGTCCTCTTTATTCGGTTTTCATTTCCTTACAACAGTTCCCTCGCATGATATTTTGGAGGCTGCTGGGTTCATTTGGAAGCTCATAAAGTAATAATGTCGATTAAAAGGATTAAAATCACTCCTCCCTTGGCTCTCATTCCCACATGAATGAGCTGCATATATGAATGTAATCCAGATTTGGAAATGTTGGAAGCCAGAAAAAATACGAAGCGCTGCGAAAGAAGGTGGGAAGAAAAGTAAAGCTTGAATAAGAACTACAGTTGTGATTTTGCTACAAAAATTTCTACGGGAACATTTGAACCATTGTCAAAAAAATATACAATCTACCTTTGGGGCCCCAATACATACTGACAGGTGTCACTGGGCAACTACCTAAGGTTTTCCTTTGAACTGCAGCAACAGACAGAAGTGGGCAGGAGTTTTCAAGCTATTTTTGTGTATAAATGCCCTTGGAGAAGTTTCGCAGAGTATTATTTTTAAATATATAAAATAAATAGTATACTAGCTTTCTATTGCTGCCAGAACAAATATCCACACAGTTAGCTGGCTTAAACAGCACAAATAAACTATCTTCAAGTTCTGAGGGTCAGGAGTCTGACAGAGGTCTCAGTGGGCTAAAATGAAGGTGTTGACAGGGCTGCACTTCTTTCTGGAAGATCTAAGGGAGAATCTGTGTTCCTTGTCTTGTCCAGTTTCTAAAGGCCACCCACATGCCGTGGCTGCTGGCTTCCTTTTGCCACCTTCAAAATCTGCGAAGGTTGATCAAGTCCTTTTCACATTCTCCTCTCTGACCACATTGGGAAAGGTTCTCTACTTTTAAGAATGCTTGTGATTAGGTTGAGCTCACCTGGATAATCCAGGATAAGCTCCCCACCTCAAGGGCCTTCACCTTAATTACATCTGCAAAGTTCCTTTTGCCATGTAAGGTAACATATTTACAGATCCTGGGGGTTAGGGTGTGGGCATCCTTGAAGGCCATTATTTTACCTAATTAGGATTATGGATGAAATAGTTACGCAGAAATAAGTAATAAATATATATTAAAATCCAAATGTGCAATATAATAATACATGTTTGCCTTTATTAACACACTAATATCTAGAACAGGTCAAATATTGTCTGTGAATTCAAAATAGTGGTAACCATAAATGACTTTTCTTTTTTTTTTTTTAATGTTTATTTATTTTTGAGAGAGACAGAGTACAAGTGGGGGAGGCAGAGAGAGAGGGAGACACAGAATCCGAAGCAGGCTCCAGGCCCTGAGCTGTCAGCACAGAGCCTGACGTGGGGCTCGAACCCACAGGCTGCAAGATCAGGACCTGAGCCGAAGTCAACCATCCGACCGACTGAGCCACCCAGGTGCCCCCATAAATGACTTTTCAATATATCAGTAACAACTGCAATGGCTGTAATGAGGTAGGAAAATCTCTGTAATTTTTCTTGGTGACAGAGTCACAAGAAGTGCTAATTCTACTAAATTATTTTTTGTATTCATAACTGTGGGAATGTTAAATGTCAGCTAGAGATTAAGAAAGAAAAGATGTATTTTTTTTTTTCTCATCCAAAACCACAGATCCTTTCTCAGGATAAATAAAAAAAAAAAATGTTCTAAAGAGACATCAAGAAATGATACCCTGATGTCGCTCTGACAATGGCAGAAAGACCACAGAGCCTTATACAGTCAAGTAAAGTATCCTGGAGCATGAGGCACAGTGAAGATAGCAGGTAAGTGGGAGTTTCAATAACGCCAGGAAACCCTATTATGTTCAAGCTCTGCTTTCTCCATAAAGCTGGGAATCAAAGAGTTCATGTCACATTACTAAAATTTTTAACACTTCATTAGGACTGAGTTCGAGTTTCCAGGATTATTCAGTTTCCCCAAGCCGTTTAACAATTTAAATGTCTGAAGATTGAGACTTTCCTAAGAAGGTAAATCGTGACTCTATCACACACTCTCCTAATACAATTTATTCCTTCTTTCAAAAGACTCATTTGAAGTGACAGGCTATCTCCAATCCTAGTCCAATTCTTTCATACCCAGATGAAAGAGGGATTAGTTGGTAAGGTCTTCAGAAAGTTTTTTATGAAAGCATGCTGTGAATTTTTCTACAACTTTCTTACAGAACTTTAAGCATCCAGATAACATACCTTAAGCACTCCCTGAACAGACAGGGCAGCAGTGAGTCTCCGAGCAGGACTTTAGTGACTTTTCCTGTAAATTGTTGAGACGGAGTTGCCCCCTTACTTCTGTCTTCTAAAAATCTTAAAATATCCACCCCTTCACCACCCCTTCACCTGCCTCCCATTTTCCTCCCTACCCTGCTCTCCCCACAACCCTGTTCTGTCTTGTCTGTTCCACAGGACTCTCCCCAGGGTGAACCCTTCCTTCCTTCTATCCTAGTCTCTAGGAGATGTAAGGCACAGAGCAGCATGGATGAAGATTGTCAAGAGAACTGGGCTTATATCAAGTTGGCATCTACAAGCAGATACACGTTCAGCTTCAGAAAGAATAAAAACACTTTATTTAGGAGGATTTAGAATGTCCTTAGGATTTATATAGTAGGAAAGGGTTTAGACTCGAAGCTGTTCCATCTTTAAGAGATTTTGCTGCCTCTCTGGGAAGACATGACTATACTCTGTTAGGTGGTTTCTCCTTATGTCTGTTTTGCTATAATTGAAGAAAAGGTATCATGCACTTTCCCACTACTATATTTCTCTTTTTATGCTTTTCCCTTTACCTTAATTACCCACTTCATTTTATTGGAATAAGGTGCAGCTCAAAGGTCACCACCCCAGGAAAATGTCCTGTCCAGATTCCATAGTTTGGGGAAAAAAATTATTTTATTTTATTTTATTTTATTTTATTTTATTCTATTTTATTTTATCCTATCTTATCTTATCTTATTTTTGAGAGAGACAGAGTGTGAGCGGGGAAGGGGCAGAGAGAGAGGGAGACACAGAATCCGAAGCAGGCTCCAGGCTCTGAGCTGTCAGCACAAAGCCTGATGCAGGACTCGAATCCACTGATGGTGAGATCATGACCTGAGCTGAAATCAGATGCTCAACCGACTGAGCCACCCCAGGTGCCCTGGGGAAAAAAAAAAGTATTAAGTTTCAATAGCAATTCATGACTTTTCTCTTTATGGTACTTAAAACTATGCCTCCAGTTATGTTTACTTGTGCACATCTGCCTCCTTACATAGATTTTAAACTCCTGAGCAGCAGAGACTTCTAATAAAACTTCGTGCTCTTAGGTTAGAATAATAGAAAATAAGTTATTTCCTAATTTTCTTTGCTTTTTGGTCCACATAATTTTAAAGATTATTTTCGAAAGGATTACTACTGATACATAAACATCAATATATGCATATATGAGATATATATGATATATAATATTTTATAAACACACACAAAATATATACTTAATGGGATTCTCTATGTTATTCTATTTGCAGTACTGGTATTTTTCTCAAAAATGATACAAATAAATAATAAAATTAATCTGAGAGTTTTTGCTATAGTAACCTGGAATACATTTTTTCCCAAGCTGCAGACTTACAGGCAGCTTGGGAAAAAATGTATTCTAAGTCACTATAGCAAAAACTCTCAGACTAATTCATTTTGAAAATACATAGAATATCAGGGATTTTTAAAAAGTTTATTTATTGGGGCGCCTGGGTGGTTCAGTCAGTTGGGTGTCCGACTTTGGCTCAGGTCACGATCTCACCACTTGTGAGTTCGAGCCCCACGTTGGACTCTGTGTTGACAGCTCAGAGCCTGGAGCCTGCTTCCAATTCTGTGTCCCCCTCTCTTTCTCTGTCCCTCCCCCACTCATGTGCATGCTCTCTCTCTCTCTCTCTCTCAAAAATAAATAAACACTAATAATTTTTTTAATGTTTATTTATTTATTTTGAGGAGAGGGAGTGCACACATCAGCAGGGGTAGGGGAGAGAGAGAGAGAGAGAGAGAGAGAGAATTCCAAGCAGGTTCCATGCTGTCAGCATGGAGCCCAACTTGGGGCTTCAACTCATGAACCGTGAGATCATTATCTGAGCCAAAATCAAGAGTCAGATGCCCAACCAACTGAGCCACCCAGCTGCCCCTATCATGGGTTGTTTACAAGCAGCATCACAAGACAGTATTAAGAAAATAATCAATAAGTGTATATACTCAATAAATATATATACTCATTTATAAATAACTGAACACACCCATTTTATTAAAAAATTAAGTTTATTTATTTTGAGAGAGATAGTGAAGTGGGGGAGGGGCAGAGAGAGGGAGACAGAGAATCCCAAGCAGGCTCTGCACTGTCAGCTTGGAGCCCGATGTGGGGCTTGAACTCATGAAACCATGAGATCATGACCTGAGCCGAAACCAAGAGTCCGAGGCTTAACCGACAGAGCCACCCAGGCGCCCCCACTCCCATTTTAATTCATCACCAAAAGAGGCAGACATGTTTGCAATCTTCACACATATAGAAATAAACTCTCCAATCATGAGAAAAACAGGGTCATAAGGACAAATCTAAGGGTCCAGTATACCAGTCATATTTTCCTACTGTTCTATCAATTATTGACATGGGTATTAAAATCTCTGATTATAATTGTGGATTTGTTATTTCTCCTTGCAGTTGTATTAGTTTTTGCCTTATGTATTTTGAACTTCTCTTGGTAGAAACATAAACCTTTAGGATTGTTATGTTCTCTTGACTAATTGACCCCTTTATCATTTTGAAATGATTCTCTTTATCCCTGGGGATATTCTTTGCTCTGAAACCTTCGTTGTCAGATTTTTGCTCACTGGGAATCTTCACATTGGCAGAAGAAAATTCTCTACCCAAAGGAACAGTAATTATTTAGCCGTCCTGATCCTTTGTTTCAATATTTATTCAAAGGGATGTATTGCTGAACTCTTGACACATTGACCTAAGATATTCAGGGGATATTTATTTATGAAATAGGATGGATGTAAGGATTTAAATTTTGAAAACATAATGTAACAATGAATCTAGTTCAGTAAGAGGCGATTCGAGGACCGCAGACCTCAAATTTTGTCTACAGAAGTCTAAGAATTATTCAGAAGCATAAAGAATCTTAGATCTTCAGAAGGATGTTAGGTCTCCAGCCCCGCCCCCTCACGCTATCTGTGACAGGATTAATGCTTAGAGGAGGGTCAGGAAAGGCAAAGTCTGTGGTAGAACCGACTATGGCAACAGGGGGACCAGAAACCCAGTTTCCTGTCTCACAAAAGAATACTCTTTACGTTATGTCACCCTATGCCCATGGCTTTATAATTGTCACTCCTTTTTTCAGTTGTTTGTGTTTGGACCAATGGACAGAAGAGAGTATATGTATTGAGGAAAAAAATTCAAATGAGTTCCAACTTCCCCAAAAGTGTTCGGGTTTCAGTGTTCAGTGGCAGTTTCTATCATTTTAAACGTCCGCTTCTTTGTCCATTCACCTGTAAAAATAATTTTTCAGTTACAATTCCCTCAGACACACTAATTATTTTCAATTACAATACAGTCCACGTATTTTCCCCCTATTTTTAATACATGCAGGTTTTTCTGTTAAATAATTCGGATGGCTTGAGCATATTAATCTCTCCAAGAGTATGGATAGACCAAGAACACAAACTATCTGCAGAGAACATGGATGTTGTTATTCGGATGTTATTAGTGTATAAGGATGCTCTGAGGACATCTGATTCACTGTTACCCTTCACGATTTCAACAGATAAAGAACCATGCATTTGAATTAGTAATCAAGACTTTCTGGGCGGCATGGATGAACTCTACCCAATATCCCACTATTCTGATGTTACCGAATGAGGATTTTTTAGATAACAATGATCAATGATTTCAGAGTTTTTCGATGCAATTCTCATTCTAGTTTTATCTCACACTACAATAGCAGGGAACAGAGTTTTCTGAACATAATGAATCTTAATTTGATGATTTCAGTATAATTTCTTCACTCAATCATCTATTAATTTTACCAGTTAGTGGGGTGCCAGGATGGCTCAGTTGGTTAGGTGGCCGACTTCAGTCAGGTCATGATCTCGCAGTTTGTGGGTTCGAGCCCCGTGTTGGGCTCTGTGCTGACAGCTCGGAGCCTGGAGCCTGCTTCGGATTCTGTGTCTCCCTCTCTCTCTGCCCTCCCCCTGCTCACGTTCTGTCTCTCTGTCTCTCTCAACAATAAATAAACACTAAGGAAAAAAAATTTTTTTTTAATTTACAGGTTAGAGATACTTAGTCTGCATCAGGCATCACACAAAGTACTAGGGATTTACAGATTTAAATAGCGCTCACCATTAAGGAGCTTAGCATCTAATGAAAGATTTGTCATAATAAAGCTTAACCTACATGATATACAAAGTGAACAGGTAAATTGCCAAGTTATAGTCAGACGGGTATAGTTAGTTTCATACAGAAAGTATAGAGGCACGGCACAACAGACACATCTAAATGTCCTTCTTCCTTCTGAAGAAACTCTGAATGTCCCCCATACTGCCACACAAACACCATATCTGAGGGGTCAGAGCCAAGAACAATTCTATGGGTTACCCAATAAAGCAAGCAATCAATATGGTCGAGAGCATATTTGAGCAAAGCCTTTATAGAGGTTTGTAGATAAAGACCATTTTCAAAAGTGCAAATTGAGCCACAGATTTTAGAGGAAACTGAGAATTGGAAATCATACTTTCCATCACTTTCGAGATGAAAATATCAATTCTTTGGCAGGACTCTCAGTGCCTTTATCCTTTTGCCCCTGTTTTATTCGGCCTGGGCTGCCATTACTAAATACCACAGACTGGGTGGCTTAAGTGATGAAAATTTATTTTCTCACAGTCTGGAAGCTAGAAGTTCAAGATCAAGGTGTCGTCATGGCTGGTTTCTGGGGAGGTCTCTCTTTTCCAGCTTGTAGATGGCTGCCTTCTTGCTGTGTCCTCACATGGCCTTGTCTCTGTGTGCATGGAGAGAAAGAGGAAAAGAGAGAAGAAGGGAGAGAGAGAGGGCAGAGGAGAGACACGAGAGATATTTGGTGTCTCTTCCTCTTTTCATAAGGACACCAGTCCTATGGGATTTGGGTCCCGCTCCTCATTTCATCTTAATTATCTCCGGAAAGGCCCTATCTCCAAATATGTCACACTGTGGGGGCGGGGGGCGGGAGGTGAGGGGGCTCTGGGGGGGAGGGCTTTAACATATAGTTTGGCGGGACACAATCTAGTCCTTAACACCTCTTCACCTGTGTAATCTCACACTTACAACTCCTGTTCTTGACAGGCGTTCTGCCATAGCAACACTTATTCAAATTCCCCTAATTTCTTACATTTTTTTTCCCCTGATGCTGCTGTGCATGCTTTTATTTTTGCTCACTTCTCCCTGCTTCTCTGCCTGGCATACCTATAATTCAACCTCTTCTTCGAGACCTTCCCAGATTTTTCCCAGGAAGAATTACTGGGTCTTGTATATAACCTCCAAGGATATAGCATTATCACGTTGAACTTTAATTGACAAAGGATGCTCAATACATATAAATATTTTTGAACATATGGAAGATACTAATATTTTTACAAGATCTCCTAATATCGTTGAACTACAGAGCTAATTCTCTAGAAAGCTCTGTCGTGGACTATTGTTATACAATAATCTCTGCCCACCCCCCCTCTCCAAACTTCAGGGGGTTTCTGAAGAGACAGGTGCTCCTGCCTCAGACTTTCAGGGAGAAGTTTGAGGAAATAACTAATTATAAAGATTATTGTTAATTTTATATTGATGTTCATATTCCAATTGCATTTCCTGAAGGTAAAGTCTAATGTATTTTTAGAATAAAAATATTTAAAATAGACATTATATATTTGAAATGAAGATAATGCTATTTAAAAAATGGGAAACTCGGGTCTCCCTAGCAATGTGGGACATGCTTTTCAAGAGAATATATTAATCCATGTGTATCCTGGGTATTTTCTCCCTGGACTCAGTCCATTTGCTGCCAGGCCATTGGCTCCAGAGTTTTTCACGTTTTTTATTCACTGCCTAGCACCCCCAGTTAATTGGAACACATAGGCTAGATAACAGAAAAGTCTAGCTGAACACCTCTCACTAATAACAGGAATTGTGACCTTGGTTGTGACCCATAACCTTGGTAATGTGGGGTTCACTTCGAACTTCTCACTATACTTACAATAATTTAACCGATGATTTACCTAATGGGTGATTTACCTAAATGGGTGATACATACTGTCTGAAACAGGTAACCTGAGCTTAGAAACTTTCAGTATTAGCTGTTCAGCTTCAGCCACATTTACTATCTGGTGGCTCAGTTTTCTCACCTATAAAACGGGGACAGTGAATGATAGGACCCCCTCTCAGGATCGCTGGCAGGATTAAATATATTACTACATTAACATTAATCATTAGTTAATAATTTTAATTATTGATTTTAATTAATTTTAATTAATTAATTTTAATCATTTTAATTAATGATTACTCTATTACTATTATAATCAAAAATAATAAATAAGTTAATACAATATATTTAATATAATTTTACATTAATATAATTTTATATTAATATAAATTTATATTAAATGTTTAATATAATTAAATAATAAAATATTAATGATTATTAACAGTAATGATGTTATTATTATTAATTAGTATTAATGTTAATATTAATTCTAATACTTAGAATAGTGCCTGGTCCCTAGTAAGCACCTAAATGTGAGCTACTATATTTATTAAGTATTCTTACTTAGAATTACTCCTACTTAAATAAAGTCCAGTGAATGAGGTTTTGGTCTCAGAATTCCATACACACATCAGAGATTATAACCAGGTAAGCATACCTCCACGTGAGGGGTGTCTTAAAATTTTGTGAGCAGTACTGGTGGAGGTTTACTTATGGTCCAAGGTAGATGATCTGCTCCAACTGCTCGGATACATGAAATGAATTTTTTTTTTTTTTTTTTTTTTAATGGGGATAGCTAAAGAAAGCTGTGCAGATAACCAAAACTCTTCAACCCCTTGTCAGTTATCATTTTTTTCAGTTGAAGGTATTTGTAACGATGCTGCTAATAGGGTGTAAGTTTCTTTAGAAAGAACAGCATATAAACTTTTAGTGCATACACAGTAACCTCAAATTTCTACACGTCATATAAATAGGGAGATCAATTCTATGAACATCCTAGGCTGTTAATTTTCAGGACCTGTAACCGGGATTTTTTTCTTGGAGTAATCTTGAAGGCTGCATACTTCCTTGGCCAGGCTAACCATGGGCTCTGTCCTTGGCTTCTAGCTCCAATTCAGCAGTGATTTGGTGAGATGTCTGTGACAATCACTATAGACAGAACTTACCTTTTTTCTTCCCCCTCTGTCTGCATTGGCAAACCAATGTTATCGAATAGCTTTACTTGGGATGGTCACCAGAACTCGGGAACATTGTACTTCAGCCTAAACGTCAGCAGAATTTGGCCACTATCCATATTGCAATTAACAACTACTCTTCTAAGTGTTCAGGTTGCAAATTTGGGAGTCAATCTTCACTCCTTCCATGCTCAGATCTCATATCCAGTTTATCAGAAATTCGATGTCTCTACTTAAAAGGACAGCCAGAAACCAAAGGCATCTTATTACCTCCACTGCTACACTTGATCTAAGCCATATCTCACCTTTATTATTGCAATACTCTTAACTGCTCTCTCGGCTTCCACTCTTACCCACCCTATGGTCTAGTCTCCACACAGTGGCCAGTACAATCCTCTTAAAAGTTAAGTCACCATCAGGCCACTCTTCTGGTCAAAACCTCTCAGCAGCTCATTTTGTTCAAAGTCTGGTCTCTTATAAAAAGCCTGTATATGTTCCTAAGCCTGTGGCTCCCTTCGCCAGCCTTTGTCGCTTATACCTTCTGACCTCTTCTGCCTACCTCCCTCTGCTAGGAATGTTCTTCCTCTACCTCCCTCAGGCAGTCACCTCAGTGAGGCCCATCCTATCCTACTTAAACATGAGCATGCATGTCTACACCCATCTAAGCATCTCCTATCCCATACTCTAGTTTTCCCCACTGAATTTATCACTACTACATAAACTCAAGTATGATCCCCAGAACTTTCTGGCAAGTTCCCAGGTGATGCTGATAGCTAGGGGTCCAGGAACCACACACTTTGTGAGCTACTGCTTCAGGAGAATCTCTCTTCTCACATTCTTATTTGTGATTTGGATAGGACTGAATTACTTAAAACTTTAGGGACCATCAGACTAAAGTGTTTCTTATCCCAGAAAGCTGGGCCCCCACCCTTACAACTTTCTGATTGGATAGGACTGGGGCAGAGCCTAAGATTTGCCATTTCTAACAATTACCCTTTGAAAACCACTGGTTGAATATAAACTTTTTATTAAGTTTTTTCCTTTCCCTAAGAATATAAACTCTAAGAGGCCGGAATTCTTTTCTTGTTCTCTGCTGTTTTCTCATGCAAAAGACAATACTAGGTACACAATAGCTGCTCAATAAATACACATTGAGTGGCTAAATGAAAATCGCTTATTCTAGCACTACATCAAACAATTTTAACCTTATTTTGACAGATTTTATATAAAGACATGCAAAGCCAAAAATCTCTACAGTTCAATAAAGCACTGCCAGAGACAACTGGGATTTCCTGATATTTGGAAAACAAATTATTAATAATTTACATTATCTTAACATGAACATTAACAATAAACATTTATGGTAAGCTACTGGTTCTTGAGCACTTCCTGTAAAGTATCTCCTCTAACAAATTCTGAGGAGGCTGGTGATATGGCTTCCATTTTAGAGATAAGGGCTGTTATAACACAGCGCACTTATCAGCGGACTCCAGGGTTTCCACATTATCTTTTCCCCTCAATGTGCTCTCCCAATAGGGAGCAACAAAGTAGGGTGTGAGATGGGAGGTGACAGTTTTCTTTCTGGTATCCACACATGTTAAAATCTGAATTAAACTTCACTGAATTTATTTACTTCTTATAACATTAAAAGATCATCCTAGACACTCTTGTACTACAATAAAGTGCTAGAGGAATGTTTCAGAGCACTGGAGTTCTAGATGCAAATATCAAATTCCACAAATGTTATAGGAATTTAGTTGTGAAAGGTATGAAAATGTTTTTCAGGAGGCATGGTTTGTGGGCTTGTTTTTGTAATGATTTACAATAGTTTATTCTGTCTGAATATTCATTCTATCAAATGCTATGCAATAGCATTATACTTACGCAAAGAAAAACTGAAAGACGAATGGTTATGAGATAATGATTCATTTTCTTTGGAATAGACTGTTAGAACAGGTTCAGCAAATGTTTTCTTAAAGAGCCAAAGAGTAAATATTTTAGACTTGCAGGCCATGTGATTCTGTAGTCAGGAAAAGCAACCACAGATTAAACATAAATAATGGGCAAGGTTTTAGTTCAATAAAACTTTATTTACATAACTGGTGGTCTGCCCATTGACCATACATAGTTTGTGGACCCCTACGTTAAATGACTCCAATCTCAGTGGGATGAATGAAATGAACCAGATAAATTTCAGGTAAATTTAGCAAATTTACCTCTTTTTAAAAATTGTTCGCCTTTTACTTTAGAAACATCCATGTTCCTGTAACTAAACATAATGACTTAAAAAAAAAATGACAACTCTAGCATGCAAATTAAAACAGACATTTGGCTTTGTGATAAACGGAACGAGTTAAAAGAATCCTTGTATTTATTTTTTACACAGCACAAATGTAGGTGACACACAGTAAGTCCGTCACTTCCCACAAAACTTATAAACTGAACAACTGAGAGTCTAAATTCTTGTAGTCTTCTGCAGCGCTCAGAGCTATCCACTTTATGGAATCCATTCCATAGCAGCAGAGGAGAACCTTAACTTAAAGCACCAAGTTTCCAGGCATTACTACAAATGTCTTCTTTTCATTCCCTAATACATGCAGTCAAACTGCCTATGAATAAATACCAATTCACTTTAAGCTTCAATGGAGAAGGGAAAGCTGTTGGGAAACCAACATTATTCTTAAGTCTAAAAGTGATTCTACCTCTTTACCTTGGTTTCTTCTGTAACAATTTTCACTTTTAATGTAGTTCTATTAAACATGAACATATTTTAATTTTGAACATAATCCCTCTCAAATTCATCTAACAGTTTAGGATGTTCATATTTGTTTTATAAATCCGGGGGGGGGGGTGGAAACATGATCTCTAATCTAGAATATTCTGGCAATTTCTATTAAAAGTTAAATTTAGAATTTTATAAAAGTAATATAGCCTGTGTGTCCAAATTATAAGATTTTTAAAAGTCTTTAATTTATGTATATTAAGATACACTGCGAATCCCAATACATTTTGTAGAAGTGTGATTTCATTCTCTGAAGCAGGGTTCAATGGGCATTTCTGGATCTTGCTAACATCAGCCCGATATACCCGGAGATTACTGGATCCACTAAATGGACAATGAAAACTGGTTGAGGCTGCTGCTGAATGCTTCAACAGGAATCTGATACACAGACACAGATTTCATTGTTATAGTCAATGCAACTGAAGTCTTCCTTAAAACTGTGCTCCTGATAGGCTGAAGAGAGAGTAATGGACTGTTAGTTCTTTAAGCCAAAAATGTACGGACTTGTGGTACAAAGGCTTCATTCTCTGCCCGTAGTTAGCAACTTGAGGGCCTTCTGTAGATTCTGCACCGCTGTGCTGACATCCTCATACTGCAGAGCACTGCCAGCATACTTGCAGTATTTCTGAGCTCTGGCAAAGTCCTCTGGTGTTAGACGGATATCCGCTGGAAGACAAACAGAATAAGGCTATCCGTAAGAATAGAAATGTATTCTGTTAGGTTAAATGCTTACATTTATAAAAAAAATATTTAAGGTTATATAAAAACATGAAGGCTTTTTTCAACCCCAGGGTATTTAAATAAGTTTTTTCCATGCTTTTCAAATTTTTTCTTACTCATATAAACTATACACATGCCACACAATAACTTATATGAAAAGGTTTTTTTCCCCCAAGTAATAAACTAGAGGCCTTTGTATTTTGGTAGATTAATTGCAAAAAAAATTATATTCTGTGTAAAATAAGGACAGTAGTTTAGGTGTTTATGTTAGAATTGCTAAGCCTCTCTTTTCATGGAACAATACACACAGACTAAACCATTGAACCCTCATTTGAACTAGAATATAAATATAATTCTCAATGACAAAAATAAATAACATTTTTAAAAAATTACATAAGCCATTTGACTTTTATTTTAGCATGAAAATATTTTGTGTTTTTGTGCCATCCGTATATAAAACTCTAAGGTTTAACGAACATACTATCATTGAACTACAAAATTCAACACGTGAACAACTTTTACAATTTATGTCCAAAATTTATTCTTGGCAAGTTTTCCAGTTACATATATGGTTAATATGGGTAGTGCTCAACTAAATAATCTGGGTAAGGGGCGCCTGGGTGGCGCAGTCGGTTAAGCGTCCGACTTCAGCCAGGTCATGATCTCGCGGTCCGTGAGTTCGAGCCCTGCGTCGGGGTCTGGGCTGATGGCTCAGAGCCTGGAGCCTGTTTCCGATTCTGTGTCTCCCTCTCTCTCTGCCCCTCCCCCGTTCATGCTCTGTCTCTCTCTGTCCCAAAAATAAATAAATGTTGAAAAAAAAATTTTTTTTTTAAATAAATAATCTGGGTAAAAAAGAAAACCAAAATGCTAAAAACATTTCATTTAATCTAAAATTTGAATATACCTGAATATATATTTCTAAAGATGAAATTAAAAACTGACTTTATGTCTTGTCTTTTGAAATACCATTTTCTTTAGAATTTTTTATGAGGATTCTAAAAAGAAGTGATAGGAGGCTGAGGCACAGAATATAACGAGCAAATAATATATTTCAAATTCTATTTATAAGTCTGTACTTATAAACAGACTATTTTTGTTTAGTTACCTTTAATTTTTCCAAAGATATATGTGCGTATGTTATACATATCTACACATATAGCAACTGCAGGTATCTGGACACTAAGTTCTGATCCAAATTATTATTTTCTTTAAAATTTTCAAAAGAGTTCTGAAATAATGGATCATAAAGTTTCTAGGGCAGGATCAGGCACCGATAAGTGCTGAAGAACTTTAATGAATGAATATGTTTCCACTTCATATTATTTCCTACATTTTAAAATGAATCAAGTTCACACAGAATTACATATTAATTTCTGACTTTAAGAGAATATAAATACACACATATCTACATATGGTAACTAGCCAGTGTGCTACATATAAATTCTTCAAATACTTGTTGAATGCTATTAAAGTTATAATGGTTAATCTTACTATTGTAAGAAATTACACATTCCAATTTTGACAGAACTTACTTCAATTTTCTTAAGTTCCAGTCTTGCTTAAAAAGCAAAAAATATAAATCAATAAACTAGTAAAATGTAATTATATATTAAAAAAAAGTTCTCCAGTAGTACTAAAAGTTTTAGTACTACTGAAAGTACTAAATTCTTTTAGTATTTAGTGACTTGGCATTTGTTACCACTTAAACTTAAAAACCAATTATCCTGCAGCTCTATTGACAATTTAGTCAGGACACTTTAGGTTGTATTTTTTTCTTGAAAATACCTACTAGATTTTTCAAAGTTTTTTCTAGATATATTAAGAGGCTCTGGTCATCTAGAGCTAGACATACTATCTAGGTGTGTGAGACATTTTTGAAAACTGAGTTTACCCCACTCATCATTTTGTACTTTAACAGCCTGTCCTCTTATCTCAGGGCAATTTTTAAATATGTAGGGCATCCATCTAGAATTTACTGGACTTGCTGGAAGAAAACCCAATGCACAGAACTAATATTTTTATACCATTAGCCTTAGCACTGTTTTGCTGACATACCACTTACTTATTAATAAGATGTCTGTAGTGGCAAGAACTCTGTGACTATTTTAGTTTTTACAAACTAAACTTATACACCAATGATAAAACTATCTTAAAACACAAATATTCAGAAAATATGAATGGAAGTGTTTTAACAGGAAAATGTCATTACAGATACATATGTATCTTATAAACTTGTATGAAATTATGTAACTAGCAGATAAAATATCATTAGATAATAACCATCTTACACATTCAGATACAAAATGTAACTTACAGATTTATATAGAGATGTTAGATTTATTTTCAACAATTAAAAGAACTTAAAAAGCCATGTCAAATAGTTACTTTTGCTATTCTGTAACACTTCAGGCTTTCCTTCTTTTAACAAATATCATCTAAGAGTCATCAATAATAAAACATGTCATTAAACTTTCAAATTAAAAAAAATAAAATCTGCTTAATTATGATTCTTTTAAATTAGCAGTTGAAAACTGAAGTGGAAAATACATAAGAGAACAAGCGTTCAATTTCAGTATCTGATATTATATTCCAAATTGTAAAAACTTCTTCGTGCACCCATATAGAAGCTGTTTTTTCAATTACTAAAATTTACTAGAGGCCATAATCAGAGCAGAGAGAGCATATTGTGGACCTAAAAGGTGTTTAAAGGATTAGAGAGGCTGTCTAACAGAATATCTCTTTTCTGAACTCTATGCTTAATATGTTCCAAATGGCTTTAGGCAAGACAGTCCTCATCACAGGGCTGCTTTTCTCCTTTACAGGGCAGTACGAGAAGGCAGAAGACAGCTAGGGCTATTAGTGAAGTTCCCTATTGCAGCAGAAAGAGCCTGGGTCAGCACTGGATCAAAGATAACATTTTTGGTGTAAAGAGAAAATCTCTGCACACTCAGTTGACAGGATAGAAGAATCCATTTCCAAGGTTGATTTATCTAATGTCATGACAGAGCAAAGAATAGTTCATTGTAAAAATTTCCAAAATGGGTCTTTAAAGACTCTTTTCTATCTAACTTGGTAATTTTAGAAATTCACGTCAGGGACTTTGGATAATCTGACCCTAGTGGACTCTATAATCCTCTGACTTGAATGGAAAGCACAGGCAGGATCATAGGGGAACCATCTGATACCCAGTAAACCTTAAGGGTAGAGACAAACCTCAGTACTAAACCCTTATGTGCAGGCACTGCCAAGATACGTCACTTAAAAATGGCAACAGCAGTAATGATTTGAGGCAGAATTTGGCTGCATCGGGCACTGTGCTAAATACTTTTCAGATATTCCATTTAATCTTCCAAAAAAACTTACGAGGTACGTTGTTATTCACATTCTAATACTACATACACGAGTTAAAAAGGGAAATGCTCTGCTTCCTGTATCTACCACCTTTCCAATCCCATTCTCTTCTCCACACTCAGCCACAGACTCACTACAAAAATATTTAATATATTAACACACATATAATACGGGTATTAAAAGGTGATGAGTACTGAGCACTAAAGAGAAAAATGTAGCAGCAAAGGGGTTTAGGGAGTATTGGAGGCGGTGGTGAAGCTAGTGATGGTTATGAGACGACTAGTTGTAGTCTGTGCATTCTCTAGAATTTTTCTATGTACTTAAACACATATGTACATGCGGGAAGACAGAGTCTTAATTTTTTTTCCCTAAACAGGCTCATACTATACAGAATGTTCTACAACTTGCTTTTTTAATTCAGTATGTGGAGGAGATCTTTCATGTCAGAGTTACTATATTCTTTTTTAATATGTGCTCAGTAGTCCATAGGACAAATGGACCATAATTTTCATTATTATTAAATAATACCATAAGATTATCTTCTACTACTAGATGATGTTGAAATAAAATATCCTTGTAAACATGTTTAGTGTTCATGTCTACGTATTTGTTTAAGACAGATTCCTAAAAGTGGAATATAGCCGGGTCAAAAAATTAGTGACCTAATACTGCTGCGAAAAACTTTACTAACGTATACTGCCCAGCAACAGCATGCCAAGAGTCATTCCCTAGGTCTTCACTGACACTGTAGATTATCAATCCTTTAAAATATATTTTAATTTTTGTAATTAAAAAAAATTACATTCCACATTAGTTAGCATATAGTGCAACAACGATTTCAGGAGTAGATTCCTTAATGTCCTTAATTCCTTAATTCCTAATTCCTTCATTTAGCCCATCCCCTTCCCACCACCCCTCCAGTAACCCTCTGTTTGTTCTCCATATTTAAGAGCCTCTTATGTTCTGTCCCCCTCCCTGTTTTCATATTATTTTTGCTTCCCTTCCCTTGTGTTCATCTGTTCTGTGTCTTAAAGTCCTCATATGAGTGAAGTCATGTATTTGTCTTTCTCTAATTCTGCTTAGCATAATACCCTCTAGTTCCATTCACGTTGTTGCAAATGGCAAGATTTCATTCTTTTTGATTGCCGAGTAATACTCCATTGTGTACACACACACACACACACCCCACATCTTCTTTATCCATTCATCCATCAATGGACATTTGGGCTCTTTTCATACTTTGGCTATTGTTGACAGTGCTGCTATAAACATGGGGGGTGCATGTGCCCCTTTGAAACAGCATAACCTGTATCCCTTGGATAAATACCTAGTAGTGCAATTGCTGGGTTCTAGGGTAGTTCCATTTTTAATTTTTTGAGAAACCTCCATACTGTTTTCCAGAGTGGCTGCACCAGTTTTCATTCCCACCAGGAGTGCAAAAGAGATCCTCTCTCTCTGTATCCTCACCAACATCCGTTGTTGCCTGAGTTATTCATGTTAGCCATTCTGACAGGCGCGAGGTGGTATCTCACTGTGGTTTTGATTTGTGTTTCCCTGGTGATGAGTGATGTTTAGCATTTTTTCATGTGTCAGTTGGCCATCTGGATGTCTTCTTTGATTCATGTCTTTTGCCCATGTCTTCACTGGATTATTTGTTTTTTGGGTGTTGAGTCTGAAAAGTTCTTTATAGATTTTGGATACTCTTTATCTGATGTGTCATCTGCAAATTTCTCCCATTCCGTCAGTTGCCTTTTAGTTTTGCTGTTTCCTTTGCTGTTCAGACCTTTTTATTTTGATGAAGTCCCAATAGTTTATTTTTGCTTTTGTTTCCCTTGCCTCTGGAGACATGTTGAGTAAGAAGTTGCTGAGGCCAAGGTCAAAGAGGTTTTTGCCTGCTTTCTCTTCGAGGATTTGATGGCTTCCTGTCTTACATTTAGGTGTTCCATCTATTTTGAGTTTATTTTTGTGCATGGTCTAAGAAAGTGGTCCAGGTTCATTCTTCTGCATGTCGCTGTCCAGTTTTCCCAGCACCACTTGCTGAAGAGACTGTCTTTATCCCATTGGATAATCTTTCCTGCTTTGTCAAAGATGAGTTGGCCATATGTTTGTGGGTCCATTTCTGGGTTCTCTGTTCTGTTCCATTGATCTGAATGTCTGTTTTTGTGCCATAAAATATTTTTTTATCTATTGACATAAAACCAAATTCCTACTAATTCTCAATTTCCCTGATTATTAGTATGGCTGGGCATCCTTTCATTTGTTCACTGCTTATCTGTGTTACCAGCCATATTCTCTGCCTGTTTTTTGTTTTTTTTGGTGAACTGAGTTTTAGTTATTCATTTGTAGAAGCTCTTTATATATGCTCTGGACATTAATTCCTTAAGTTTCAATTCCCTCCTGATCTATTAGTTGCATTTTAAGAACGTAATAGGGAAGAGGGAATCTTCGTGGTATGGAATTTATTATTTTTCATTAGTTAAGCCTGTTAAGATGCAACTAAATCAGATACGAGAACTGGGAGACAGAATCTAATATATATTTTTTCCTGATAACCAACTGTTGTAACATCACTTCTGAATATATATTCTTGCAACATTGCTCCAAATGCCACCTTTATCATTAATTTCCATACTGTGTGGCCTGGTTTCCAGATTCCCTACTGTGTCATTGATCTATCTTTTTCAGATATTTTCACAGTAGATTTTAGACAGAGCTTTTAAAATTGAGGGGGATTATAGAGGGGAGTCTGGAAACCAAGTTTAACAGAGGAATATGGTATTCATTGGGCAGGTGATATGTTTTCCATTATGTTGTTGGGTAATCTGCCAGTTTATTAAAGGTTCTTTTTTGTTTTTATTTTCAAGTACAGTCAGTTCTCTTTTCGGATAATCTAATAATTTAATGTAGTAGATAAGGAAGACCATAATCATAACACATGGTAATTCTGAAGTAAAGTCATCTAGTATAAGCTTTCATGATAGCTTTGGCTATATGTTTGTGCCACTATATCCAGCATTATACAAAAAAAGGAACTGTAAAACTAAAAAAAAAAAAAAAAGGGAATGCCTTCAAAGTTGGGTATTTTGGATAATATGAAATAATCTTGGCTCACTGGAGAATCTAGTGAACACAGCCATTCAAAGAAATGTGTTTCAAATTACCTAGGCATTCAAATATACAACACTCTTAAGGTAAAATTACCAAACAATGCCCAAAGCAGGAGATACAATATATCACAAAAACAGCTGACTTACCCTGGGACACTGTACTGAAAAGTGCAGGATCAATAGCCGGAACAGTCTGGGGAGTAGGCTGGATAGTATTACTTGTTACACCTGCAAATCGGAAAAGCACAAATGGGTATTACAGTTATACCTCTTAATTATATACTAGGAAAGCGTTTAGAGGATCATGAAGGAATTTCATTTCTTAGTATTTTGGAACCTTAATGAATTATAATTTGACACACTTATTTGATGTTGGAAGCTGCAATGGAAAACATGCAGGAAAATATATTTTGAGTGCTTACATAATGTATTTAACGTAAATGGTAATATGTCTGCATACTATACTATTTTGTACATTTTTCACTTAATATATTTTGCAATTTACCTTATTAATTTACATGGGTACATAAGTGTTCCATTTCATGTATGAACCACAATTTATAAAGCAGTCCTTTACTGATGGACATGTAGGTTGCTTTCATTCTTTTGCTACTAGAGATAACACTACAGTGAATATTCTTATATACTGTGTACATATACATATGTACAATGTGTATGAATTTATTTATAGGAAAAATTTAAAGAAGTGTAACTGCAAAGTCAGGTTTTAATTTTAAACTGACCAATTTAATGACTATCTTTTGCTTGATTTTGATAATTGCTAACCAAATATATTAAACTATCAACATCTGACATAATTGTTCCCACAAAACTTGTTAACCTTTAAAGGCACATAATAAACATTAACAAGGGATGCAACCTTTGGGAGGGATCTTCAAGACTACCTAATCAAGTGTAGTGTTTTGATGTATCTAAAGCATAGAGACGTGACTATATATTTTTCATATTGATGTTAAAAAAAAATGAGATCAATCTAGATATCATTGCCATTCCTTGCTAAATAATTTGTGTTTCTATGTAAATTAAGTTCTCCAAACAAATCCGTTTCTCTATGGAGAAGGAATATTTTTATTAATCAGCATCTTGTTAGTTAAAAATTTTTAAAAATGTTTATTTATTTTTGAGAGTGAGTGAGAACGAGTGGGGGAGGGAGAGAGAGAGGGAGACACAGAATCCGAAGCAGGCTCCAGGCTCTGTGCTGTCTGCATAGAGCCCGTTGCGAGGTTCAAACCCACAGACCTCGAGATCATGACCTGAGCCAAACACTTAACCTGGACACTTAACCAACTGAGCCACCCAGATGCCCCAATCAGCATCTTGTTATTAAATTTTAAATGCTTATTCATACATCTTCACATGACTAAATAGACAATATTAATTAACAAGAACAAAACAGAATTTGCACAGAAATTTAGTTATGTAGTAAAATTTTATTTAAGCAATACTAAAAAAAATTATGTGGTGTGTATTTTATTAAGAACTTGTGGTTGGGGCGCCTGGGTGGCGCAGTCGGTTAAGCGTCCGACTTCGGCTCAGGTCACGATCTCGCGGTCCGTGAGTTCGAGCCCCCCGTCGGGCTCTGGGCTGACGGCTCAGAGCCTGGAGCCTGTTTCCGATTCTGTGTCTCCCTCTCTCTCTGCCCCTCGCCCGTTCATGCTCTGTCTCTCTCTGTCCCAAAAATAAATAAACGTTGAAAAAAAATTAAAAAAAAAAAAAAAAAAAAAGAACTTGTGGTCACAGTCGTTCAACCAAGACTTGAACTGACAACACAGGCTGCTCAGCGCCTCACGCAGCAGTAAGAAGATGCTGCCTCCATTTGTCCTGATGCACGAGCCAAGGGCTGTCCTTTGGCAGCCATCATGACATGTTCCCAGCGGGACCTAGTGTACAGGCCCAACACAAGCTCATAAATACTTGTTTTGTTTTTTTACATTTTATATATTTTTGATAGAGAGACAGACAGACAGAGCACAAGTGGGGGAGAGGCAGAGAGAGAGGGAGACACAGAATCCAAAGCAGGCTCCAGGCTCTGAGCTGTCAGCACAGAGCCCGATGCGGGGCTCGAACCCACGGACCATGAGATCATGACCTGAGCCGAAGTCAGGCACTTAACTAACTGAGCCACCCAGGCGCCCCTCATAAATACTTGTTAAATTTGTAAAAATAGCTTGTGGTTTATGTCACTTTTTTTTTTTCGAGATGCCCAAATCTATCTTTCTTTCTTTCTTTCTGTCTTTCTTTCTTTCTTTCTTTCTTTCTTTCTTTCTTTCTTTCTTTCTTTCTTTCGGGATTTGGAAAGGTCTCGTTTGTCAATTCATAAATGGATCGCAGTCCCCAAGACTGCAATATGCTGGAGTGATGTGACCATAAAAACATTCCTGGGGAAAGCAGAACTGTGTTGGAAATTTCCTTCCTTCTGTTATTTAACAAAAAGAGGTATTAACAAGTAACTTCTCGTTAATTTTTAAGTAGATGGTTACATAGCTTATTAAATGGCATTAATATACATTCAAGAATTAAACGTTAATGGGGTGCCTGGGTGGCGCAGTCGGTTAAGCGTCCGACTTCAGCCAGGTCACGATCTCACGGTCCTTGAGTTCGAGCCCCGCGTCAGGCTCTGGGCTGATGGCTCGGAGCCTGGAGCCTGTTTCCGATTCTGTGTCTCCCTCTCTCTCTGCCCTTCCCCCGTTCATGCTCTGTCTCTCTCTGTCCCAAAAATAAATAAAAAACGTTGAAAAAAAAATTAAAAAAAAAAAAAGAATTAAACGTTAAAAAATGTCTAATTAAGTACTGAATTGTTCTACTGCCTACATGATGTGGGGATTCTGAAAAGGGAGAAATAATAGGTAGTGGTTAGAAAACTAGAAGATTATCCAAAAAGTATAACCCTAAAGAGTAGCATTTGGAGAGGCAAAGAAAAGAAAGACATGCTATCTACAAGGAACACTGTAAGCAGAGGTAAGAAAATGGGAGGATTGGGTTGAGTAAAACCTCAGTATAATCACGGAAAATAGCATTGATTGAAATGGTTAGGACAAAATATTAACAACTCTGAAAGCTGTACAGGAGAACTCAAATGCAGTGCTGATACTTAAAAGAACAACAATAAAAGCGCTGAGTTTTTGATCTCTGTATGTGCTGAGCTACATTTATCATCAAAAGGCTAGCATTAATTATGAAACAGTTCTAATATTTAATCTACTTAGATTTGTTACTGAGCTCTTCTTCCTGAGCACTTACAGGCTGTGTAAAGCGTATGTTTCAAGGGAAAGGAAACACCATCTACTCCATCACCTACTTCGGATAGTCCACAGTGGTCGAATACAAGAGGCAAACACCCCCCCTGCTTGAACAAACGTTATCGCTGCCTCCTTGCACCTCGGTGCGGTTTTGTGGAAGAACTAAAACCTGTATATTAGTACATACTATTCTTTTCAGCTATCTTAAGGATTTCCCTTTGATAAAAGTGCATCCTGGATCTTTATATGAGGGAAAGTAAATCAATCTTAAAGTGAGTAAGAGGGGAAACATCTGCTATATTTATAAACTAGAAATGTTATTTCATTTGCTATTAGGCAACTCGGGACTTTTTTTTTTTTTTTTTTTCCAACTGTTTTAAATATAATAGAAAAAAAAATCTGCCAGCTAAGAGGAGATTCCAAAATCTTAAACCAGTATTAAGGGGTAAATTACTATATGGGAAAAGTAGATTTTGATTTAACAGGGTTTTAGTTCCTTGGAGGAAGAGACATAGAAAGGAGGTGCCAAAAACAAAATCAGAAAGACACGGGTTCAGTTTCTAGTTCTGTCACTAACAGGTATGCCTGTACATTTGTTTTCATGGGACAATTGCTTAATTTCTTTATAGTATGTAAATAAGAGACAACAATTTCTAATATAGTTGCTGTAAAAATTAACTTATAAAATAGCTATGGCGATTATTTAAATGCTAAGTCTATTTAGAGTGTATATAAAGTAACACAAGAGAACCTCAACCTGAATAAGTTCCAAGGCTTTTGGTTTTATGTGCTTGCTCTGAGGAACAAAAGAGAAAACATAAAATAAAATAAATAAGGTTTATGCCAGTTAACTGGATCAAAATTAACTGCTTATGCCAGAAAACTTCCTAACAGAAAACTACCTCGATATCTATCTTTATGTATGTCATGAATATTCTAAGCAGGAGATACTGTTAGTCTGAATGTATGGAACTACTAATATTTGATCACTTTTGTTGTACCAAACCTAATTCAGCCTTCCTACTAGAAATAAGCTCTCCCTCTTCTATATATGTACTATAGAACTATATATTAAATATACAAATATATGCCTATACAGAATTCTGCCCAAAGATATTTTGTCTAAACCAACACCCCTCATGCAACTTTTTTTAAGGTCAATATCCTACCCCCAAAGGTGACACTTCCCTTGATTCACAAAATGGTTTTAAGTGTTCATTAGCTTGCTGCTAAATACCCTGTCTTTGGCACAGAAATAGGAAGGAAGTGAAAAAAAAAAGGAAAAGGAAGCTAATTTGCTGAACACTGATTTTGTGTTAGGCATAGTAGTAGTGAATTTTCAACCTTTTTCCCCTTTAATAATTAAAATCACTATGAGAGTATGGTTAATTTCATTTTAGAAAGAGGCAAAACCTAGGTCAGGAGAAGCTGTATAACAGTTGAGTCTGTGCTTTAGCAAGGGGTAGGCACTAATAACCAATACAATTTGACTTCAAAATGCATTTTATTTTCTAAAACTGGTGTGTCTGAGGCTCCTGGTTAGTGTTTAAATTCACTAGTATAATTAGAATAATATTAACCTAAAGCAAATACATATAAGTAGTTGGTGGTGTTGCTTATATTGTTCTACCTGAAAATATTGAGTATTTCTAAAAGAAAAGAAAATATTTATAATTCTGTTCCATGATACTTACAGAACAAACTCAAATTGGTGTGTCTATTAAAGTCATCATACAGACCATAAAACAAAGTCAGGTTAAAATATGCAGAATGGTGACACAAAAGACGTCAGTGTTAAAATGACCACATTCATCAATATTCTTCAAGACAAAAATAACAGCAATATTTGCAGGTAATATAAAACTAAAAGTTTTAAAGGTTTGCTTTTTGTTTGTTTGTTTCTTTTATTTATCTGAGAGAGACAGAGGGTCAGGGAGGGGTGGGGACAGAGGATCTGAAGCAGGAAATCCTGACCTGAGCCAAAGTCGGACACTTAACTGACTGAGCCACCAGGTGCCCCTAAAGCTAAAAAAGTTTTAAAATAGGAGGAAAGAAACTAAAAATAACTGGTACTACAATGGTCAAGTAGAACACTTTTAGATAGTGGTCAACTCATGCAAAATAACCTAGAATGGTTTGGGTAAACTGAGGGTGAAAATTTAAAAGTCAATGAAGTAATGATGTGTTATTAATGGGGCTCAAAGGATGACTTTCCTATCGATCAAATATTCTGAAATGTTTGGGGGCGCCTGGGTGGCTCAGTTGGTTAAAGCGTCTGACCCTTGATCTCAGCTCAGGTCATGATCTCACGGTTCATCTGTGGGACTGAGTCCCATGTCAGGCTCTGTGCTGACAGCAGGGATTCTCTCTCTGCCCCTCCCTTGCTCACACGCATGCTGCCAAAAAATAAATGAACATTAAAAAATATATTTTGAAATGTTTGTACAGTTTACTACCATAGATTATGCGGAGATAAAAGAAATATTGTAAGAATAATTTTTGGAAAAAATCAAGATATTAAATTATGGTTTTAAATGCCCTTCTATTTGAAAAGGGTGATCTTTTGTCAACAATGCAAGTACATGTCTGCAATTTTTAAAAGTATCTTTCATTTACTGACATTGACATTACTAGAGACTAGTGTTGTCAGATCTCTTCCATGAAAGCACAGACCTATGATACTGATTTATTCAAGGATAGTAGTTATCACTTCCCTTTTTTTCCTTTAGTCAACTGTTTGTAATATTAAAAGAAACAACCCAAATCCCCTGTTTTCAGTTGTCTGTGATTCCACTGCAATTGAGATTCTGTGCCTCAGTGCCTGCTCCCTCCATCAATAATGTCTATGTTGAGGGCAGAGGTCAGGTCCTAAGGAAATAAAGCAAGAAAAATGAAATCTTGCTCATCCAGTGGGACGCTGACCAACACTTCCTGTAATAGACCAGCTCACCTCACTGCTAATCCTGAACAGCACTAAAGGGCAAAAAAAGGGAGAGGAAAAAAAGAAAATATGACTCATGAAAAGCACAGAAGTTCTTAGTAATAAAACATATAAAGTTAATAGTAACGTATGTAAATGTTTTATCATTTCTCAAAAGAAAAGACAATTACTATTAAAACTTCAACAAAAAGGATTTAACATTTTTTGTGGGTTCAAATAGAATTTAAAGATCTTACCATGTTTTATGACCATCACTATGAGGCATAAACATGAGGAAAAGTGCGGTTCTTGTTTACGAAAGGAAGAGTTCAAAACTGGTTAACTTGAACTTCCTACCTGCGCTGGAAGGCACTTCCGCTGGCGTGTTGGCTGGAGCGTGCGCACCGGGGGGGATCTGGATTCCCGTGAAGCTGCTGGACGGCACGCTGCCTGGGTCGTAAGCTGAAGATGAAGGCCGGGGTGGCTGAGTAGGCAGGGGTGTGGCCCCAGCATCTTCATTTTCTTCAACATCTATTATATAATATATATGTAAAGCGAAATTAGGTATTTTGAAATAAACACGCCAAATATTCTTACCTCGCTATACAGATAAGACAAACAGACCTTCAAAGGCAATTCTATTTAATGCAGTCGATAAGCAGGCTTTATCTCTTAAAATACTAGTTTTAACTGTTTTCTTTTTTTGAAACACTTAATTGTGCCTGACAATATGATTGTCACTTCTTTTAAGTTAAGACTTTTTACAATTATATAAAATCTTTGCGTATAGTATATTTTTCTTAAAAATCAGTTTTTTTAAAACTCACCCTTTAAACTTATGAAAAACAGGATATTTTTGGCAAAACATGTCACATTTAATGCTATCCATAAGAACTTTATTTTTCTGACAGCAGCCTTTTACTCAGCATTTGTTGTTTACACTAGCTATAAAATGATTACCTGTGTGTTTGTTGTTCAAGTATTAGGTTCATCAACAAAAACAAAGAAAATGAAATTTCACATTGAGCTACCTGCATAGAAAGTAGTGAGAGACTTGTGTTGAGAAGTTTTGAGATACAGACTTAAAATATACTATATTATTAGCTGAATTTGATAACTACCTTGGGAAAGTTAAATATTGACAGTCTATTTAAAAATTACAATTAGTGGGGCGCTTGGATGGCTGAAGTCAGTTAAGCGGCTGACTTTGGCTCAGGTCATGATCTCATGGTTCATGGGTTTGAGCCCCATATTGGGCTCTCTCTGCTGTCAGCACAGAGCCTGCTTCAGATCCTCTGTGTCCCTCTCTTTCTGCCCCTCCCACTGCTCATGCTCTCTCCCAATCTCAAAAATAAACAAATAAAAAAAAAAAAAAAAAAAAAAGACAATTAGCCACTTTTGGGAATCTTAGTAATTTGAAATGCAAACTAGAGCAACAGATTTCTGAAATCAATTTATTTCCTATCAACTTTTTAAATAACATTTTTGTCTGATCATAGCCACATTATATATCCAATGCAGATAATTTTAAGCAACCAAAAAAAATCTACCTACTCTGAAATATATGTTACTAAGTAACCGTGTACATGTATTTATATTTTATATACACTAAAAGAATTTTCTCTTCTATTAGAGAACTGTAACATTAGTTCATCCTAAATGAAAGATAGGAAGGAACCTCTCAGTCCAAGCACTAGAAAGTGACTAAAAGCCGGAAGAAACCAGGGTGAAGATGGCCCCCAGGAGAGGAAATCTCACCAGGCAAGGTTTGCTTTCATGTGGCTTTTCACCTGCAGCACTCAACAGTCTGAGCAAAAGAAAGAACTGGAGAGAAGTGAGCCTTGAAATATGCGTATGAACCCCAAGTAAATACTGTACGCCCCTGAATTATGCACGTACAATCCAGAGAGATTCTTGAGGGTCCTGGTAAAGGCAACAGCCTTAAAGGTGAAAGACGGACGGTGTTCAAGTTCAGGCAAGTTAACTGCCATTAGAACAGTAAGCAAGAACTTGCAGGGGAAGATAACAAAATGCAAAGGAGCTACAAGAGGTGATCAGCAATAAAAATTAATAGAAATATGGGTGGGAGGGAGGAAGAAAATGTGACCAGAGTCAGGAGAAAAAGAGAGTCTATAGAAATAGACCACAAATGACCCAGATATCAAAATTAGTAAAATAAATAAATAAATAGTCACTTTAAAGCAGGTATTATAAATATGTTCAATATCACAGAAAAAAATATAGTCATAATGAAAGAAGAAAAACTCACCAGAGAAAAGAAACTGTAAGAGGGACAAAAACAGGACTAACAGAAAACAAATGGTAAAAATAATAGGCTTAAATCTAGCTATAGAAATAATTACATTAAATGGACCAAATATTATTTTGAAGACTGATGTTGACCGACACAAAATACAACAACAAAAAACAAACAAAAAAGGGGCGCCTGGGTGGCTCAGTCAGTTAAGTGCCTGACTTCTTGGGTTCAGCTCAGGTCATGATCTCACGGTTTGTGAGTTCGAGCCCTGAGTCGTGCTCTACACTATCAGCATGGAGTCCACTCTGGATTCTCTCTCTCCCTCTTTCTCTCCCCCTTCCCTTGCTCTCTCTCTCAAAATAAATAAAATTTTTAAAAAATGAAAAACAAACAAAACCCTATATGCTTTAAGACTCAGATATGTTTATACTAAAATGATGAAAATAGATATACTATGTAAATACCAAGTAAAAGCTGAAATGGCTAAATCCAATAATAGACACAATAGGATTCATTTCAAGGAATATTAGTAGAGATACAAGGAGATGTTTCATAATGATAAAAAGGTGAAGTCATTAAAAAAAAAAATCAAACAATTATAAAGGTGTATGTGCCTAATAAAAATGAAACGAAAGCTGACAGAACTAGTAAAATCCTCACAGTTGAAACTTTAATATGCTTGTATGACTCACATTCATGGGACACCACACAAATAAATGCAGAATATTTTCTTTTCAAATGCAAGTAGCATATTCACCAAGACAGATCATATTTTGTACCATGAAATAAATCTTAGTAAACTCTGATATATTGAAATCTTGCAAAGTATGTTCCCTGACCAAAGAGAATTGAATTAGAAATCAAAAAGAAAAGTCCCAAATATTTTTAAATTACACAATATATTTCTAAATAATCCATCTCTCAAAGAACAAAGGAAATAAATATTTTGAATTAAATGATATCAAAATTTGTGAGATGTCATTAAATCAGTCACCACAGGGAAGATAACTGATGCTTTAAGTGCTTTTTCTAATAAAGAAGAAAAGCTTAAAATAAAAAGTCTACATTTTCTCTTAAAAAGCTACAAAATCAAAACTAAAAGAAAATTAAATCTCAAGTACAAAGAAGGAAAAAATAATATAAAAGCAAACATAAAGGAAATAGAAAATAAAGATATTATTAGAACAATTAAAAAAACTGAAAAATAACCAGATTAGAAAAAGGACAGAGAAATGGATAATATAAATATTAGTACTTAAAGAGGCACTATCAATACACATTCTTCAGATATTAAAAGGATAATGAGGAAAGAAAGGAAATATAAAGTCAATGAATTACACAATCTAAGAGAAATGTCATTATCCTTTCAATGTCTGTATGATTATCATCATTATGAAAAATACAGACACAAACTACCAAGACTTACCCAAGAAGAAATGATCTGAATAGTTTGGTATCTATTGAAGAAATTGAACTCACAGCAAAAAAACTTTCTATAAAGAAAATGCCTAGCCTAGATAAAGTGGCAAATTCTATCAAACATTTAAGTAAGAGATAATATCTGTCTTATGCAAACATATTCAGGAAACAGGAATAGGAATCACTGTCAACTTATTTATGAGGCTGGTCTAACTCTGATAGCAAACGTCATAAATGTGAACACATATCCAAAGATCCTTAGTGTGAGAACCAAACCCGGCTATATATTGTAAAGACATTACACATCATGACCAAATGGCGTTTACCAAGGAGTGCAGAATTGATTTATCATTTGAAAATCAATCAATGTCATTCATATTGACAGAATAAAGAAAGAAAAACCATATGATAATTCAATAAATGCATAAAAAGCACTTGATAAAATTTAACCTCCCTTTAAAACAAAAGTTTTCAGTTCCCTGGAAGTGGCGCTTGGGGGGGAGGGGATTCCTTAGATGAGATGGGGCCATAAACGAAACAAAACCACACACATAAATATCATTGCTGGTGCAACAGACAAGAAAAAGAAAGAAAAGACATAAAGATTGGAAAGAAAGAAGCAAAACTGTCTCTCCTTACAGATAACATGATTACCTACACAGAAACTCTCAAGGAATCTACAAAGCAACCACAACTAACAAGTAAATTTAGCAAGGTTGTACGATACAACATCATTATACAAACATCAATTGTATTTCATATTAGAAGTAAACAAGGGAATGAAAAAACACATTTCTTCGAAATTAACAAAAGAGGTTCAAAATCTATATTCTGAAAAATACAAAATACTGTTGATAAAAATTAATGCAGGCTTAATAAATGGAAAGATGTATCATATTCGTACAATTAAAGACTCAGCTTTGTTAAGGTATACATTCACTCTAAATTGATGTATGAATTCAATGTAATATCACTCCTAATTCCAGTAGGTTTTGTTTTTTTTTTCTTAACAGAAACTGAAAAAACCTACTTTAAACTTTATGTGGAAACTCAAAGGACACAGAACAGCTAAGAACATGTGGATAAAGAAGATACCAGAACAGGTGGATGATTTCTGCCAGCTGATCTCAAGATTTACTGTAAAAAGATGGAAGGCAGTGTGCTATTAGTATAGACAAAAAAATATACCATTGTAACTGAACAGAGTCCAGAAATAGAATCACACAATTAACTGAATTTCTGACAATGTGTAACAACTCGTGATGAAATAATAGGATACCCTTATGGGGGAAAGAATCCTGAATCCCTACCTCACACCACGTGCACAAAAAAATTTAAGGTCTCTCACAAGCCTAAAAGTAAAAATGCAAACTACAAATCTTCAAGATTAAATATATATAAAAGAATTTTTGAGGTAGAAAAAAAGACTTGGCAGGACACAAGAAATAGCCATAAATTTTTTAAAATTATAAATTATACTTATCAGGATTAAAGATTCTTGTACTTAAAAGATAATTAAAAGAACAAGGTAAGCAACAGACTGGGAGTCAATATTGGTAAAACATGTATGTGACAAAGGACTTATGTTCATAATTTATAAAAAAAAAAATCAATACTAGAATGACAGATAATCCATTAAAAACCGGCAAGTATACTAATGTTCATAGCATTATTCACAACAACCAAAATGTGGAAACAATCACAATGTACACCACTAGATGAATAAATACAATGTGTATATGCATACAATGGGATATTATTCAGCCTTTGGAATGAAATTCTAAAACATCCTATAACATGGATGAACCTTGGGGTGCCTGGATGGCTCAGTCAGTTAAACGTCCAACTTCAGCTCAGGTCATGATCTCACGGTTCATGAGTTCAAGCCCCATGTCGGGCTGTGTGTTGACAAGTGTGGAGCCTGGAGCCTGCTTTGGATTCTGTGTCTCCCTCTCCCTCTGTCCCCCCTGCCCCCTACTCACACTCTGTCTCTCTCTCTCTCTCAAAATATTAAACGTTAAAAAAAAATGGATGAACCTGGAATACATTACAATAAATGAAAGAAACCAGTCACAAAAGGTCAGAGACTGTATGATTCCACATGTATGAGGTACCTAGAGTAGTCAAATCCACAGATACAGAAGACAGAATGGTGGTGACCTGGGGCTGGGGATCCACAGTGGAAAGGGGACTTACAGTTTAATGGGTACAGAGTTTCAATTTAAGAAGATGAAAAATGTTTTGGAGATACATGGTGATGATAAACTGAACAAGATGAGTGTATTTAATGCCATTGAACCACACAATTAAATAACTAAAATGGTAAATTTTATGTTATGTATATCTTACCACAACAAAAAAGAACAGGCAAAAGATTTAAACAGATGCTTCACCAATAAAGATACAGGAAAAGCTGATAAATACATTTAACAGAGTTCAATAACATTTAGTCATTGGGAAAATGCAAGTTAAATCACAGTGAAGAGTCACTTTACATGGGTCAGAATGGCTAAACTTAAAAATGCTAACAATACCAAGTGTTAGCAATGACATAGAATGACAGAAACTCTAATACATGGCTGTTGAAAGTGTAAATGGTACAATGACTTTAAAAATAGTTTGGGAGGGGCGCCTGGGTGGCGCAGTCAGTTAAGCGTCTGACTTCAGCCAGGTCACGATCTCGCGGTCTGTGAGTTCGAGCCCCGCGTCAGGCTCTGGGCTGATGGCTCAGAGCCTGGAGCCTGTTTCCGATTCTGTGTCTTCCTCTCTCTCTGCCCCTCCCCCGTTCATGCTCTGTCTCTCTCTGTCCCAAAAATAAATAAACGTTGAAAAAAAAAACATTAAAAAATAAATAAATTAAAAAAAATAAAAATAGTTTGGGAATTCCTTAAAAATTAAACGTATATAACCTAGCAATTCTGCTCCAGCTATTGACCCAGAGCAATGGAACACATGCCATGTGTTCACATATAATGTGAAGTATGTCAAAAACCACATGTATTTGCATTTAAATGTCATGTATTCAAGTGTCGAGAAGCTTAATTCTTCATAACCTCAAACTAGAAACAGCTAAAATATTCATTAGCAGATGAACTGATAAGTAAATTATTGGTATCCACAAAGTGAACTACTACTCAGCCGTAAAAAAGAATGGATTACTCATACACAAGACATAGATGAATCTCACAGATGTGATGCTGAGAGAAAGAAGCTGGGTGCAAAAGAATATTGTATGACTCCATTTACACAATGCTCCAGGTCAGGTAAAACTAAATTTTGATTAAACAAACAACTAAATCAGCTGCTTCTCAAGGTAGGAATGGACCGGGAAAGAGTATGAGGAATTTTGAGAGGTAATGGAAATATTATTTATTTAGAGGGATGTGTGTCAAAAGTCACTGAGTCACTGAATTACTCTAAGTAAACAAGTAAACTTTAATTTCTATCTTTGCTTTTTTACAGTGGTACAGATTACTAATTCCGACTCTATCATTTGTTTTCCAGACATGAGTAAATGGATGACTAAACTGAAGCTAATGAAAGCTAGAATACTTAGTGTTGAAAAATGAAAATAATGTGTGTGTGTGTGTGTGTGTGTGTGTGTGTGTGTGTGTGTGTGTGTCTCCCTTGCTCTGTGTTCTGAGAAGGCCTAGAAGCAATGATATATCAGCAGCAATCCAGACACCTAGTGCCTATCATGCCCAGGTTCCGAGGTCTTGGCTTCCATTCTCCAGTAAAAAGGACCAAGGGCTCTTTAAAGAAAAAGCTGATTCTAGTGCTGGGTCAAAAAAAGAACTAGATGCACTTGTAGCATTCTGATGTGTCAGAAAGCGAGGAAGTGTATACCACCAAGAACAATAGAAACACACAAAAAGGACACAGGAGCCAGACTGAAAAACTCCCACTGTCTGAATCTGGGACAATTCTGACCATCATAAAAAGAGATGATAGTAATGGATTATAATCACTGAATATAAATTCATGAGCCCATACTGACATAAATAATTAAATGAGTAAATATACAGATGAAGGAGATAGGAACACTCTTACAGTATAATGCCAACTTATTAATATAGAAGGAATAATGGTGTTAGAAAATCATCAGTGGATGCTAACGATGGTGGGGTAATATTCCATTAAAAATAGGGTATTTACATAGCCTCAAAGTATCTTCCACAAACTTATTAATAACAAAGGGAAAATTATTTTAAAGTATAATAGCCCAGAGGATACCACATTATCTGAGTGATCAGTTAATATCACCATTATTTCACCAATATGTCACAATAGTATACACTTCCAATGTGAGGTAAGGAACACAATCTCATTCTAGAGTATTTCTGCTAAAAATGCATAATAGTAATCTAATTATGAGGGACAGTCTATAAGTAACTAGCCTGTGCTCTTCAAAAACATCAGGCCAAGAAACACCTACAAAGGCTGAAGAACCATTCCAGGTGAAAGGGACTAAGGAGACATGAAAAGTAGATGTAATGGGTTGATCCTAGACTGGATCTTGGACACAAAACGCCACCAAGGAGATTACTGAATCAACTGATCAAACTTAGTATTTGAAATATTTAGAAGTAAAAGAGTGTATCTCCAATTTATTTTCAAATTCTTCAAAAAATGTGTATTTGTAAAATTATATCCTTTTGTAGAGCCATAAGCCATTTCTGAGAAGATATTGTTAAAGTTATGACATTAACACTAGATTAGGACACTTTAAGATTACATTTTAGATTCATAATGTATTGACTTATTTTATATCTCTCATATTCTTCAACTACAGGTCTTAATAGGAAATATTTATCGAGGCTAAAAAATGCTGAGGTTAACTGTATCTTATGGTTTGTTGAAAGAGAGTAATTTTAAATCACTAGAAATATGAAATATGTAATTACCTTCTTTAGTTTTTATTGCTGGAGTATAGGTTAATAATGACCAGTCAGAAGTAATACCATTTTGCAGATACTGAATTCAAATGGACGTGAAAACCCAGAGTTTGAATGTTAACAGAATTCCCTTCAGTTGAGCCTTTTCCCTAGAATGCTATTTTTGTACTAAGCATGTGGCTTCTTTATGGGCTTAATTCCATACAGTACTATTTTCAGGAGTAAGTGTATTTCTCTTTTTTCTTACTCTAAGTTAACTAAGGTGTGGTATCTACTTTTTTTAAAAATGTTTTTACTAGAAATTAAATTCCAGAGAATTAGACTTGTTAAATGTAATACTTTTTACGTCAGGAGTTAATTTAAGAACACTAGAGAATATAATGGTATATCGAGAAAATCATAGTTTAAAGAAGACTTTTCTCTTACACATTCAGATTTAAGGACATCCTCTGGTAGAGCCATAAACCACTTCTGAGCATATACTGTTAGAGGTTATGACATTGACACTGATTATGCCACCAGGTTACATTTTAAGTTGTTTTGAAAAAGCACAGAGTGAAAAAAACTCTTCATATTTTAAAGGATTTATTACTGGTATTCTGTAACTCACCATTTTCTACTATCTAGAAGCTCCACAAAAACAGAATAAAAGTAACGAATACAAATTACAAGCTCCACTTAAGCCAACTTTTGGAAAACACAACAAAAATTATATAGATCTAATATTCTAATAAGGTAGTATTATAGAACCTAAAAGAAACCATTTCAGAACAAAAGTGATCATGATAATAATCAAAACGTAATACTTTCAAGGGCAAAAGTTAAAAATGTTAATATTAGAGAAGTCATTGATACTGAAAGAATGTCTAAAAAATAACACTGATTATTTATTAGGCATTTTGATGTACCTAAAATGATACATTTGAAATAGTACTGAAAAAATAAAATGTTTAAAACAAAAAAGGTATTTTCATGGTATATTTAAGAATATATGTATACCATATACAAGAAGTAAAGTGTCTCCAACCAAATGTTTGAACGTAATGAGAACTAGAACATGAGTAAATTTACTACAAATAATGTGTAAAAGGCACCTTAAATGTAATCAGATAATAGAAGTGGTTCAGCTTCAGTTTCCAATTTAATGTAATTACTGAATGTGAAGAAAGTTTCCATCTCTGGCCTTAGGTCCTAAGCTATCCATTCTCCATGGGTGATCTAACATTTTACTTTGGTTTCATCTCTTGCTTTCAGGCTGACAACTCCAAGGTTCTACCTTTAGCCCAGAACCTTCTCCTGCAATCTTTGGAAGAAGATCTGCCACTTGTGACTTCTCCAAGTAGTAATCACATGACTATCTCAGTGTCTTCTCTTAATTTTCCCCACCAAACCTGCTCATGTTGTATTAGTCATTTCTTTGAAAGGCTGGAAACTTAGGGATCATCTTCCATTTCCTCTGTCACTGAAGTATTCTACGTTCTATTGATTACACTTCCTTCTGTTTATCCTCATGGCCAATATCTCACCCAGGCTTTTGTTATTTATAATTTAGGTCATTAATAGCCCTTGAATTCATCTCACAATATGCAGAATTATCCTTCAACTCACTCCCCAAAATGCTCCTCCCCGCAAATACTTACAGTCCAGCCAGTTCTCAACTGGCCTCCCTGCTGCTTTGGAAGATGCTTTTTTCATCCTTTGTTTTTTTGTTTACCTGACTTAATTCAACTTCTCTTTGGAGACTCAATAAGCACAATCTCTTACTATCATGTATTTATTATAACTGCTTATTAAACCTATTGCTCCCCATGAGGACGTAAGCTCTTAAGTAAAGGAGCTAAGCTTCTAAGGAGCTTGTAAGCTCCTAAGTAAAGGACCATGTCTCTTATTTATCTCTGGTACTCCCTGGTATCTATGCCTCGTACTATCCCTGGTACTCAGCATTAGCTGATAAATGACTTTTAAAAAATGACATTAAAACAAATTTAAATGACATTTAAAAAAATTTTCTTCAAAAATGAATGAAAAAAATTACATTTAAAAAATCTAAGTACAAAGGTATATCCTGGGAAGTGGGAGTTCATTCCAATTTTAGGGCTCTACATCATGTCTAAAGCACAGAAGTGTTCCTCATAATGTTGGTACTATGCTCTCAAGAGAATGTTAAATTAACAGTTATGTTGACTGGCTGACGTAGAAATTTTCTTGTAACACTCAGTGGGGAAGACAAATATGTATTAAGTCTTGTTATCTAATATCAAACTGGTTGAAGGAAAAAATGCATCTGCTTAAATGTATAACGAGAGTACAGACTTCAGAATTAGAAAGATTTGGGTTCCAATACTGAGTTTCATTAACTAGTTATTAGAGCTTGAACAGGGATGTGCAGCTACCTTCAGAAACTCTGAGAACTAAATTATATACGTAAAATATTTAGCACAGTGCCTAATACCTAGCAAGTGCCCCGTAAATGATAAAAGTTAACATAAATTATGAAGATACTTTATTAAATGCTATATATTTTATAAAGACTTTACAAACATATATAAACAAAATAGCTCTGCAGAAATTCAGATGAAGGAGAAAATATCACAGACAGGATTCAGGTAAGTAAAGAAAGATGAGTATTTTAGGAGGGAGAAATGGTAAAGTAGGTTGATTCCACATTGTGGTTACTCTTGCTTTGTAGCCTGAGGATGCTGGCTATTTTCCCATGGACGCTTGTTAACAGTAGGCCTGACATAGAACATTCTGGACTACAGTCGATATTAAAGTAGGAAAGGAAGAATGTAAAAAACACAGGACTCCGAGTAGGTGGGCCAAGGCTCAAGTTCTAGTTCTCCTCTGTGAGGTTCTAAGTCCTTAGGCAGGCCCAAACCCCTCAACTTCCTCCTTTGTAAAATAGTAGTAACAATTCCTAAGGGATTTCTGAGGGCTTCAGAAATGTGAAAATAATCTGTAAGCTTTAAGGCACTATATGAATGCAAGGTATTTATTACATAGAATAATTACAAGAAGAATTCTATGTGTAAAAGACTATTTAAAACATTAGATAAGGGGGGAGCCTGGGTGGCTCAGTCGGTTGAGTGTCCGACTTTGGCTCAGGTCATGATCTCACGGTTTGTGGGTTCGAGCCCCACGTCTGGCTCTGTGCTGACAGGTCAGAGCCTGGGGTCTGCTTCAGATTCTGTGTCTCCCTCTCTCTCTGCCCCTCCCCTGCTTGTGCTCTATCTCTCTCTCAAAAATAAACAAACATTAAAAAACACTAAAAACAAAACAAAACAAAACATTAGATTAAGGGCATATCATGAAGAGTGCTTCAGGAATAGATAGCAAGAAATTAACCTGAAATGAAAGCATGAAATGCATGAAAGCTTGCATCTCTAAGATGTGGACTACAAAATCATTTACACAGAGTATTCATATACAAAACCACAGTGTACCTTTCTCACCAAGTGGCATTATAACACTCTAAACAGTCTCCTGAATACTAAATAAATAGAACACAAAGGTTTTCTTTGTCTCCCCCCAACCCCTTTGGTCTTTAAAAGGCAGGTTTAGTGATATATAATTTATATACAGTAAAATTCTTATTTTTTGGGTATACAGTTTTGACGAACTTATATACTATACAACCACATCCCATCATCTCCAAACCTTTCCCATGTTTCTTTGTAGTAAATCCACTCCCTCACTCTAGGTACTCACTTATCTGATTTCTGTCCCTAGAGCACTGCCTTCTCTGGGATGTTATATCAATACAATCATATAGTATTTAGCCTTTTGTATTTGGCTTCTTTCACTTAGCATAATACTTTTGAAATCAGGTGATATGGGCTCTGCTTCAGATTTTCTGTCTTCCTCTCTGCTCCTCCCTCGTTCTTTCTCTCAAAAATAAATAAAAACCTTAAAAAAAAAGAGGATATATATTCCTATGTACTTGTAAATTCATAAAAAATCATATGGAAAGGTACACAAAAAACTGAAAATAATGTTTATTTGGGTTTTAGTAGAATCTGGGCAAATGAGGGATGTGGTGGAAATGAGAAACTCATTTCATATATTTTATATCCTCTATAACTTTTGAACCATGTGAATGTACTATCTTCCCCTCTGCCAAAAAAATCTACCTCAAATAGATATGTAAAAAATAACAGTGTCTTTGTGGTTTGGAAATATTTTATAAATTATAAATGGATTACCTGTTCTAGTTGGAATAAAATCTGATTATAGGTAGGAGAGAGGCAGGCCATTTTGTTGACACAGACATTAGAGCAGTTTGGCCCTAATCTCTCACTGTCCCTAGATTTATGATTTCACACTTAACTTTCACAGATTTTAGAACTAACACGACAAAACTAACACGACAAAAAAAAAGTGTACAGTTTCTTCCAAAAACTTTGAGTAATAATATTTGGAACAATTATGATTCTGCTAAATCATTTTGCTTAGATAAATAAATACATACCATTATCTTCTTCAATTCCAACAGGCCCTGCTTGAGGAGTCTCTCCATTCTTTAAACAGTTATGGATATATGTTGCCTTCCACCTTGCATACTTTCTGTGTTTCACATTCTAGAAGGAATATTTTAGTATTAGACTGCAGTAAATAAGTCAAATGAAAATATACATTTGTGATAACCTACATGGTATTTCTCAGATAAAACCCATTTTTCCATGTTGTATCTCTGCAAGAATATGGCAAAGAATCCCCTTTCCCCACTGGATCCTACCAGCTGTCTGGTGCTTGACAGACCATAAAAAGCTATCTTCCTCAAAACACATGCCTAGTTCCCTTTTATGATTTTCTAATTTTAGAAAAGGTCTGCAATGAAAATATGGGAGTGTCCTTCCAGCAAAACTTGTAACTCTAATGGACAGGGGAGAACTAAGCTAAATGGAATTCTAAAATTAAATGTAAAAGATGGTAACAACAGATTCAACTATTTCCACCAAAGAAGAAAAAATTGATCTGTACAAATCTATGAAAACACATTTATGAAAACAAAAAGAAAAATAAGATGATGCAGTTGTTAAAACAGACACTAGACAGACAGCTAGGCAAATCTGACCTTTTAACTTTTTGACCACCTCCGGATCTCAGTTACCTCAATTCCAAAAAAGGGAAAAGTAATACACCTCATGGAGTTGTTATGAGAACTGAAAATATCGATAAAGAACCTACGAGTTGCCTCCTCTTCTTTCCTGCCTTCAAATTGATGCTTACACACTATAAAATTAAGACAAAAATTTATAAATGTAAAAGCTTTTAGAATTTTGGATGGGTTAGTAATTTTTAGTTTATATTCCAACTGACCTTTATGATAATCATGACTGGAGCTTGTTAGAAATGCAGAATCTTTAAGCACCTCCCAGACCTACTGAATTAGAATCCGGACCATAACAAGATCTCCAGGCGACTTGTATGCGGTTTCATTATGTTGGAAACAATTATAATTTGCCTTTTCAAAGATCCACTGAGTCGCCAATAAATAGAAATACTGCACACAGCACAGATACTTAGTTTTTTATGCAAAATGATCTAGATACTACTACAGGTAAGTATGTAGATACCTAAAAAAAAAGTTAACTCCCAGATTACTGAATTCGTACCATATTTAATTTCCCTTTTCTTATCAAACAATCCTCATATATTCTACTAAAAAGTCTTTTGTACAGGGTTTCCATTTTCTTCCAGGTATGATTATAATTTATTTTACTTCACAAAGACTCTTCAAAAGAAGCATCCACATTTAAAGTTTTCATTTCTTCACAGTTACTCTAGAGAAAAAAGTCTCTATTTCTCTTCTGTTTAGTTCTTATTTTCATCACACAAAAGGTCAGAGTCCCGATAGGACTGGCTCACCTACAGTGTTGAGTCCCGATAGGACTGGCTCACCTACAGTGTTTTCTCATGCTAGTCTCCCTATCTAAGATGGTTTCCTCTTCTGACAAAAGTCTCCTTAGGCTCAGTTCAAATGTTTACTTCCTTATCAGGCTCCCTGAATACCAGCAAGTCAACACATAATTTATCATTTATTCAAGTCAGGCACTATGCTAAGTGCTGGGGATAACGATGAACAAAGTAGGTGTGAACTTTGGAATCCAAAGTGAAAGCTGGGCAATAACTTCCTTTACTACACGTGGCACTTGTACTACCCAAAGTCTGTAATCTTTCCTTCGCCTTTCTCTCTTAGGATTCTGCAATCCCATTATTATAAATATGAGGAAATGGCAATACAAAAGTAAATGGTTTACCCAAGATCACACTATTTTGCAGTGAAGCCAACCACTCGATTCAGGGCTGCCTTAATAAGCTATAATTAGCACAGTGCACTTTGCAACTTAGGAATATATGAAATAAGGGAACACTAGCTTTAAAAGGTCAGCTACTTAATGCATGTTATATAGGTTGTACTTTGGTATATATAAAGAGGACCCCTTTGAAAGAAAATGAATAAATTGCTTAAGAAAGTTTAATTTGCCTTCTTCAGCTTTAACAATAGGACAGATTATTCTTGGCATGAAATAATTTAATGCTAAAGACTGAGTTGGGTTAAGTTGTATTGTGTTAACCTCAGGAGGTTCCTTCATTCCTAATATCATAGTACAAATAGTGTAAATATTTAAACCACATTGGGTGCCTTCATTAGTATGTGAAGTTTAAAAATGTTACGCTAACCTAAGATGGCTTCATTTTAGTATATACATTAAAAAAACATTTCCCCAGAGCAGATAAATCCATACAACAGTTTGTTTTTTATTCTGCACTGTTTTTAAAACACCCCTGCAACCTGGAGCTTATAATATGTAATACAGAAAATTTTGGCAATTGTTAAAACGAATTTGCTTTTTAATTTTATTTTCTTTAAAATAAAGGATGCTAGACATAAAACAATGTTTTAAGAGGAAATTTTCAAGATGTCAATATTTTTGACATCTTTTAACTCTTTTTGGCTAATTAGACATCCTTTCTGGGAAACAGGAATTACAAAAAGAACTTTTACTTTTGTCCTTGGCCTTTAAGTTCCTGTTTTGTTACAGGATTGATGAGAATCACTGACAACTGCAAATTTGGGCCACTAGAGTCAACAGTGGTAAGTAGAATTTCCATTTAATTTTTAAATCATTTGCGCTTGTTACACTGAAGAATGGTTAGCAAATACCAAGCACAGCCTACAGCAGGGGTTCTCAAACCTGGTGCATGTAAGAATCCCATGAAGATACAGTAACAAAACTTCTTAGCCTAAACTATGGGAAATCTTATGAAAACATTCTCTATTAGCATACCAAAAAGCCACTTTGAAAAAGAATGCTCCAATTCTTCCTCTTGGATTTTGGTCTTGAGCCCACCCAGTCAAGTTCTTGCTTTTGTCTAGGTTACAGATTACTTCTCTCTTGGAAAATCCAGAGTTTAGAGGTCATCTTACTTGACTCTATCAGAGTGAAAAGTTGAGCACTTCCTCCTCTTTGCAACCTCCTTTCACTTGGTTTCCGGGTTATCAAGGTCATCTGGTTTTCTTTGCCTGGCAGGGTGCTCCTGATTCTAGCTCCAGGGTGGGGAAGGCCAGAGGCTTCAGTTCTTGCTTGGACTTCTCATCTTCTCTTCTGACACTTTACCTGAAGGATCTCATCTACTCTTATGGCCTTAAGTACCACGTTAGGTGGCCAACTCCCAAATTCGTATCTTCTGCTCAGTTCTGTCTTGTGAAAGTCAGGTCTTATATTCACCGCACATTTCACTTGTATGGCAGATAGTTGAAAACATTCAAAGTTCAACACCAACTTCTGATCTTTTCCTACTAAATTTGTTCCTCCATATGCCAGTAAATGGCAACTCCATTCCTGCAGTTGTTCAAGCCCAAACCACTGGAGTCATTTTTAGTCCTCTATTTCTCTTACAATCTACCAACAAATCTTTTGGAGTCTGTTAGCTCTCTGTTCAAAATATATCCAGAGTCCAGCCACTTCTCAGCATCTACTACTGCAAATTCTGGTCTGAGCCAGTACTACTTCTGGTTTTGATTATTTAGTAATGAACTAATGGGTCTCCCTACTTCCACACTTGACCATTAGAGTGAAAGAAATACTTTAAAAATAGCACTTAAATCCTATCAATTCTCACTGAACTCCTCCTCCCCCAGCCTCACCTCCTATTAATCTCTCTCACTCCAGATTCAGCCAGTCTTCACTGCTACTACCTGAACTTGAACGGACCTCCTTTACTATTTCAAAAGGTTTGTACTTTCTCTTGCCTCTTTCTGAACATCTCTGTATTTCATTCCCTTTATCTTTCAAGGCATTGTTAAATGTTGCTAAATGTGAGGCCATCGCCAACCACCTGTTTTAAATAGACCTTCCTATCTCTACCTTGAGTTTCTCCATGGCACTTGCCATCTGACATACTATGTATTTTATTTATTCATTTTTTCATTGTCTGTCTCCACCAGAGAAATATGATTCCCACAAGGACAGGGATTTTATTCACTGCTGCATTACTTGTGCCTAGAACCATGTTTGATATATAGTAGAGCTTAATAAATATTTGATGAATGATAGGATACTAGATTCTGAAATACATGTTTTTTTAAAATCAAATACCCCAAATGATTTTGAAGGTGGCTGTCTTGGAACTATACTACGAAAAACACTAAACTGGAATGAAACATTTTTCACTAAGGAATAAATGTGAATATTACATTTGAGTATGCAGTTTGACTTGGGCTTGCAAAGAAGGGTCAGTGGTTAGGGTAGAGGGTGTCTGTGAAACTCGCAGAATTATATGCAAAAATGTGATGCACAAATGCATGGGAGAGAATCCATAGCTTTCATAACATTTCAAAGCACTTAATGATACAAAGGAGAGGAATAATCTCTAACTCTGTGGCAATACCACAGATAATATATTTATACTTAGCCCCTCGATGCTCCCAAATATAGTATAGAAACAAGGGCTCTATTAAATTCCCAGGAACACTGGACAAAATACAATGAGAAATGCTTGAAAAACACACATTCAACAAATTTATTACCACAATGACTCAAACATTGAAGTATTTATAATCACAAATTACATGTATAAATATTACATATATTATTAAGATATATTTAACATTTTTATACTTTTATATTTTTCTTTTTTTTTAATGTGTATTTATTTTTGAAGCAGAGAGAGACAGAGCTCAAGTGGGGGAGGGGTAGAGAGAGAGGGAGACACAGATCTGAAGCAGGCTCCAGGCTCTGAGCTGTCAGCACAGAGCCCCATGAGGGGCTTGCACTAACAAGCCGTAAGACCATGACCTGAGCCGAAATTCTGGAGGCTCAACTGACTGAGCCACCCAGGCGCCCCTACTTTTATATTTTTCAAAACAACTAGAATTTTATAAAACTGTACCAAAAAATCATACCCATAATACATAAACATTTAAATTTACATGTACTTACATAAATAAATATACAAAACTATAATACACAAATACTTAAATTTAACTATCCTAGTTTTATATTTGGAATGTACATTCAAATTAGCCCAAAGATTTTCAAAGAAGGTATGATTATTAACTGTTTAATACTTAATCCACTGGGGTAAGAAAGAACCAAAATTATCTTAAAATACATATATATATAGAGAGAGAGAGACACACACACACACACACACACAGCTTTGTGAAATAATTTTTTATACAACTTCACGAAGCTTAGAAGAAAGCTTTACAAGACACTCTCTCATATACCTTTCATTTAGATGCCCCAATTGTTTACATTTTATCAATCCATTAATATACACATATTTATGCATATATCAATATGCAAATTGCTTATTTATATATATGCATTTTTTTTCTGTACCATTTAGGAGTAAGTCAGAAGTCACTGTGCCCCTTACCCTTCCATTGTGCATTTTCTAAGATCAAGGACAATCTTCTACACAATGGTTATCAAAATCAGGACATTTAACACTTATATAAGAATATTCTCTGATCTACAGTTCCAACAAATTCTGTCAATTTTATTAATGTCCTCAGTAGTTATTCCTCTTCTGGGTTTATATCATTTAAGAAGCTTGCATTATTTAGTCGTCATGTGTTTTTAGTCTTTAATCTGGAACCGCCAGCCTTTGTTAGTGTTTGCTTCTCAACCTCAACATTAAAAAACAAAACAAAACAAAACAAAACAGCCTAAGTTGTAAAGCATGTATTTATTAGGATTTGTCTGATATCTCCTTATGATTAGGTTCAGGTTATGCATTTTTAGCAGGATTAGCACTGAAGTGATGTTTGTCTTTTTCACTTCATCTTATTAGAAGGCATATGGTATTGGTTGGTCCCAATACTGGTTGTGTTAGATTTGAGAACTTGGTTAAAGTGATGTCACACAGGTTTCTCCATTGAGACTATTTTCTGCTTTAAAATTAGTACGCAGTTTGAGAGGAGACATTTAAAAACTAACAGAAATACCTCACTCTTCATCAAACTTCCCACCCATTCGTTTTAAACCCGATTATTTCTACCTTTATCATTTTTCTACATTGATTAGAATTCTACTGTAAAAGGCCTTCTCTGTTTTTCCATCATTCATTCATTCATTCATTCATTCATTCATGTATTTCATTGTATGTTTCAGTACAGACCCATTGATTCTTATTTTATTCATTGAGTTATCACTAATATTCTCATTTTGATTCTCAAATTATCCCCAGCATGGACAGTGGAAACCCTTTCCAGTTGGTTTCTGGATCCTTTTGACATGTTCCCAAGATCATATAAACATTTTATTTTCTAGCACAAGACAAAGGACCAGCTTCATCTAGTGTCTTCCCTGACCCAGTCCTAGATTCAGCCTTTCTATAAGAGTCCTGGTTCCTTTTGGGGCGCCTGGGTGGCACAGTCGGTTAAGCGTCCGACTTCAGCCAGGTCACGATCTCACGGTCCGTGAGTTCGAGCCCCGCGTCAGGCTCTGGGCTGATGGCTCAGAGCCTGGAGCCTGTTTCCGATTCTGTGTCTCCCTCTCTCTCTGCCCCTCCCCCGTTCATGCTCTGTCTCTCTCTGTCCCAAAAATAAATAAAAAACGTTGAGAAAAAAAAATTAAAAAAAGAGTCCTGGTTCCTTTTATAGATGAACAGTATTTAGAACCCCAAATCAGACACTGGGGTACTCTCATTGCTATTGGTGCATCATTGCTTCTAGGTCCCTTATAAGAACTATATTTCATGTGCATGCATACACACATCTATGTATATATGATATGTGTATATACACAAATACATATATTATACATACATTTATAGTATATATACTACCTATACTACTACACAATTACTATACTACATGTATCCATTTTGCTCTATTTATCTAATATATTTAATAAGCACAAATAATATGGACATCTCCAATTCCAACCCAACAGCATAACACAATCTGGTCTTCTCTCATCCTATTGTAACTTCTTTCCCCAGAAGTGAGAAAACTGGCTCTCTCAATGTATTTCTACTCCTATGCTCCATCCTAGATTACAGAATAAGCAATTTCGGAATTGCCAACCTAATACCATTAAGAAAAACCAAACCTATAAATAATAGTTCAATATTTAACTTTTTTTTGCAGTAATAGTGATACACCTTGAGATGCATAAATCTTGTATATGAGTTTTGACAAATAGATATACCTATATAAAACATACTCCTATCAAAATAGAATACTTCTAGTTCCCCAGAAGTTTCCTTTATATCTCTTTCCAGATCAATTTGCCCTTGCACACACATACACAGACACAAACCCTAACTTTTTCACTAGAATAAATTTGTATATTGTACTACTTTATATGAAAGGAATCACAGTTTGCATTCTTTTGAGTCTTCTTTTGCTCAGCATAATCTTTTTAAGATCCATCCGTGTTGCAGGGTATATCGGCAGTACCTTTTTACATCTCAGTAACAGCTGAGATCAATTCATAGGTTGGTAGGCATCTGGGATCTTTCCAGCTTTGGGCTATTATGAATAAAGTTCCTATGAGCTCTCTTGAACAAGTCTTTTTCTGGACATAAGTTTTCATTTCTCTTGGATAAATACCAAGGAGGAATTGCTGGGTAAAAGGGTAGGTGTATATTTAACTTCATAAAAATATGCCAAATCTTTTCCCAAAGTGGTTATAACATTTATCATGTTCACCAAGCAATGTATGAAAGCTCTTATTTTTTCTACATTCTAACCAATATTTGGCCAGTCTTTATTAATTTTACTGTTTTTAAACTACTCATTCTAATGATAACTGGGGGTGTTAATATCTGAAACTGTGATTATGAATTTTTCTATATTTTTATTTCTATTAATGTTTGTTTTATGTAGATTACAACTTAGTATGTACACATCTATAATACCTTGTTGATGAACTGAACCCTTTATTGTTATAAAACGTCCCATTTTACCTCTACTAACACATCTTCTTAAAGTTTGCTTTGTCTAATATTAATATTTCACCAGGAATTTTGTTTATTTAGTATTGGCATTCAGTATTTTTTCTGTCCTTTCATTTTCAAAATATGTTTCTGTACTTAAAAAGTGTCTCTTGTAAACAGTATAAAATTATAGCTTGCTCTTTTATATAGTTTGACAGTCTCTACTTTTAGAGTGTTAGTCCATTTACATTTACAGTATGTATTGATATAGCCATATTTAGGCCTAAAATTTGCTAAATTGTCTTATATTACTCCCACCTGTTTTTACTTTCCTCTCTTCCCTTTATCTGCCTTCTTTTGGGTTTACCAAATATGTATATATAGTTATAATAATTTTTTACTTAAATAGGCATAGATCTTTTAAAGAAATGAAGGAAGAGAAAAAATATATAGTCTTTTAAATATATTTATTTACATATTATGTCCAGTGTACTTCATTCCTTCCTGGAAATCCAAGCTGCCATCTGGTATCATTTTCCTTCAGGCCAAAGAAACTTTCTTTCTGCTGTTCTTTACTTCTTTACAGCAGATTTGCTAGCAGTGAGTTAACCTGCCTGAAAATGTCCTTTATTTTACCTTCATTTTTTGAAGGATAGCTTTGCTCTAATCAGAATTCTACACTGACAGGGTTTTTTTCCTTGCTTTTTCTTCCTTTTTCCTTTCAGTGCTTTAAATATGTGAATTTCATTATCTTTTTGCCACTACTTTTTCAAAAAATGAGAAGTCAACTATCCTTCAATGCACTGTTACCTTCAAAGCACATTATCCCTTGTACAATGTATTATTTCCCAAGATCACTCTCTCAAGATTTTCCCTTCCATCACTGAACTTCACTGGTTTGACCAAAATGTTCTCAGGTATGGTTTTCTTTGTATTTATTTTACTTAGGGTTCACTGACTTTGTTGGATTCATTTTAGAAAATCTATGGTCATTTATTTCTATAAATATTTTTTTCTTCTATATTTTCTTTCTACTCTCTTTCTTGGGACTCCAACTGCACATGATGGGTCTCCAAACATAGTGGTAATGATATATAATGCCTACTTGTTTCTGTATAATAAGTATTTCTGTATAATAAGGCATAAATTCATCTTAAGTAAATACATAAGATTGAGCAATTTAGGATAGTTTGCATTAAAACTGCCATGTATTTGCTGATGCCCTTTATAAATATAGTACAGTACATTATCCATCCAGGAGTGAAAGCAAAAACTAATGTTTTTTAAGCATCTACTATATGCTAGGCACTTTGCTAAAGGCTTTACATGCAGTTTTTCATTTGAAGTCTAGAAAAACTTGAAAGAATAACTATTATAATTTTCTTCACCTTACAAACATAGGAACAGGCTTATATAAATCAAATAACTTACCAAAGTAACACAGTGATGAAGTGCGTATGGAATTCTGAAGCCAATGCCTGTAGCATTCTTAGTCACATTGTACTAACACTACATGCAAACATACTCCATTCATTCACAATTAAATGAATATGAGGTGCACACACTTCTTGGCAATTATTACACAGAAACAAATACAAAATATATGGAATTCCTACTCTAGTAAGAGACACTACCCTCATATTTTTGTTTGTTATTATAATTGCTGGGACCTTCAGTGTACATACAGTAAAAGTATAAAAACCTAAGGTATGGTGTATGTACTGAACACATGCTTTTGTAATTAGATAAATTACTCCTGATCCACCATGGTTTCTAGGTTAGCAACAAGATGTTGCTTAATTTAGAACCTTCTAGTGCAAATGGATACTTTAGACAGATGATCTCCTTCCCAGCCTGCTATTCATATATATAATCACTGCGGTAAGGTTGCAAAGCTCTGTTTTCTGAGCAGGGAGACTCAGATCAGGATATAAACAGGATTCTCTGGGGGCTTCAAGAGAAGCCAATGATCAGTGCCAATCAAAAGACACCCAGTACGGGTGTGCAAACTGTTTACCAGTTTGTGACAAGATAGTACAGAAATTCGGAGTATTTAGGAAACTTATAACAAATTAGGCTTGTACTTTATATGTCTTCTTAAAAATTTTTTTGTTTTTAATTTTTATTTTAGAGAGAGAGAGAGCTTGTGACTGGGGGAGAAGGGCAGAAGGAGAGAAAAAGAGAATCTCAAGCAGGCACCGTGCTCTGCTCAGCGTGGAGCCCAATGTGGGGCTCAAGCCCAGGATCCTGGGATCATGACCTGAGTCAAAATCAAGAGCCCGATGCTCAACTGACTGAGCCATTCAGGTGCCCCTTACACATCTTTTTTAAATTTCACCTTTCTAGTAATTCAATTATTACTTGTATTTTACGAAACTATCAGTCTGCAACATAATGGAAAGTAAAAAAAAAAAAAAAAAAAAAAAAAAAAAGGCTGGATGTTCATCAGGGTTTGAGAATACTGTTCCGGGCCACAGCATCTGGGGACAAAGTACTTATATTTTTCTGACTGGTGTTCTTACTGTAATTCGGAGTCGTAAAAGGTGAAATAAGGTTAATCTAAATTGTGTACGCACAGTGCCAGGCAAGTGGCGGGAGTGGAATCTCTTCCCTGTACTTTATCATTACTACACCATATATCCTCATAATTAGTTAGTTTGCTTCTCTTTTCAAATTAGAACACAAGCTCCGTGAGGGCAAGAAAACATGCCATATTCATTTGAGTCCCCCCCAAATTAGCAGAAACTCAATAGATAAGAATAGTATTTTTACCTTTTACCTGCGATTTTTATTTTCTTCCTAAACTGCAGTATTAAACCTAAACCAAAGACCATGAAGGAAAAAGGGCAAAATGCTGTCTGCTCCTCAACACTGCAAGAAGTGAAACAAATCTAAAATACAATAGAAGTCTATCAACAATACTGGTCATGAACAGACTGCACAAGATACCATAGAAGGAAAATAAAGTATTTATGTTTTAAACATCCCTTGCTTTAAAATACAAAATTAAAAATTTTAATATATATTCTGGTGATTCTATTGCTAAAACTGGGACACTGATTTCCATGTAGCTACAGAAATGCCAGAAGTTTATTTTAACAACAAATTTAAATACGGAGATGGAATTATAGAAGGCACAGTTAAAAGAGTTAAACAGGTACAACTAAAACAGAGATAGCAGAGTTAAGATACAGAATGGTGGCAGATAAAATATTTAAAAAAAAAAAAAAGTCAAAAACTAAAGAAGATACAGACTTTACTTTTGTGCAACTATGACCTGAATTTAAAATGAAAATTCTCAGGGAATAGACCAAGAAAAATGCTGTGAGTAAATGAAATCTATTACATTTTAGAAGAGTTAGGAAAGAAGTTCTGTGTAAACAAGTCTGAACCTTATCTCCATCTATAGACAGAAAAATGAAAAGCTAAACTATAGCAACATCTGAAGTACCAACTAATCACTGTTATGTTAATGGTACAAAAAAGCCTCTGTTTTTTACTCTGAGATTTTCCTCAGGGTGGAAATTTACACTTAATGCCAAAGAAGATGTAAGAGTAGAATGAGACAAAGTCCCCCCTGCAAGGCAATACATTATAGAAGACTCAAAATTTTCACATACAAATGTCATACAGAAGGCCCCAGGTGGTGTTCAGCTTGCCCACTCTCTGTGTTACAACACTCGGATAATGGTCCCTTTCCTCTCCCTTCCTCTTACTAGAAATTTGTACTTTGTGATATTTTCAGTGGGTCTACTTCCCACTTTCATTTATGTAACGATGTAAGTTAGCTTTTCACCCCTCCTTTTGTAGCTTCTAACCTAAAACTATTTTTGCTTTGCTTTTCTCATTTTGTCTGCTTTTTCATCTGTTTTTCATTCTCCTTTTCCCAGCACCTCTCCCACACATGGCACATATACTCATAGACTGGTGGAGCTGGCCTCCCAGTTTACAGAAGAAAAACCAAGTCCAAAGAGGTAAAATGACTTCTTGGTTTGGAGTTGAGTGGGGCTTGCGTTTGACAACCGCTATCTCTTTACTTTTAAAGTAAATTTTCAGGGCTGATAGCAAAAAAAAAAACAACAAACAAACAAAAAAAAACAAAACAACATTTTAAGAGCTTTAAAAAACATTAATTTAAAAACCACCATTCCCTTGTTTGTAAAGATGATAAAGTTAAAAGATAATTTAAAAATACAAAATAAAAAGTACGAGACAATTATAATGCTTTTCTCCTCCCCACTGTGTTGTTATAGATTTTAGCATTTCTTAAAAGAGCATTCTTTGAGAAGCAAGGAAAACAAGTATTTCTGAGGAAAGCTGCAGATTTGTTAAAAAGCTTTGGCATATATCTAGTTAAATGCAGCACTGCATTCACCTTATACATGAACAAATTAAGTTACAGAATCCTGAACTATACCTACAGGAGTATATATTAAAAAAAAAAAAAAAATCTGCGTACCTGAAATCCTTAAACTCATTCTTTTCCCACTTGTTTCCTGCTAGTGTTTTTCAAGTGGATGAAACTAAGTGGAAGTGGAAAGGAGGGAATGAGTTAAAACTGCTAAATGCTTCAAGTAGCCAGTTGATACCCATAGCTTTTGAAACAGTTTTGTTTTTTTTAATTTTTTAAACGTCTTATTCAGTTTTTGAGAGGGACAGAGACAGGGCGTGAGTGGGGGAGGGGCAGACAGAGAGGGAGATACAGAATCTGAAGCCGGCTCCAGGTTCTGAGCTGTCAGCACAGAGTCCGATGCGGGGCTGGAACTCACAGCCTGCGAGATCATGACCTGAGCTGAAATCGTGATGCTTAACTGACTGAACCACTCAGGCACTCCTAAAACAGCTCATCTTTTTAACAGTTATTTTGAAATAAGAAATGTTATAGGAGTCAGTGTCTTGTTTTAGGCATACTGGGCTTACATCACAAGTAAATAAGTACAAGCCTCAGATTTTCTTAGGATACCCACGAAGACGTAGGGGAGAGGGTTGATGCTAATCACCATCCTGCTCATCTGTACTGGTGACAGCTGGTAAAGTCACAGCCAGAGTGGATTGCTCCCTATTCCACTCTGGAGCTTTACCTACAATTATCTGACATTTCAAACCATCATTTGGAAAAACCTAAATCTCAGTAATAATGATGAAGATGCCATTAGCAGACATGGAACATGATGAAACAAAAATCCAACATTAAAAGTAAGAGAAAAGAGAATCTGCAAGTATGCCGATAAACTGGTAGGCCTAGGCATTATGTTAATGGCAGATGGACAGTCTCACCCTTATTTTACTTTCCTTGTTGGCCGACTCTCTGTATTTAGTTCATGGTCAAAAATCAGTTCACAAGTCATATAAGAGCACTGTATGATAATGAATATGAGAAATGTCAGCACTGTGTGTCAAGCAATTTGATTTTGATATGCACAACTTTCAGTGGATGTACAAACTTGGCATGTTATAACATATGTAAGTCAGTGAAAATATAATTACACATAAATTGTGTGTACACACATTTCCCAATTTAAATGTGCACAACTGGGCACCTGGGTGACTCAGTCAGTTAAGCATCCGACTTGACTTTGGATCAGGTCATGATCTCATAGTATGTGGGTTCGAGACCCACATCGGGCCCTGCACTGACAGTGTGGAGCCTGTTTGGGATTCTCTCTCTCTGTCCCTCTCCCGCTGGCACTTTCTCTCTGTCTCTCTAAATAAATAAACTTAAAAAACAAGATTGCTTTTAATCAATCGATCAATATGCATAATTTACATGGTGAAGGTGAAAGAATAAACCTCACCCCAATCAAATAACTAACAACACTTTCTTTTCAGGCTGGCCTTAGAATGCCTAACTTCTTTTCTCTGTACCATCTTGGACCTGGATCCAGCTACCTGGATCCTTTAACCACCAACACAGATGCTATTTGAGTCTAGTACCAATGCAAGGCAGAAGAACTTAGGTAGCAGGTTGGGTGGTGAGACAGGGAAAGAAAAGAGCGTCAACATTTTGGGAAAGTGTCTCTTTACTCTGTTGCTACATATATTCTTCAGTATCTTCAGTCTCTAAACAATCTCCCCTAACTCCTTTTGAAGCCCTCCCATTTACCCAAATATTCAGAGTCCCTGCCCTAGTTACTATATTCAAATAACTAAGGAAGCTGTTCTCTGTTAGGGATACCTAAATGTAAACCTAGATTTTTCTTCTGAAATGCAGATGAACCTCATGCTAATTATATGTGCAAGTATCCATGTATCTTTTAAGTTAAAAAAAAAAAAAAAACAAAACCTGCATTACTCACTTAGGACTTCTGGACATTTTGTTCTTTTCCCCTGTATTATTACTTTATCTATTATCGGGGATCCTCACAGTTGGCATTTAAAAGTTCAAAGGACTGTGGTCTTTCTTCTGAAGTGGCAACAAAAGCAGCTTCCCTAAGTAAGTAGAAGAGGGAGAAGCAAGGCCAGTCCTTTTGGAAGTCTTGGGCAAATTCGATCTGCTTTTCTGCCTTATCATGATCTTCTCTCATATCTTGACTTTCTTCACTTCTGTATTTAATTCACATCTTCCTCTTGCATTTTCAATAGGTGTTTACTAGGATGTTTACTTGAACATCTACTCTTTCAAACTATCTTCTTCCCCTAGTGTTTGTATAATCTAACTTGAACTGTCACCTCTATTTTTGCAGATTTCTTGTCTTTATTCCCTTTTTTTTTTTTTTTAACGTTTTATTTTTTGAGAAACAGAGAGAGACAGAGCACGAGCAGGGGAGGGGCAGAGAGAGGGAGACACAGAATCTGAAGCAGGCTCCAGGCTCTGAGCTGTCAGCACAGAGCCCAACGCGGGGCTTGAACTCACCACCTGCAAGATCATGACCTCGGCCGAAGTTGGATGCTCAACCAACTGAACCACCCAGGCGCTCCATCTTGTCTTTATTTCTAAGAGTCTTGTGTTGATTTATTTGTGGATGTCATACCTGCATCTCAAATTTTATAATCTGTCTGAACATATCATTTTTCCTCAAATAAAAAACCTACCTTGTACAAAGTTCCACAGTAATTATTAACAGTTCTTTCATCAAATGACTTGCAGTTCTTCCTCCTGCTAGTCCATTCTACAGATTCCTAGCATACAAAGCACACCCGAGTATAGTTCTTAATTCAAAAAACCCACTAACTGAAGATTCCAGGCCTTCTATCTTCCTTCTGATCTGTCTTATGACTTACTTGTCTAATCTGAAGCCTCATTATTCTCCTTCACCCACCTGGTACTCTCCAAAACCATACTGAACTATCTAAAGCTTTAAACGTGACTATTCCACCATCATGTTTAAACCACTTCTGTATCCTCAAGTATCTAGTATGGTGCTGCACACCGGAAAAACAGAAAGAACATCAGATCAGCAATAAAAGATGGGAAAGGGAGCTAAAACAGAGTGGATCTATAGGGACCTCAGAATACAAAGAAGGGATACCCACTGAGAAGCATTTCAGGTTTCACACTCCAAGTCTGTTTTCTCTTATACTACTTTGTCTCAAGGAAACTCAAAAACACTGACTTACAATGGGCATTGCCCCATACCCTAGGCATTGTTTTGGAAATATCTGGGGGTGGCTTCTGGTTATCTGAATGATTGGGAAATGCTATGTGGGCAAGGCCAGGGATGCTTGATGTTTTGAAATAAAAGACAGTACAGTTCCACATAATAAAAAACTGTTCCTTCCTGGGCAGAACCTTGAAACGTCCTGTACATCTCTGCCAATGCAAAAACCTAGCTTACAATCATCAAGCCCAGAGCTTAACTTAATTTTACATATAAACATAAATAATGGTGGGGCGCCTGGGTGGCTCAGTCAGTTGAGCCTCCGATTCGGCTCAGGTCATGATCTCACGGTCAGTGAGTCGGAGCCTGCATCCAGCTGCATGCTCACACCTCAGAGCCTGGAGTGTTCTTTGGATCCTGTGTCTCCTTCTCTCTCTGTCCCTCCCCTGCTCACGCTCTGTTTCTCTCTCTCAAAAATAAACACACATTAAAAAAATTTTTTAAACATAAATAATGTTTTACACAGTTTTTCTATTCTGTTTTATGAAAGTGCAAACATCTCATAAATAATATTTCATTTTGTTTTGAACTTTATACTATGAGCTGCTTATCATTTGGAAAAAACTCACATCACAGAAAGCAATGTTCTTTATAAATTCCAAATCACTAATATAACATGGCTTTATCAGTCTCATTTGCAGCTGTTTTTTTTTTCTGTCTCTAGATTAATATCTCCCCTCTCAAAAAGCACAATTTCCACGCCAATGGTAAAGTCTGCTACAGTGAAAACAACACTGAACTCACAGCAATAACTTCATCACTTAGCCTCAATTTGCTCATGTATAAAATGAATATATGCTCTACTTACCTTAGAGGTTATGAGAAACAACATGATAAAATGGATATGAAGCATCTCAGAAAATATCAAGTTCTATGGGTACTTTACAATGAGACAAATCATAATATTTCTGACTAGAAATGAAACAGGAAGAAGGTCCTAAAAGTCTCTGCCCCCACTATATTGATGAAATAACAGTGTAGAAATTTACTAGTATACAGCATTAATATTTAAACACTTAATAAAATCAAACCCTAAACCTATGATACCCAATACAGTAGCTATGCTTTTGCCAAATTGTAAAATACACACTAGATGTAAAGAACATATACTATTACAAATAAAATATATTATTAAGAAATGTTTCATCTTCTTACTTTTACAAATGTAGCTAGTGGAACATTTTTTGCTTACACTGCATTTCTGATAGGCATGCTGCTGTAACTAAGCAAGGCAATAACAAAACCAAAAAAGCGTGACAATACCGATCTTTAGCTAATAAAACAATAAAGAATGCATACTCACTTCATCAGTGAGTTCTCCAAACACTGTTATGACATCTATTAAAAGACTTGCAGTATAGAAAGACTTGATCATGTTTCTAAACAAGAAGAGAGAGCTGGTTGAGTTAAATGAAAACCATTAAGCTGCAGAATTAGTCAGGTAACCATAAGAAAAAAAATCTAGTGTTTTATAAAAGCAGTCAAAAATTAATGTTTTAAATAAAATCAGATTTCAAGACCACAACAAAGCTCCTTTTATAATCTGTATTGGGGGAAAGTAACAACACTCCTAAGTAAATATACTACAGCAAAGTTTTATAGTCTACTTTTCATTAAAAAATGCAATTATAGTATCCAAATCTGTATCAAGCTACGTTCATTTCTTTGCGTTATTATTAAAATAATGACAAATCATTTCACTTGGCAGGTTGTGGTAATTAAAAAAAATCAGTTTCACTGAAACAGGCTCTTGTTGGCTAAAATCAACTCTTAGATTTTACCAAATGTTAAATAATGGCTATTTGCAGAGTATTCACTGAAAAAATAAATCTGCCGTTGGTATTCTTCTTTCAGCAATTTTCTCTAAAAAGGCAGGATTGCTCCTGTAACTCAAAATCATTCTGAGATTCTGCAAGTAATTAAAAAAAAAATCTAAATCATTAATCAAGAGTTCTGAAAGCATTCAGTGGAAGACTGGATAATTCCAGTTACACAGTAATTTCAATTTTTAAGTTTAATTTAATTTTTCTGCCTTACTTACTTGTGAAATCGTCCAGCACGATCTTCATTATCTGCATACAAAAACATTTTCAAAGCATAATTCTCCAAGTGGGCAGAACCAACTATTTCTTGAGTAATAGCTTCATTATCACCCAACTGTTTCTTAAGCTAAAATTAAATCAGGTACAAAGCTTAAGATTTGGACTCACAAGAAGTCTACTTAAGTACAAATAATCCTATAATCCTAATAATCATTTTATATTTTAAAAATTACACCCATTTCAGTAGATCTATCAATGAAATCTCATAAAAACTGCTCTCCCTTAGCCCAAGGTTTTTAGAAAATCCAATGTTTACAAAATTTTGAAGAAACATATTTATAATAACCTGAAAGGATAATTTAGCTCTAAAAATCAAAATAAGCAAGAATAAAAAGATAACACATCCAACTATCTATGTAAAGCATCAGACAATATTTCAAGATAAAAGTCAATATACTATCAGGTATCCTAAAAACAGAATTGGGAAATTCTTATGATTAGGAATTCCTAATCACAATTTAAAATTTTAATTTATTCCCATTTCAATTTCTTCTATCAAATATAAAAAATGAGATTAGGGAAATCATTATATCCTAAAATAGTATCACTCAGAGGATACTGTGAAAAAAAAAAAAGATCTATTTCTACAGTATAAGATCACAAACTGAGACTAGGATTACAGAAGTTTTTAAAATTTAGCCTAAAACCTCAAAGTTAAAACACAATTCGCAACTGTAAATTTTCAGTCAGTACATCCCTTTTCCACACATACAATAATTTAAAATGTCTTAAAATTTGGGGCGCCTGGGTGGCGCAGTTGGTTAAGCGTCCGACTTCAGCCAGGTCACGATCTCGCGGTCCGGGGGTTCGAGCCCCGCGTCAGGCTCTGGGCTGATGGCTCAGAGCCTGGAGCCTGTTTCCGATTCTGTGTCTCCCTCTCTCTCTGCCCCTCCCCCGTTCATGCTCTGTCTCTCTCTGTCCCAAAAATAAATAAACGTTGAAAAAAAAATTAAAAAAAAAATAATAAAATGTCTTAAAAATTTATTTATTTATTTTGAAAGAGAGAGAGAGAGAGAGAGAGAGAGGAAGGGGGAGAAAGTGAGCTGGGGAGGGGCAGAGAGAGGGGGAGAGAATCCCAAGCAGCCTCTGCACTGTCAGTGTAGAGTTGATCTTACAATGGTGAGATCGTGACCTGAGCTGAAATCAAGATTCAGATGCTTAACCGACTGAGCCACTCAGGTGTCCCAATAATTTAAAATATTTTAAACACAACAAATTAAGTTCCTACATCTTACCCAGACTGTTCTACTGGAATGAAATGACTTTCTGAAATATTAGATCTCAGTTTAAAAACGGTTTTTCTCAAAGACACCATGAAGTAAAAAATCAAATTTAAAAAAGGCTTCAGGATTTTTCACAAAATCAGGAAAATAAGTATCCTTAAAATTACAACAGAATAATTTAAGTTCCAGAAGAGATATAATGTTGGAATTTAAGAATGTTTTCCCTATGCTTATCTTGATCAAAAACAGAAAAAACCCACATCTAACACTAGTTTACTGTATCCATACTATGATATGCTTCAATTCTAGATTTAGTTCTAGAAAAATTTAGCGGGAGTATGTCATTTCATCTCATCTTCAACGTGAAATATCGGCAGCAAAAGCATCATACATTCAGTTTACTAACTGCAATCTAAACATTACAGCTCAGTGGTCACTTCGGCAGCACATACACTAAACATTACAGCACAGGCTGATGGGCTCTCACCATGCAATATGCTTATTCTACCTGCTGTGCAATTTAGATAATAATACACTCCTGCCGAGTCCCTTTATAAATGTGATTTTACACTTCACTTACTATAAAGAACTATTCTGAGTTCTGTCTTATCCGTAAGCCATTATTTTAGTTATTATTTTTATACTGTGAAACTAATAAAGAGATATATGCTATATAGTTTATTAGTGACAGGATTTTAAAAATATATTGTTATGTGTGGAACATATTTCTCCTCTCCTAACCCCACCTTCCAAAAAAAGAGTACTCAAATTTTTCCTGTACTTACAGAACCCATGTTAGAAGTAGGACAGACAGCCTTCAAGGGCAGCTGGGTTTCCATCAGTGGTGCCACTAGGTTCACCATCAGTGGTTAAAAGTTGCAATGACTGGGATTCCGGGTCAGAAGGCCAGATACCCATATCAAGTTATAACCCTACTGCCCATGGCTGTTTAATCTAATAAGGCTTTGAGCTGGATAACTTTCAACATTTATAAAAGCTCTGGGCTGACTATTATAAATGTTTTGATTTTTAATATATCTAAATTTTGTGTCTTTAAATAAATAATGCAACTAAGTCAAATAAATATTCAGATTTATAATTCTCCTGAGCAGGAGCACATAATTAAATAAGTAAATAAAAAGTTGCAGCTATTAATATAACAGCCTCTGAAGAGATGAATTAATGATGAGTAGACCCTGACATTGTTAAAAGAGAAACCAGGACGGCTGGGAGAGGAGACACAGGGTGGAGCCCTGATTACTAACAGGGATTACTATGGCTGCCCCTGCCTTCCTGTACTTCAAACCCATTCAATTTTCCCTGGATCGATGCCTCTATATAACCTGTGAAATTATATCATGGTTCAAGAAGGTGACTCATACATTAGTCACCTACCACATTTCTGCTAGCAGGGAAGAATGCCTGGACCAGAAAAGTATCTTGTGTCCTGGTACCGAAAGTAAGACAAAGAGACTACAGGCAACTGATACCATTTTCTTCAATGTCCCTTTCACTAAATAAATAGCCCGTTTCATTATTATAAGAGCTATCTAAGAATTCTCAAATCAATCATCCATGTGACTGCGTAAAGTAAGGTTAGAAAGGGTCTGTCACCTGTGAAAAATGACTCAAAGGCCATCTATAACATCTATAATAACAGAATATAGTGGTAAATGCAAAGACACTGAAAACTACTTTATGCTTACAACTAACTCCCTTAGCAGTAAGATGTAAACAAACCAAAAAAAATTGCGTCTAATTTTTTCTCAGCTGTAAAAACTTTGTGGATTGCTGTCAAGGGGAAGAACTAAAATGGCAAAATACACATACACAAATGCAATAAAATGCCACTTAAAACATTAATCAGAAAATCAACAATCAGTGTTTAACTTACAGCTTCTAACTGATCCATTAGCTTTGATAAAAATTTACGACATTCTGGAGTTTTACTATCAATCTTCATTCCAGTTTGCATTGCATATAAACGACCTACAAAGAAAAATAAGATGGTTTGAACAATCTTTTTTTAATGTTCCTTTCTATTACTAAATGTTTAAATATTTTAAACGTTTTTATTTGTTTTTGAGAGACACAAGAAAGACAGAGCACGAGTGGGGGAGGGACAGAGAGAGAGGGAGACAGAGAATCTGAAGCAGGCTCCAGGCTATGAGCTGTCAGCACAGAGCCCAATGTGGCGGGACTAGAACTCACGAACTGCAACCGCGAGATCATGACCTGAATTGAAGTCGGACGTTTACCTGGCTGAACCACCCAGGCGCCCCTCTATTACTGAATGTTTAAAATATGTGTTCTAATAAATAATTTAAAATTTAAGTGAATTTAGAAATAAAACTTTGATTTATTATAGATCTTATTTACAAAAATAAAGAACACACAAATATTATGCAAAGAATGCAAGAAATTCATAATGATAATAGCAGTATTTTTTACCAAGACCTTCTTTTTTGACATTATGATTTAAAAAAAAAAAAAAAAAAAAAGACCAGGTCCTAAGCTGACAAAAGGCCTGTAATTTAATTGGCAAGTTAAGGCACTCAGAAAAACAACCACTTACACAAGAGCACTCATCCAAGTGCCAGTTAAGTGATACTGATAAAATATATAATATGGGATAGAATACTGGGAAATGTATCTTGAGCTCAGGCTAACAGGGAGAACTGTTTTAGTCATTTTTATATATACAAAAAAAAAAATACACACCCTTTCTTTTTAAAAAGTTAATAAAATTAGAGAAAGGCTAAAGCTAAAAACCTTTGTGACACCATGACCCTAATACCTTTCCCATTGATGGGAGCTATGAACAGTTCTGTGGTAGTTGTTGTTACCATTGGTGTATACATGTACCACCTGTGATTTACTCTTATAGTCTATAAATATGTTCTGGAAATCTGTGATAGTGCTACAGTGCTCCACCCTGTGGACAGACACAACATTCACATTCAGGTAGTTCTTGGATCTTGAGGACTACAAATCATATTGTGCTACTACACCTTCTTGTGATACATTCAAGAGTTCCTGGAGGCAAATACCAAGAAATGGAATTCCTGGGTCACAGCATATGTATTTTTTTCACTTCTGAGAGCTACTCTCAAGCTGTCCTCCAAAACAGATTACCAATATGCAGTTATATCACCAACATATACAAGCACTCATTTCCCCAAACCCATGAAAATTTGATATTATTAAACTTCCTATCAGTCTCAGGATTTTAAGTGATTTTTCATTTTCATTCCTAAAAAAGTACTGCATATTTACTGCATAGCTCTATATTCCCCTTTATCAATTAGGAGTAGCTATCAATAAAAGAAAGAAAATCTGTCAAATTTTGTTGTTTGCTTTTTAACAAATTGTCTTGTGGCAGTTCTTTACACAGTATAAAGGAGGAACAGAATGTTTTCCCCTCAAATGGCACCTTGTGAACACCATCCCTCTTCCCTGCTTTACTTTTCTCCTCAGCACGTAATCATATTCTATTTATTTATCCACTATCTCTACTCCAACTCAAATTTAAACTCTGTGATGATGGCGATTTTCGTCTACTCGGTTTGCTGATGTACCCTTGGCTTGGCATGCAGGATAATGCTTGGCCTTCGATAAACATTTTCTGAATAGATAAGTACATGGACGAAAGAATGGCTCATTCTGCCCCACTGACTGAAATGCCACTTTTAACATTCATTATCATATATTAAGCTTCCGTGGGATAAAAGGGCCCGATTCTGTATACTGTCTGTCCTGTTTCATTTGTCTCCTGGCCTATCACTGCTTTATTTACTAGAGCTTTAGAACATGGCTTGGTATCTGTTACTCTCAGGATTTCCAATTCAATTATGTCTACTCGATCATATCTTTTAAAGATATATTAAGATATATATACATATATAATATGCAGTTATTTACTCTAATTTTAATAGCTTAATCTGAAGAAACTACTTTTTAATGCTTAGGCTTTTAGTTTATTCCATGTTACATACAGAGTCTGATGTTTATTAACGTATTTATTTTCATATATCAAATTTAAGGGTCTGATCCATCTAGGTTTTTATGCAAGAAAAAAATGGAGTTCCAAAAGTACTGTACAGATTTATACTGCTACACAGTTTAAAAAGCATGGTGTTTTCATTTTCCCTGCACACCAGCCAGCACTGCGTATCACTTTGACCCAAAACCAGGTTCTAATTTGAAAAGCAAAAAACCCGATCATTTTAAACATCCATTGATCACAAATGTGACCAAATTTTCTTCTTCTTCTCTTTCCTTTAACCAGTCATATTTCTTTAGCATGTTGTCTGTTAGGTTTCAGTCATCTCTCCCTTCCCCCCACACCTTTTAAAACATGGTTGAACACCCTTTCCTTTTAAACCAGTCACATCTCTTTTGAGCTGATCAAGATCTGTGCCTGCCTTAAACTCCTTTTCTTCTTATGACTGTGACTGAACTCCCCAAGACTTCCTCTTTGTGAGCTGTTCAGGTTTTTTGTTCCAGCATTTTTGCTGCATTTTTTCTTCTAAAGTACATCACATGAGCTCTTTGGAAAACAAACATATTGGCTGCAAATATCATGCCGTCTTTCAATTTTTGAATGCTGATTTGAAACACAGAGGCTTGAAATATTTATGTACTCAAAGCTATTATTTGTGATTTTTTTTTTCTTGTCAATTCTGTGCTTGGAAAAGTTCTTTTATCTCCAAGGGGCTTGATACTCATTTACATGATTTTTCTAGTTTTTCCTACATTTTAATTTTTCAAATTTAACTCTTTTACTTGCATTTCCTCTCCTCCCAAGTTACTGGCACCAATCTCAAATAAACTTAATAAATGATCCTTCCTTTCTCCAATGATCTGTGGTTCCCTCTTTAATATATTTTTATTTTTTAGATTTCCTGGCTATTTGATTTGCTGAAATCACAGATCAAATGCCATCTTTACAAATGACAATATCTGTAACTGGTAATATGCTTTTTCTTCCTCCAAATTTAATCTTGCCATGTTTTACGGTATTGCCAAAATTCTACCAAGAATTTTAAGTATTCTTGCTCTTATTTTTAAGAGGAAGGATTCTGCTTGGCAGTAGGGATCAATTTCGTGCCAGGTTGTTTATAGTCACACTAATAGAGTCCCCGCCCTATGCTATATTGAAACTGCAGCCTCTGGGACCTACATGATCCCAAGGATTGGCAAGAAAACGAGCTCGAGTGTGGGAAAGAAAATATTAGCATTTCTACTGATAATCTGTATATCATTCTTTATGTTTCTATGTTTCTGTATCTTTAAAAATACATATAGTGTTTTTATAATACATTAGTACATCAATATGCAAATATAATTTATAATTTACACAACATAATTAAAGATTAATTTTTTTTAAAAAACTCATGGATAGGTTAAGAATCACTACTCACAGCATCCTTACTCCTCTCAACTATAAACTATATTTTCTTACCCCAACCTACCACTTACGTCTTCCACAGGGCCCCATTCCTTCTACCATATCCCTTGGAGCTACTGCTTTATAATCGGAAAAATCCCCTACATGTCCTCAGATTCCTTCTCCCTGTCTTCACTAAACCTTGATGTCACCTCAAGAAATTCTCTTATATTCTTCGTATCTCGGCACTGGCAAGTATAATGGTTTTTTTTCTGTGCATTCCATTGCTACTTACAGTTTTTTCTCCATGTTTTCTAAAAACACTGGTCTAGGGCTCAAGCCCCTCTCTTCCACCTGATCTTGTTAATGCCTGTAACTGCCCAAGGACCTCAAGGTCCTTCTGTGTCCATCACTGAAAATTTTCCTGTTCATGTGGATAATTAATAATTGTGGCAGAGACTGCTAACTGCCTACCCACATTCTTTCTTCCTACCTCCTTTGCTAACGAGCCCCCTTTATTATTAAGGGCATTGTAATGTACCTAGCCAAAAGTACATTTCCCAATATTCCTCAAAGCACGATACGACCAAGTAACTAAAACTGGCACCATATTATCAGAAGTTGTTGGAAGAGAATTCTGGAAGTCACCTTAAAAGGGGGAATGACAGCTGGGGAAAGGTTTCATTGACCCGTTCCCTCTTCTACTTCTGCTGCCTAAAATAGAAATGGTATGACTGAAACTCTAGCAGATACCTTAGATCACAACGCAACCCTGCAAATGGTAATAATCATGTGCTGGCTTGTAGAGCTGAAATTGGAAAGCACCTTGGTCCCTGCAGACTTCGTGGATTTGGCACACACTGGGTACTACCAACATCAGACTTTGTTTTAAATGAGGAAGTCAAGTCCTTCTTTTACTTAGCCATTGTTATTCTGGATTTTCAGCAATAAGAAAGCAAATCTAATCTTAAAAATACATAGAACCATCTTCTCAATTCTTATTGACCTGGTCTCCAAAATTTGTACGCACTCTCCCTTATATGCCAGTCACTCCATAATTAAATTACCACCTCAAACTGTTGTACTTCCAAAATCAGTATATTAAGTACCAAGTCTAAATACAATTTCCCTTTTTTCCAACTTAAAGTTATGCCTATTAAAACAGGTGTCCAGTTCACAGGTGTCTATTTCTTCATTTACAATCAAGTCTTTTCTCCTTTAACTTCTCTCGGCAACCAGCTTTTATTTTACAATGTATTTTTCTAGAATTTCATTGCCCTATGTCCTTCTATCCCATAATCTTTTTACTATATTCCTCTGGCAAAAGTACACTCATATATAAACTCAACAATCCTCATTCTCTATGCCTATATTTGAGAAATACCACTAGCAGATTAGCACCATTATAATTACTCAAATTATCAACCTCAAATGAGCTTAACACGTCTTCCCAACCTCCCAAATAACTATCTCAAACATACGTAAATCTATTTTTTTTTATGTTTATTTATTTTTGAGAGGGAGAGAGACAGAGTGTGAGCAGGGGAGGAGCAGAGAGAGGGAGAGACACAGAATCTGAAGCAGGATCCAGGCTCTGAGCTGTCAACACAGAGCCCGATGTGGGGCTTGAACTCATGAACCACGAGATCATGACCTGAGCCGAAGTTGGACATTTCACCGACTGAGCCACCCAGGCACCCTTTGGTCAATCTCTTTAAAACAACAACCTCAAAAACATGCACTGAAAATGTAATATACATTAGTTAATTATTCACTACCTATATACACTACTGGCTAACATGATGTCATGAAAATGTGAGGAAATACAATACAGACAGTTTGGTTTTCCTAGGAGGTCTTTCTCCTTACCTTCTTAACATGGTAGTGAACACTATATGAATCCTACAATCCATGGAGTGTAATTAGCTATTTGGTGAACCAACTTTGGGGATAAATGGCTATCCAGCATAGACAGGTTGAAAAGATGAGATGGATTCTTAGGTTTCCAATGGCTTAAGTGGCAGCCATCTAGGACTTAACCATTAAGGAAACACGCGGAAATTAATTGAGCAGTTTTCTTTTTACCACGAGAAAATGATTTAAGTGATTTATTCATATGCAAAAAGTACAATTCTCAGGGGGCACTTGGGTGGCTCAGTCAGTTAAGCATCCCACTCTTGATTTCAGCTCAGGTCATGATCTCAGTTTGTGAGATAGAGCACTGAGTCAGGCTCTGTGCAGACAGCGTGGAGCCTGCTAGGGATTCTCTCTATCTCTGCCCTTCCCCGGCTCTCTCTCTATCTCAAAATAGATAAATAAACCTTAAAAAAATTTTTTTAAAAAGTACAATTCTCAGTTTCTAATTTGTTATTTTTAACTACCACTGTTATTTAAAAAAAAATTTTTTTTTTCTTTTTCTTCAACGTTTTTATTTATTTTTGGGACAGAGAGAGACAGAGCATGAACGGGGGAGGGGCAGAGAGAGAGGGAGACACAGAATCGGAAACAGGCTCCAGGCTCCGAGCCATCAGCCCAGAGCCTGACGCGGGGCTCGAACTCACAGACCGCGAGATCGTGACCTGGCTGAAGTCGGACGCTTAACCGACTGCGCCACCCAGGCGCCCCTACCACTGTCATTTACAATAAAAATGGAGAGTATCTAAATCTTATTTCTTCGGAAACAAAAAATCAAATTATTCTCAATTCACTATCACCAGAACCATTATTATACTTCCTCACAACACAGTATCAGCTCCTGTCCTTTACAAGTTAACCTTAACACAGATGTTTGATACTTGCTATAAAATGTAATGACAATACAGTTCATTGGTTTTGCCTTCATACATTTTCTTTCTTGGTTTATGTGCATAATTTAGTCTTTGCAAATACAAGTAACACCTTTAATTGAAGAACTGGAAAGAATCATCACAGAATTGGAAACAGGATAAAATTGGCCTGGCTTTAACATTTTTTTAATATCTCACATGTTTGATTTCTTAAATACAGAAAATTATCTTCTGACACATTTTTTAATATTAATAAAAGTGAGACCTTAAATCTACTTGTGAAAATTAATATGTACACAAGAAGATCTTTTTGCCAGAAGGGATGGAAAAGGAATCACTTTCATGTACAGCTCGAGACAAGTAATTCATTGTAGCAGCAGCAGGATGATGAAAAATTAATGTCTAACATGGAAAATTACCTACTAAAACAGAAAAAATATGTAGCTAAAATCATGTATAAGAAAATATATTTGATTTATTTCATCAAGGAAATGTGTTTATTTTTATGAATAAATATTATTTGAAGATGAGTAATGAGGCACATTTGCAAAAGGATTAACTACTTTCCAACCTAACTTTAATTTAATGTGAAGCATTTAGGAGATAAACATTTACAAATCCTGAAGGTATGTGTAATTCAAAGTTCCATAAAATCTAAACATTAACATTCTAACACATCCTTGCTTAAACATGAGAAATATAAAACTATGAAATGCATGATATAAATATACAAAAAAAAAGATATATAAAAGCAGTTGTGAAGAGTGATGCTTTGATAGGTGAAATAAACATGGCACTCAAATAGGAATCATTATGATTTACACTGATGTTTAAAAGAAGATTTTTTTCCAATAAATAGAACTGAATATATTACTCTATTTGTAAGTATATTGTAAATATTTGCTATATGGTTAATATTAGCTTTTGTGAAGGGACTTCTGAGCCAAAGATTAAAAAGAAAGTATGAATGAGTGTCTACTAATAAAGGGTGTTTACTTTGTTCATTCCTTCATTTAACAATATTTTTGGAGCTCCTGTCATAATATAGTAGCTTTAAGAAAAAGTGAACTACTCTTGAATTCTTACTAGAAGATTATGCTGGTATAGAGCAAATACTAAGTGACCATTTGATTACTAAAACGAGACCAGATTCAAATTTTGGCCATGATGGAGTAATGAGACTTGCCATTCACCATAAACATCAAAAAACTAGACAAAATGTATGAACCACATTTTCACAAATGGAAACCGATGGGAAGACCATGACACCCGGAGAAAGGAAACAAATGAGACGACCACACCAATGATCAGCCCAGCATTCTTCCTGGAGGCACATTTTTCTTTTTAATACAGAGCGCGAGTGGGGGAGGGGCAGAGTGAGAGGGAGACACAGAATCCGCCGAAGCAGGCTCCAGGCTCTGAGCTGTCAGCACAGGGCTGCATGTGGGGCTTGAGCTCAGGAACCATGAGATCATGACTTGGGCTGAGGTCGGAAGCCTAAGCAACTGAGCCACCCAGGTGCCCCTTTGGAGGCACATTATAAACTAAGGAGTAGGGGGGAGACCCAAGCAGAGCATAGTCTAGTAGAGTTGAGAAAACAGACTATAGAGTTCAGGTCTCCGGAAGCAGCTATAAATGAAGGCACAGAGTTCGGAAGAGTGGAATCCATGCAGAAAAGAACCCCAGAAATCTGACCAAGGATAAACCTGAGGCTAAGCTGAATACTACCAGGTGTAGGTGTACAGGGAAACTCCACAAAGTCAAAGAGTGAGCAGAAGCCGTGAGTGGAACCATCGCCAAAGCACATCCCCAAAACTGGGATGCTTTCAAGTTCCAGCCAGGGTGCAGAGCCCTTAATCCTTATCCAAAATATTCAGTAGAGACCCTAAATTTGGGATATGCTTTAGTAGAGGATTACCGTGTCCTCAGAGCTACTTTAGACCGGCTGCTAAAACTAATAACAAACAAAATAAGGCACAAACATATCACACTGAACTGCAACTAACTTAACTGTAGGCCAGATCAAATCTGTTAAAAACTATAAACTCTAGATGTTCAAGAACTTAAAATTCACTGTCCTACAACGAATCAAAAATTACTAAGGTGGCAATAAGCAGGAGAATGTGAACAACCCAATAAGATCAAACACTGACAAAATAACAGAAAGTGACATTAAAAATAGCAGTGACATTAAATTACTGGGAAATCATAATGAAGTATTTAATGGAAAACATGAATGAGGAGAGAAACAGAACATATATAACACAAATGGAACTTCTGGAGATGAAATATACCTGAAATAAAAAATGTATTGGATAGGGATTAACAGAAGTTTAGACACCATGAGAGAAAGATTAGTGTACTTCAGAACACAGCAATAAAAACTACTCTACGCAGGGAAAAAGGGATTGAAAAGAAAAATAAAAAGAAAACCACAGTCTCAGTGAGTTATGAAAAAAACAAATGTTCTAATGTATGTGTAACTGGATTCTCCAAAGAGGGTGGGGAGGTGTGGTTTTAAAAAAAAAAAAGAAAGAAAGAAAGAAAAAGAATTGAGTGCTGAAGAAAAATATAAACAAATTAAAATTCTTTACCCAGCAAAAATATCTCAAAAATAGATATGAAATTAAAGTCTGTTTCACACAATAGAAGCTGAAAGAATCTGCCAGCAGCAAGCCTGTGTAAGAAATGATAAAGCTCTTCCACAGGAAAGAAAATGATACCAGATTTAAAAGTGGGATCTAACGGGAGGAGTAACAAGTGCTGAAAATGGTAATTATGTGTGAAAATATTTCAACATCTTATTTCATTTTATAAATTTCTTGTAAAAAATGACAGTTAAAGAAATTGAAATGTATGCTAGGGTTTATGACATATCTACAAGTAAAATGTATGGAAACAAAGGATAGGAGAAGGGAAAAGAAAAGTTCTTACTTGGAATCTGAGGCAGTATGTTATATGATAGTAGACTATGATAAGTTAACATAAACGCTAGAGCAACCACTAAAAAAATAAAACGAGGAGGAATATCTAAGAAGCCCATAGTTGAGGCACAAGGGAATCCAAAGTGCGTCCAAAGAGAAGCAGTAACTGAGGTTAAAAAACATCTAAAAACCAAAAAACCCTGACAAGCCACAGAAAAATAAACGATGAAGTGAACGAAAGCAGGAACTTCACAAGCATCGAAACCTCTTTCATGTAATAACATGCTGCTCAAAAATAAGTTTTCACCTCGAACGTCAAACATAATTGTCATAAAAAAAGACACTTTAAACCTGCATGGGTGCCAAAGCAAAACGATGACAGTAAAGGACGAATTACCTGACACCACCCCCCTGGGCCTTCAACCTTAGGGACAGACTGAGAATCTAAAATGAAATGATTTACTTCACTCAAAACTAGGAGGAACTATTAAAATGATCATTTTTAAAAAAATAAAACTCATGTTTGCAACACAATGCCAAAAACAAACAAAAGGTAAATAAATGGGGAATGTTAATGGATAAATCAGCTGTCCAACTGTGCTTTATTATTAACCTGTGATTGCTACAATCATGTAGCCTGAGTCGGCCTGTAATAAAAAATGATAAGTACTCTGACAACAGGACTACAGACTTCCATTAATCACAGAGATTCACAAATCAGTAAGAAAGGGGGAGATCTTTACTGGTCTAGTTAAGTTTGTCTCACTGGCTTCAAAAGATCTAATTTCTGTGTGATTAACAACAGAAAGAAAATAACAGGCAACTGGTTATTAATCCTCAAACCCGTCTGATTTAACATATCAATTAAAAACTCCCTTATTATTTAGCCTTTATTTAAACTAAATTACAATTTTACACCCCATGTTCTGTTACAGCTCAGAATTGAAATGGCCATACCTGTTTACAACTTCCTGAACAACTGTTTTTAATTTTCCTATGATCATAAACAAATGACTCTCAAAGAACATCTACGCTTTCATTAAGTCTGTTAATTGTACACTGTCACCCTCTAGAGGAAACTTTAAAAAACCGAACTTGAAACTATGTTTAGTTACTTAAGCTAATACCAAGGGAAGGACTCTTTATGGGGTTTAGCTTTATCTACAACACCAAATCTGACAGAATCAAAACATTTACCATAAAGAGTCCACATTTAGAGACTCAAATATTTTCTGGCTTCATTAAAGGGAAAAAAAAAAAAAGAGAGAGAGAGAGAGAGACACACACACACACACATGTTGCTCAAAATTATGTTAATAACATCAAGCCTGTCCTTCATTTCTACCCTTCAGTTATTACAATCTCCCAGATTACACTGCATTGGCTTTTTGCCCCCCTTTCATTTTTCACCAATTAGGATAGTCCCTTTACCCTCACTCACTCTGCAACTGGTTTTCTAATTACCACCTACTATCAAAGATTTTTCATACAACTATTTCTCAACTAGCATCTGCCATTCAGATCCTGGTTCCATCACTTACTAACAGAAGAATCAGGATGATTGTAGGGTTCAAATCAGATATCCTGAAAGAAAGCATTGTTACAAATGCCAAGAGCTACATGAATGTTATTTGTCTGCTTCTTTATCCAGTGACAACTCTATGGCCATAGTTCCCTCTAGGGACCACAGGTTGCCTTACAATCCAAGTCAATTTAACAGACATTTTTGAGCCCTTTTTCTTTACTGTGTCAGTATCTCTAGTGGCCTAGCACTAAGTGACACTGTAAATAGATAAAAAGCACCCAGAAGGGTGCTTAAGTTTAAAGCCTAGAAGACACAATAGGCCTTAAGTTTAAAGCCTGGAAGAGACAACAGAAAATGAAAAGCAGTTAAGGTAAAGCCATACAAAGCACAATGAGGACAAAGAAAAGAAGCACCTTAGGAAGTTTAGGAGAAGGCCTCCCAGAAAAAGTGACATTCAAGTAGTACATAAGGATAAAGTAGAGTAAGGGTGGTGAAGAAGTAAAGAGTTGTCAGGACAGAGCGAACAAAATGTTGGAAGACTGGAAGACAAGAGACAAATGAGAAAGTTCGGGAAACAATGAAATTCAGCTTGATTAGAACTGCTAAAGATGATTTCAGAGTTCAAATAACTAAGGGCACTTACATACGGAGCTACTATAGGTGGCTTTTATTAAAAAAAAAAAAAATTTACGTTTATTTATTTTTGAGACAGAGAGAGATAGAGCACTAACGGGGGAGGGGCAGAGAGAGAGGGAGACACAGAATCGGAAGCAGGCTCCAGGCTCTGAGCCATCAGCCCAGAGCCCGACGCGGGGCTCGAACTCACGGACCGCGAGATCGTGACCTGGCTGAAGTCGGACGCTTAACCGACTGCGCCACCCAGGCGCCCCTATAGGTGGCTTTTAAAAAACAATTTGGTTTTAATATAGCTTTTGCTTTGAAATTTTTTATGGTATGGAATATGTTCACTTACAGAACAGAAAACAAACAACAACAAAAAATTCAAAAGAAACACTATATGAAACTAAAAGCCACAATCTTTTTCTCCAATTAAAAAGTTCTCCATTAAAAAGTTCAAATTGTGTGTGTGTGTGTGTGTGTGTGTATATACAGAATTTTATATCCTGCATTTTCATACAAACTTCCTCCCATGTTACAAAGGGTGCTTTGTAATTCTTAAATGATTACATTACTTTCCACCCAGTAGATATGCCATAACTTAATTAACCATCTCCACAGTGATCTGTATTTTGGTGATTTCGCATTTTCCACAAATGTATAAATAATCATCCAGAGAACTCCACATAAAGCCCTCAATATATTTGTGATTATTTCCTAAGCACAAGCTTTCCAAAACTAGAATTACTGAATTACAGATATTTTTGTGATTCAATCCATTTTGCCAAAATGCTTTCCAAAACTTTTGTACCAATTCACACTGCCTTGTCAATGGAGATTTCACTGTAAATTCATCTGCACTGTTACAATTTTACAGCCAAAAAAAGTAAGTGATTTTTTGTTTTTAAAATTTTTAAGTTTATTTATTTTGAGAGAGAGAGACAGAGCAGGGGAGCTTGAGTAGGGCAGGGGCAGAGACGGGGGTGGGGGGAGAGAGAATCTCAAGCAGGCTCCGCACCATCAGACTCAGGGCTTAAACCCACCATCCAGGAGATCATGACCTGAGCCGAAATCAAGAGTCAGACACTTAACCTACTGAGTTAGTTGCAAAACATAAGTGATTTTAATTTACATTACTAGTTATGCTGAACTTTAATGATTCCCATTCCTTCCTTTAGCAGTTGTATATACACGTTCTTTTTCCATTTCTCTATGGGTATCTTAGGTTTTATAGAATGATTTTATGAGTGTTTTATATATCACGGATATTGGCCCTTTGTCTCATCTACTGGAAATATTTTTCCTATGCAACGTTTTTAAAATTGTAGTGTGTGTCATACAGAATTTCTAAGTGTTTATAGTTAACTCTATCATTTATTTGTTTATTTATTTATTTAAACTAAGCATTTAAAACAGACTACCTGTTCTAATCTAGTGGCTCAAGGGATGACCTGTTTGAAGTAGAAACTTGGAACCTCTGTCAGTAGTTTAGGTGTAAGATAAGGGTATGGTATATACCAAAAGAAAATGAGGAGATAAGTAAAATTTTTAAAATTTAACGACTGATTGATTGTGAAAGATATGAGGGAAGGGAAAAAAGGTTAAGCTTGTAATTTCTAGTTAATAAATTTGCAAATCTGACAGAAATGGAAGATATTCTAGAAAACTTTAATATATCAACACAGGTTCAAGCCAAAAATGTGTATTTTTTAAGTTTACTTATTTATTTTGGGAGAGAGAGAGAGAGTGCGAGTGAGGGAGGGACGGAGAGAGAGAGAGGGAGAGAGAATCCCAAGCAGGCTCCTCACTGTAAGTGCAGAGCCCGATGTGGGGCCTGAACTCACGAACCATGAGATCATGGCTTCAGTCCAAGTTGGATGCTTAACTGACTGACCCACCCAGGTACCCCCAAGCGAAAAATATTTTAAATGGAAGAAATTGGTAAATATATAAAATAATTTCCCCCCAAAGAACAAAGGTCTGCTCTACAAGGACTTCTTTAATCAAAAGAGAGAGAGAGATCTACTGAGTTTTAGTCCAAGTCAGATAGGAGAACCTTTTCAACAAATATTTAGGAAACCAGCATGACATTGTTACTAAAAATCTGACAATGATAACACTCAAAAAAAAAAAAAAAAAAAGAGCTAAATCAGTATTATTTAGGAACTCTTCTTGGGGGAGAAAAACAGAAAAAACAGACTAGGACACTAAGAAAAATACACAATAAAGCATACAGATTTGATACCAACAGCATATAAAAAAGGAAAAACTGAAAAACTGGGTAGTAGCAAATTTAAAACTTTGTGACTCCATTATGAAGACAAAAGAGAAGCTACAGACTGGGAAAAATATTTGCAAAACACATATCTAAGAACTTACAGTAACTACAATATATAAAGAACTCTCAAAACTGTAAAGATAAAGGGGGGAGGGGCAAAAACACATTTTGTTGAAAGGTGATATACAGATAGTAAATAAGCACAAGATGTTAATTTCAGTAGCATGGGGAAATAAAAATTAAAGCCATGATGTTAACATAACTACCAAAATGACTAAAATAAAAATAGTGACACAGGAAGCCTGGGTGGCTCAGCTGGTTGAGCATCTGACTCTTGATTTCATCAGACGCTCTGTGCTGAGCATGGAAGTCTGAGATTCTCTCTCTCCCCCTCTGCCTCTTTCCCCTGCTCACACACACACTCTCTGTAAAAATTAAAAAAATAAAATAAAAAAAGAGTGACATACCAAATGCCAGCAATAACATAGAGAAACTGGGTCACTTGCCACTCACGTTGCTGATTGGAATGTACAATGGTACAGCCAATCTGGAAAAGTTTTGCTAGTTTCTTATAAAACTAAATACCAAGAAGGGGTAGGGAGCTCTGTGGGATCTCTTTCAGAACAGATCTCTTTCATGAGGGCTCCGTTCTTATGACCTAATCGTCCCCCAAACACCTCATCTACTAATACCATTACTTTTGGGGGGTTAGGATTTCAACATGAATTGGGGAGGAGGGAGGCAAACATTCAGATCATAGCACAACCCAAATGTCCTTCAATGGCTGAACTGTTACACTCTGGTACATTCATACCATGGAATATTACTGAGCATTAAAAAGAAACAAAATATTGATACATGTAACAACTCAGGCGAGCTTCTGGGCAATTATTACTTGCTGAGTGAAAAAAAGTCAAGTCTAAAAGGGTATATAATGATTGCATTTATATTTTTTAAATGATAAAATTTTAGAAATGAAGAATAGGTTAGTGGTTGCTAGGATACAAGGATAGGGTAAGGTTGACAAGAGACAGATGTGGATTTAGAAAAGTAACATGAGGGATCCTTCGTAGGGAACTGTTTTCCTGACTATGGTGATACAGGAACCTGTATCTGATAAACTGCTTGGAACTAAATACACACACACACACACACAGGAATATACATAAAACTGGGGAAGTTTGAATAAGATTGGTGGATTTTATCAATGTCAATATTCTGGTCATAGTATTATCGTTTTTGTTTTTTGGTTTTTTGTTTTTTTGGTTTTTTTTTTTGCAAGACATTACCACTGGAAGACATGGAGTAAAGGGTACAGGATCTTTCTGTATTATTTTTGGGACATGCATGCGGATCTACAATTATCTAAAAAAAAAAAAAAAAAAAAAAAAGGTTAATTAAAAAAAAAACTAATGGGATTCTTTCCATGAATGGAAGGATGTTTTAAATGAGAACATTTACTATTTTGTTATAACTTACTAAATTAACAAGTTCAAAGAAGCACGCACAAGCACATTACCACTTGCACAAATAGTACAAAAAGGTAATTTGATACATAGCATTCAATATACACTCCTGATTTAAAAAGAAAACAAAAGACCAAACAACATAAAGATATAGAAATATTAAGGTCATAATTTAAAAAATGATAAAACACTAGGGTATTCACATTAAGCCCATAGATAAATCATTTCTGGAAATCACATAATACCAAAATGGAGGAGGCACAATAACTATACCTTACGCTAGACACTATACCTATGACTTCATCTAAAACTCATTATAAACATAGGAAGGTAAGGGGCGCCCGGTGGCTCAGTTGATTAAGCATCTGACTTCAGCTCAGGTCATGATCTTGCAGTTCATGAATTCAAATCCCAAATCGGGCTCTGTGCTGTCAGCTCAGAGCCTGGAACCTGCTTCAGATTCTGTGTTTTCCTCTCTCTGCCCTCCCCCACTCTTTCTCTCTCTTGTGTGTGCTCTTTCTCTCTCTTAACAAAGGAATAAACATTAAAACATTTTTTAAACATGGTAAGGTAAATTATAAAACAGAGCATTGGAATTCTTTCCATTACATTTCCTTACTGTAGCTAGAGCATGTCAAAAAGCTATAAATTACTCTATAGTCACTATATAGTTCATTTATTCAATCAACAGACAAAATTTACACATATCCACCATGTCTTAGGTATTGTATTAGGAGTCAGATTCCAAGATCATCAAATAAGACATACTTCTTGCTCTCATAGAGCTTATGCTCTAGTGAAATGTTAGTAACATTTAGAGAGATGGCATTCATTAAATATTTATGAATGTCAGTTATGTGCCAGGTGGTGAGAGAAAACAAGATACTTATTCCCTGTCCTTCAGGAGAATCTAGAAGATTACAAGGTAAAAAGGTGTTTATAACACTATGTAATTAAGATGAGGGGCACACTGGAACAATTTCTAGACTATCCTTTGGAGGTAATGACAAACAGCCTATAAAATGCAGAATTTGTATTGAACCAGTACTAGTCAGTTAGCCAGGAAGTCAGAGGGATTCCAGGCAAAGCCTCAGAAGTAACAGACAACAGGGAGCTTTACTGGTCAGCAAGTACTTCAGCACAATAATCTTCATTTTTTTTCCTCACCAAAAATTCTTTGCTCTAGGAAATTTAGAAAATTGTTTGCACGAAGATTATAGAAATGTATCCCTTCACACACTGTTAAGTTGACATCTATCACTTTTCATCAGATATTTAAGCAAGTATAAAAGATGTAACTTCTGTACATCAAATTCAGACATCTAAAATTATATCATTCTTTCAGCTGTTAAGTATCATTAACAATTTGGTATCATAATCTATTTTAAAACGGAAAAAGCTCTTTCTTCAAGAGTCAGAAATGATACATTTTGTTATTTCTCTTAACCTACATTTCCATTTACTTATCCTACTGAATTTTATTATAAAAGAATATATTTGTATGCTCAAAAGTCCTAACCTGATTAGCATACTTCTCTGCAAAAAAAAAAAAAAAAAGTATCAAAATTGGGGGCATCTGGGTGGTTCTGTTAAGCATCTCTTGATTTCAGCTCAGGTCACAGTTCATGGAATTGAGCCCACAACCAGCTAAGCGCTGTTAGTGCTGAGCCTGCTTGGGATTCTTTCTCTCCATCTGCCCCTCCCCTGCTTTCTCTCTCTCTCTCTCAAAATAAACATTTAAAACAATTTTAAAAATGTATAAAAACGGAAATTTAAATTTATCAAAACTTCCTGTGAAATAAGGTGCTAAGCATTAAAGTTTTTCCTCTGGGTTTGAGGTTTTTGTGATTATTGTAATGAATAATTGATCAAAACAACATCAATATGTTATACATTTCAATAATAATTAAAAATAAAAAGTAAAATTTACTGTTAATGTGTCTTATAATGAGCTAAACTGTGTATCTAGGAATCAGTATGATTTACTGTCATAATGAACCAGAGTAATGTATTGGTTCTATTCCCACTTTTACGAATTTAACATAGGAGAAAGTTCAGAGAAACTTTCTCTTTCAGAGAAAGTTCATTCACATAAAGCAGTAGATGAGAATGGAAGTTTTGTCACAGCAGAATCACAGAATTCTTTTCATTCCTTCTGGGTTACAGGCTAAAAAGCATATAATCATCTATCGTCAAATACTATTTTTAATAATCTCTCTTAGCTTATATTTCATATAGGTCAGCCTCAAAATTTGTTTTAAAACAAGAAAAGGACTTGTCACCGCATCATTAGAGTTATTCATTTTCTCAATTCTGTGAAGCATACCAAAAAATCTTACGAGGATTCATCATGTCCTTTCATTCAGAGGCTTGTTTATTCTAAGACACTGAAACAAGATTGGGAAAACTGAAATGCTGTTCATTTCAACATGCTCTGGCAAAGAAAACAAAAACATTAGAAAAACTCAAAACCAATTCAAATGTTTTTATGTTATTACTTGCTTTATCTGTATTTCTGAAAAAACAAAATACCTCAGAGCCGAAAATTGGGCTCATTTAGTTGGAGCATGTCTATCGTGTAACATAAATGGCAAAACCTGCTGCTAATGCCAAACCAGCCTGCCAATGGTGGCTTACTTTTCAGAAAAATACGATTTAATTTTCCAATCAAATAAGTGTTAACCCATGTCCCCATCCACCGCATCTCATCTGACTTCTAATTCCAAAATTTCAGTCAGCCACAAATCCTTATGCCACTTGGATGAAACAAGGCACTACCCCTTCCAGCATTTCTCCTTTGCTTTTTGGGGTTTGCTCTTCTATCAGGAATGATATTCTTTCATAATGAATAGAAAATGAAAAGGTGAGGTCATTTCAGGAAAAGTCTTACATTCTGGGAATTCGGAACACTGCAACTCAGGCCAGGTTTTAATGCGAGGCTTTGCCCTTAAACAGATACATTTATAAACATACGAGACCTCTGAAAGACAGACTTTTCCACTGTGGTCCTTGCATGTCTTTGTCCTCACAGCTAAACCTCTTCACACTCTCTCACACATGACTCTGATCCCAAAATGTCCCTCACCACCCCTCTGGATTAAATCCCAAATGATCAAACAATGGCTACTAAATATCTAAGGACAATCCTTTCTCTTCCCCCCTCATAAAATGTTCTGCACTCATTCCCCAAATTAGAATGTTGCTTTTGACATCTTTTCTCATGCCCAGCGTTTTCAAATAAAGGCTTATTCTTTGCTCTGATTTTCTTCCATATAAGAAAGGGAAGGGCAGGAAGCTCTCCTTAATACCTTAATTAACAGAAACATCACTATACCAGTAATTTGAATTGTCCCTTTTTTCCAGACACCCTGGAAGGTTTTCCACCTTCTCCCCCAGGGCAACACACCATAAAAATACTCATGAGGCATGGGAGTATGCCTTTCTTCTTTAAAGTAGGAGAAGGGCAATTGTGAACAGGATGTGGGAAAAGAGAAGCAGCATACTACTTGGCTACCCTGATCAAAGGAGCTTTGTTAGAAAAGAAACACAGAAGTTGAGAACTGGGGATATGATTCCTGTAGAATTACTTGCACCCCAAGGTTTGAAGAACACTGGTTTGGTATGTGTAAAGCACAAATCACAAGTAAAGGGGTCACCACGAGCAGTCTTCTGTTACACAACAGAATCAGACTCACATGTACAGCAGCTATAGGAATGATTCAGAACACAAATACAAACAAATATTTATAAACCTTTTAAAGAAATAAGTGTTTAAAAATATAGTAACAAAAGACTATCAGAAACAGCTGGGCCAATTTAAAAACAACAAAGAGAACACCCAGAAATAAAAATGAAAACAGAAATTCAACAAATGGGTTATACAATAGGATATATGGAGGTGAACACAGACCTGCAAAAATTATACACAATGTAGCACAGAGACACAAAGGGATGAAAACATTAAGAGACAAAGGAGAAAAGTGAAGCACGTGTCTCATCAACATTTCAGTAGAGAACAGAGAATACTTGAACAGATAATAGAGAATTTTCCAGAATTTATGGAAGATACCCATCTGCAAATCCAGTATGCCAAAGTCCCAAACAAGGTAGATGAAAAGAAATCAAGTCTTGGAAAATTAGAATATAAATCAGGAGAGTGATAAATTGGCTATATTTTAAAATTAAGAACTTCTGAACATCAAAGGACTTCACAGAGTAAAAAAATCAAACTATGAACTTGGAGAAGACATCTGCAATGCACATACAACAAATGATTAGTATATTATTAAGAAAAGATAAATACTGAAATTAAAAAAAAATAGAAGCAATAAATAGGTATTTCAAAAGGGAATCACAAATGGTAATTAACATATGAAAAGACGCTCAACCTCATTAAGACTCAGTGAATTGCAAATTCAGCTTGAATTTCATGCTCACCAGATTGGACAAAATTTAAAAGTCTAATAACTTCAAGTATGGTGGGTACCTCAGTGTTCATTTTATTATTCCTTAAACCATACACACGTTATATGTATTCTTTAATATGCATATGTTTCATAACAAAAATATTATTTAGCTACCACGTGGATTTAGCAATGCAAATGTTTGTTCATGGCCCTGTTGAGAGCAGTTTTGGTGAAATAAAAGGCATGAAAAGCAGACTGCAATGAGCTGAAAAGGCTCTGGGAGAAAGGGAGGTAAAGACAATACCCACGACTATTTCAAGCTTACCTTTGAAGTTAGGCAGACAGGACTATAACTTTACAAGAATGTCATAGTGGCAGCTTTTCTTTTTTCTTTTTAAATTAAAAAAAAAAAAAAACTGGGGCAAGTTTAGAAAGAAATAGCGAAAGGGGGGAGATGATGACACAGAAAATAAAAGTCCCTAGGTATTCACAAAGGTATGTAATACAGAACTCATGAACGGGAATTTGTTTTAGACAGGAACAAGGGTTCCTACTTACTTCATTGTTATAGGAAATTACCTCTTTGACCTTATCGCATCATTTTTCTCCTTGCTATAGCCACTCCAGTTACAATGAGCTCCTTGATCCTCCTTCAAACAAGCCCCTGCCTCATGACCTTTGCATATATTCTTCCCTCTATATTTTCCAGATGATGCAAAGCCTGTCTTTCTCTTCGTTCAAGTCTTTGCTCAGATGTGAACTCAGTGACACATTCCATAACTACCTTGAAAGTGAAATCCCCTCCTTGCTCCCTACCACCCTACTCCTAGTACTCCCTTCTCTTTTCCTTGCTTTGTCTGTCTTCAAAACCTTCTACTAGTCCATATAATATGCTCATTTTATTGTTTAATCTCCTCTCTTCCTCACTTGTATATATGCTGCATGAATGCAGGAACTGCAGCCACAGTGCCTAGTAATGCCTGATACAGGAAGAAGTTCAATAAGTACAAGGTGATTAAATGATTAATAGTCCTTCCTTACTTGTGGAACCTGAAAAACAAATATAATGGAAATAACACTGTATGATTTGAACAAAATGGGAGACAGCCTAGAGAATAATCACCTTACTGCCTACAGAAGAGGTGACATTTGGGTTAGATCTTGTATCATGAGGAGTTTGCCAAGTGGGAAAAAAAAACAGGTAGACATTCCAAGAAACTGAAGAACGTAGAGGTGTGAAAGGGCCTTGAATACTTGAGAAATGGAGGTACTGGAGTTTGACAGGGATGAAAGTAGACCAGAGTTTAGTGAACGTTTCAATGTTCACAAAAGAGGACACATTATATTGAGCTTTTCAATGCTAAAAGTCCTTCACAGAAGATTACAATTGCTTGGTAACTTGTTTTATTTGCCGTCAAGTTTAAAGTTTACATAAAAAAACTACTAGACATACTACGAAGGAAAAAATTTGAACAACCTAATTTGTTCTCTATCAACTGTAGATTATAGGTCTCATAATCAACCAAAGTGATAGTATTGCTACCAAATGTCTTGGCCCCAGGTATTATTCAAAGAAGACAGAAAATTCCCACTGGTGGGAAGATGGTCAAATTCAAGTGCTAGTTTCCTAGCAACTCATCTCCATTTCATCATTTATGAGTTTCTGAATGGGCTTTCATGTTGTCATAATTAACCTGCACTTATTACTATGTTTTCAATTAGTCTACCTTCTTCCTTTTGTCCACATCACTACCGTCTTCGGGACACTCACCTTTGTTTTAGCCCCAACACAATTAACTTAACTGTCGAGGTGATTCTGGAGACAGGAGACTTGCTGAGTATACACAGAAAACCTTAAGACAGTGTGTCACTGAGCTCATGAGCCCATGCAGCCAGTTTGGCAATATTTAAGCCCAAGACTGGAGAGGCGACGAAAACCAGGGGTGCTTTTAAGTTTTGTCTCTCTGGGCCTGCGAGGGGGAAAAAGGGGGGAAGGAGGGGAAATCCCAGAGAAGGGCGGGGCCGCACTGTGTTCCCAGGGCAGGCCAGAGGTCAAAGCTCAGGTCCAAAGCTGAAGGGGCGGGGCCTGCCTTAATAACCAAGGGGTGGTGTGTGGGCCCCGGAGGGTAAGGAGAGGCACGGCGGCTCGGAAAGACTCACAGTAATAAGCGACCACAGGGTCCCGCTTGTCATGCTCCTGAGCCGTCCTCAGATGATGCTGTATGCTCTTAAACTGGGGGGGGAGTGGGGGCAGCTGAGCAAGCGCGGCCATCTCTATTCCAGGAATCACCACTTCCTACTCGCGCGCTACCGACACTTCCGCTTCCGTCCGGCAGGTCGCGCGCACGAACGCGCAAAAATCCCGCCCACTTTCCGTTGCTCAGCGACAGCAAGTCAACTACGGGCTCCCAGCAGGGACATTCTCAGTGTACCCGGCTCCGGAGGGGTAAGATACCAGTGTAGGCTAAGCGGCACCGCCGTGGTGCCGCTTGTGGCACCAGCGCTCTCTGCTGGCTGCGGATGGGAGGGAAAAGAGTTTTTGTTTTCTTTTACTTTCTTGCGTCCCCCAGGCCTTTTTTTTCTTTCCTTTTTTTTTTTTCTTTTTCTTTTTCTTTTTTTCTTTTCTCTTTAGCGAGACGGAAAGTAGAAAGGGGAAAACATGAAGAGAATAAAGTTTGCTGATTGGGAGAAAGGGTAAAGTGAATTGTCGTTGACATCATTTCAGGAATTATCACTTCCAGTTCCTCAGATTATTTTAACAGTGTCCGTAGAAACCTTTCTATTTGTAGAAACAGTAAATTCAATTATTGCCCGAGATGAGAGATGATGTGTTTAAAATTTTATATTGAATTCTTTTATATTGATACATTGGATAAAATAACCAGACTTATTTTCAACTTAAACACTTAAGCACATAAGCTTAAAGAAAATTGAATTTTCCTTCTGAAGTGGGTCGGTATCCGCTAGCGAATGAATAATCTGAAGGTCATTTATTTCTGGGTAATGATGAACAATTTGTCAAGTATTTTAACTCATACCATTGTAGACATCAACTTTTCCTTCTACAACCAATGACTTCAATTCTTTTTCTCTCTTCTCATTCTGTCATCTTCTGGGACTTTACACTTCATTTGCCCCCTCCAGTAACCTTTATCTTTATTGCTTTATTTCCTCAGTTCCCAGTTTTCAAGGTTCATCTTAAAACTAGTTTTCATTGAAATCATACTATCTCCAAAGAAAAAGATCTCAAGCTCTGAAATTTGCCCTGCATGCTGTTTGCTAATCACCAAATCATCCTCCCCTCTCCCTCAACCCCTGCAGAAACTGCCCTGTGTTCTGTGTCCGTATTTTTATCCCTACTTTTGTCCCTCTCTGTTGGCAGAGTACATTGCTGTGGGTCTGCCTGTTTTTACCTGACAGAAACTGATTTATGTATTCTCCCCAATCTCAGTAACACATTCACTATCACTTGAGAATATAGGTGCTACAGACTGAATATGTTAAAATTCGTTTGTTGAAACCTAATACCCAGTGTGATGGTACTAGGAGATGGAGTCCTTGAGAGGTGATTAGGTGATGAAGGCAGAGCTTTTATAAATGGGATTAATGCCTTCAGAAAAGAGACCCCAGAGAGCTAGCTGGCCCTTCCCACTATGTGAGGATACAATAAGAGGGCAACAGTCTGCAACCTAGAAGAGTGGTCTCACCAAAACCTGACCATGCTGGAACCCAGATCTTAGACATCCAGCCTTCAGAGCTGTGAGAAATAAATTTCTATTGTTTGTAAACCACACAGTCTGTGGTATTTTGTTATAGCAGCCTGAATGGACAAAGACTGTATGGTTTCTCTCTCCTCTTATCCTCACTATTCTAACTTCCAGTCATAAGTTGCTGGATTGGTAGAAACTAAAGCAGAGTGGGATAACCATAAATGTCATCATTCTGTCCTTATGACTTCTCATTTATTATTTTCCTATTCTTCATTCTCAACTGTGCTTATCCTTAAAGTTCACCTAAGAAGTTTGTTCTGTTTTTGTTGTTGTTTTGTTTTGTTTGTTTTAAAGACATATCTACATATCACCCCCAGGCAGTCAGATGTAATTGCTCTTGGTTGGAGCCTAAATATCAGTATTTTTAAAAGGTCTTGGGGAATTTTAATGACACATCTAGAAGTGAGGACTAGTGCCATAAAGAATCTTCAACACATAGCTGATGTTTCAAGTCTTCTCTGCTGTCTTTAAGCTAGACCCTCTGCCCTGATTGCCTTGATGGGGCACTAAAGTTCCTGCTGTTGAGATTAAGGTCACCAGATAGGAATTGTTTGACCTCGCCTTTGCCACGACAAAGTAATAACAACTAGTTAACACTTGCTGAGCATCTATCATGAATCATGTATGTTTCTAGGGATATAACGTCAACTCATTTCATCTTTACAACAACCCTATGAATAAAGTATTATTGTTTTCACTATCTTACAGAAGAGAAAAATGAGACACTTAGAAGTTATGTAACTTGCACCAGATGACAGCCAGTAAATATGAATGTTTGTTATTAAAAATCCATGTGCTTTCGTTTCAGAGCCTGTAAATCTAGTCACTACTCCTTGACTTTAATATCTCTAGACCAAAATGTTATTGTATTTTATGTTTTTCCTATTGAATGATCCTGTGTCTGAAAATCATGTGTTCCTATTCCTAATGAAGTCTATACCTTCCTGTTATTCTCCTTTTTATTATTAATATCAATATTTAATGTTAATATTTTAAATATTTATTTTTTAAATATATTTAATATTAATACTTTAATATTTAAGTTTTAAATATTTATTTAGTTTTGATAGACAGAGACAGACAGAGCGTCAGCAGGGGAGGGGCAGACAGAGGAGACAGAACCCGAACCAGGCTCCAGGCTCTGAGCTTTCAGCACAGAGCCCGACTGGGGCTCGGGCCCACCAACCGTGAGATCATGACCTGAGCCGAAGTCAGATGCTTAAGTGACTGAACCACCCAGCACCCCTTCCTGTTATTCTCCTGATCTCTCCTTTCAGGACTGGAGGTTGCTCAGGTCTCTTTCTCATGACATATGTTCTAGGAAGAAAGGGTATGTAAGCAAGTAAGTGAAGTGGTTAAAATTGGATTTTACTCCATCTGCCAACACACGCTCTCTTCTTTCTAAGTAATGAACTCCCATTAGGAGAGGATAATTGATATGAGGGAGAAAAGTAACAGAGACTGTTAGCTTAGCAGCACATTGAAATTATGCTGTGAAACAAAATAAATCTTAACATGAGGTTGTTTTTTCTTGTTGATGTTTTATAATGAAGTAGTTACTATGAAGACAGACCCAAACTCTCCTCCATCCAGCTCTGAACAGTTGCTCAAGGATCTTACATCACCCTCCAGATTGGGGCTTGAATCTATGCAAGGTAGAGGAGGGCATGGATGGAATTCACCAGCGAAGCTGCCTGGGCCTGGCATTTTCTTTGTGGGAAGGCTTTTGATTTTTAATGTAATTTCTTTAATAAGTATAAAGATATTCATGTTTTCTGCTTAATTAAGTTTTTAATAATATATGCTTTTCAAGGAATTTGTTCATTTTATATAAGTAGCAAACTTATTGGCATAACATTGTTCATGATGTTTCCTTAAAATCATTTAAATATTCTGTTGAGATGCCCCTTTTTTTAAATTTATGATCTGAGTAATTTTCATTTTCTCTTTTATTATCTCGTCTATGGAGGAATGTATCAGTTTTACTAATCTTTTCAAGAACCACTTTTTGTTCCACTGATTTTTTTCTATTGTCTTTCAGTTTTCTATTTCAAAGTTTTGTGCTTTTTAAACAAATTTCCCTCCTATTTAATTTGTATTTAAACTGTTCTTTTTATAATTTCTTAAGGTGAGAGGCTTAAATCACTTTATAACTCAATTTTTTTCCTACCAGAACATTTAGAACTTTTAATGTTCTGTTAACTAGTCTTCTAGCTGTTTTCCATAATTTTTCAGAAATCATGTTTTTTTTTTTTTTTAACATTTATTTATTTTTGAGACAGAGAGAGGCAGAGCATGAACGGGGGAGGGTCAGAGAGAGAGGGAGACACAGAATCGGAAGCAGCCTCCAGGCTCTGGGCCATCATCAGCCCAGAGCCCGACGCGGGGCTCGAACTCACAGACCGTGAAATCGTGACCTGAGCTGAAGTCGGACGCTTAACCGACTGAGCCACCCAGGCGCCCCCAGAAATCATGTTTTTATTAGCATTTGTTTATAATAGTTTTCAATTTTCCACATAATTTCATCTTTAATCTATGGGTTAATAAAATTGTATTGTTAGTTTCTCAAATACTTGGGCATATTAATTCCTAGTTTAATTCCATTGTGATCAGCTTATATACTCTGTGATTTAATTCCTTCAGACTTTCTCATGGCCCAGCAAATAGTCTCCCTTGGTGAATGTTCCATATATGCATGAAAAAAATATGTATATAATTTGCTGTGGTTAGATGAAGTGATTTCTAAATATCAATTAGTTCAAGTCATCTACTAGTAACGTTTAAGACTCCCATATCCTTTCTGATGTTCTTTCTATCTTCTTGATTAGTGAGAGATGGGTGTTGAAATCTTTAATTATAATTGAATTTATTTCTTTTTTGAATTTTATCAAGTTTTGCTTCGTGTAGTTTGCTACTCTGTAACTGGTGACATTACAGAACTGTTATTATTCCTGGTGATATTACACTTTAATCATTATTAAATGTCTCTTTTATCCCTGTCATTATCCCTTGCCCTGAAATCTACTTGAGTTTTCTTATATTATAGCCACTTCAGCCCTCTAACGCTTTTGCATAATATATCTTTTTCCATTTTTTAAATCTATTTGTAAATATATTTGAATGGCCTAAGTACTAAATCTTTAAGTATTCAAAAATATTTAAAGTGGGGTTCTTGTTAATTGTTTGGTCTGGCTTTTAAAAGAGTGCATTCGTTTAATCTTTGTTTTTCTTTAGGGTGGTAAGAGCTTTTATACATATTGCTACTATTGATATTTTTAGTTTAGGTCAACCATCTTATCTTGCTTTCAATTTGTCCCATGGTTTTTTGTTTCCCTTTTCTCTTTCTGTGACCTTCTGGACTAATTGCATGTTTTATGATTCCATTTAATATACTTTGTTGGCTTTTCAGCCCAAATTTTCTTGTTTTGTTTTATCAGCTTATATGTCATAGTATATATCTAAAGATATATTACCACAATATACTTTAACTGATAATATACAACTTAATATATTGTAAGGACTGATAATAGTATACTATCACACTTAATTTGATCCACCAGATTTATCTATTTTATTACTGTTTTCTAGTACCATTTTATATTTGTATTTTATATGTTTTATATGTTTGTTTTCTAATTTATTACTGTACTTTCTGACTTTATCCTTATTAAATTATTTTAACATTTTTCAAAAAAAAAGTTTATTTGTTTATTTTGAGAGAGAGATCGGGCAGAGAGAGAAGGAGAGACAGAGAATCCCAAGCAGGCTCCACACTGTCAGGGTGGAGCCCAACACAGGGCTCGAACTCACTAACTGTAAGATCATGACTTGAACTGAAATCAAGAGTCACGAGGCTTAACCAACTGAGTCAACCAGGGGCCCTGAATTATTTTTGTATTTTTTAGTTCTATTTTGGAGTTCTTATTTTTACTTTTTAAATTACATTTATTATTTCTTTTTAATAAGAAATATATTTTCAGCTGTCAATTTTCTGTGTACTACAGATTTGGTCCCATCTCATGGCTTTTAATATGTAGCATTTGACTGTTCATTTATAAATACAGAAAAAAAATTCATTTTAAATTACCTTACTTGATCCAAGAGCTTTTTATGAAATAATTTTATTTTATTTTTTTTTTAATTTTTTTTAACATTTTTATTTATTTTTGAGACAGAGAGAGACAGAGCATGAATGGGGGAGGGGCAGAGAGAGAAGGAGACACAGAATCGGAAGCAGGCTCCAGGCTCTGAGCCATCAGCCCAGAGCCCGACGCGGGGCTCGAACTCACGGACCGTGAGATCGTGACCTGAGCTGAAGTCGGACGCTCAACCAACTGAGCCACCCAGGCGCCCCTGAAATAATTTTAAATGTATTTTTAAATGGTTAAGTATTTGTTTAGCTTTTACATTCTTACTAATTTTTTACTACATTTGCATTTTGGTTAGAAAGTATGTTTTTTTATAAATATTTGATATTTACTTTATAAATGCCATATTTATATATATCATTTATTATTCAGGAATATATAGCTGTATGCTAAAATCCTGATATAATTACCAATGAAATGAAATCATAAAAAAGTAGAATAGTAAGGAATTAAAGATTGTCCAAATCAACTCTCTCACTGAATCTGTATCTTTAAACATAGTAACAGGTACTGTTTGCTAAAAGGAAACAGAGGTAAGCAGGGTTTTTATGGTGGCTTAGAAATGCCATTACCTGTCCAGTGAGGATAGAGAGTATGGGGAGGGGGGCAGGGGTGGGCAAGGAGGCTAGATTTTGCAGGGCAAGCTACCTTAGAGGAGAGAACTGCAAAGCAAGAGAGCTCCATAGATCTGTAAAGGGTCTCCAATGGAGTCCTGATCGGTGTAACATCTTTAAATATCTTTAAAAGAGAAGAACTCTTGAAAAGATTGAAAGGAACAATATTCAAGATTCACACAAGATTGAGACTTGTTGCTTTTCCTGATAGCCAAAGTAGAAAATCTCTCTAAAAAGAGTTAAACTTTGACAATGTCCTAGAGGACGAATCAGAGTATAGATCAGAGTGATTAGTGACACTAAGGGGAAATCTGCTGTGGGTTTTTGGGGAAAAAAGAAAAAAATAAAAAACAAAAAATCTTCCCTGAGAAAAATCCCAAGAGGCAAACCAGAAGAAGGTCCTTTGCTCTTCTCCCTTTGGGTGCGGCAAAGACTTGCTTCCTATAGTTATAGCAATTTATGTTGCATTCATGAGTGTGATAAGCTGAATGTTTGTGTCCCCTGCAAAATTCATATTTTAGAATCCTAACCCCCAGTGTGATGGTAGGAGGTAGGACTTTTGGGAGGTAATTAGGTCATGAAGGTAGAGCCCTCATGAATGGGATTAGTGCCCTTATAAAAGGAACCGTAGAGTGCCCTCACCTTTTTCTACCAGGACAAGTGTGTATCTCAGAAGAGGGTTCTCACCAGAACTTCACTGTACTGGCACCCTGGTCTCAGACTTCCAGCCTTTAGAACTGAGAAATAAATGTCTGTTGTTTATAAGCCGCCCAGTGTATGCACTTTGTTATAGCAGCCCAAAGGGACTAAGAGGAATGAACCAGTTTGAGGATGGTAGAAACATAACATTTCCAAAATACTAATGGGTCATCTGATAGAGTACTCAGAAAGGGTTTGCCTTGGTAAAGGGGCAAAATTAGTCCTTCAGTGAGAGCTGCACTAGTCCCATCTAACAAAACTTGAAAGGATCAACTGCAAAGGATCAACCATTTCTGAGCAACTTATCCGCGCCCCACATTACAGTTTAAGTATATTCATGGGAAGACAAAAGTATCCCACATCCAACAACAAGGTAAAACACACAATGTCTGGTATCAAAAATAAACAAACAAACAGCCTTCCAAAGGTGCAGGAAAATAGATCCAAAAATGTGTTATCTGTAGAGAATCTGGAAATAAGAATAAAGTGGACTAAACATTGTTGCTGTTTATTAGCACATAGGGCCAGGGATTCTTTTCTTTTTTTTTTTTTTTTTTAAGTTTATTTATTTTGAAAGAGAGAGAAAGCATGAGCAGGGGTTGGGGAGAAAGAGAGAGAGAGAGAGAGAGAGAGAGAGAGAGAGAATCGCAAGCAGACTCCATGCTGGCAGCACAGGGCCTGATGTGGGGCCTGATCCCAGGAGCTGTGAGATCATGACCTGAGCCAAAGTCAGACCCTTAACTGACTGAGCCACCCAGGTGCCCTGCAGTGATTTGAAACAAAGATAGTGAATACATAAATACTTCTTCCCTTCAGGGTGGGCTATTTCCACAGCCCCACTCTTTTGGGATGTCACCGACCACTCACTAAACATTTCATAAAGATACTAAATCTTGGTTATCTTTGTATGTGAACTCTTTTTTTTTTTAAGTTTATCTTTTATTTTTGAGAGAGAGAGAGAAAGTGCAAGTTGGAGAGGGGCAGAGAGAGAGGGAAAGAGAGAGAATCACAAGCAGGCTCCACACTGTCAGCGTGGAGCCTGAGGCAGGGCTGGAACCCATGAACCATGAGGTCATGACCTGAGCTGAAGTTGGGTGCTTAACCAAGCCACCTAGGCGCCCCAATCTTTGTATATGAACTCTTAATGCAGTACATGCTAACTGACAGATACTTAGCAGCTCTTTGTTGAATGCAAGTGAGTTGGCTTTTCTCCTGTGCTTTTTATGTGGAGGAAGCCTCAATTATTTAAAATCCTTAAGTCGAGAAATTCATGATATTAAGCATAGGCTGAATAATAGTTAAGAAAAATTGAAAACCTCAGTATTTGACTGACTATAGTTTCTTTACTAATGAGGCATCAGTACAAGGTGGTCATACATAAAGATTATAAATGAGGAGCGCCTGGGTGGCTCAGTTGGTTAAGTGTCTGACTCTTGATTTCAGCCCAGCTCATGATCTCACTGTTCTTGAGATCAAGCCCTATATCGGGCTCTGCGCTGACAGCAAGAGCTGCTTGGTATTCTCTCTCTCCTCTCTCTTACCTCCTCCCCCACTTGCGGTCTCTCTCTGTCCCTGTCTCAAAATAAACTTTAAAAAAAGGATTTCAAATGATATCAAATAGATATGATTATTGGTAAAGATAAAAAAAATACACTGAACTAACATAAATTTCTTTGAAATAATTTTATAACTCTTTAGGAAGTCTAACTTAATATAAATATACTTTTCCATTTCAATAATCTTGACCATAAAAGCTATCATTATTAGGATATCCGTGAGCACAGAGTTTTTTGTTTTTTGTTGTTTTGTTTTTCCTTCAATAAGAAACAAGGAAACCAGAACACCTGAGTGGCTCAGTCAACTGAGTGTCTAACTTTGGCTCAGGTCATGGTCTCACAGTTCTTGAGTTCAAGTCCCACATAGGGTTTCTGCTGTCAGGACAGAGCCCACTTCTGATCTTCTGTTTCCCTGTCTCTCTGTGCCTCCCCGCCGCCCCCCCCCTCAAAAATAAATAAACATTAAAAAAAAAAAAAAGAAAG
>NW_024412429.1:24349518-24463534 GCF_014898765.1 Herpailurus yagouaroundi
CCCCCCCCCTCAAAAATAAATAAACATTAAAAAAAAAAAAAAGAAAGAAGGAAGCCATTCACAATATTTGCCATAGCATTTTTAATTTATTTGGTGGCTATATTACCATATCATTTGATGTTAAAAATTTCAAGAAAACAGTATAATATTAAAAATGTAATTACTCCATTTCTTTAAGTTAGTGATCAAACTATAGAATGACTTTTAATAATTAACTTACAACTTTTGCACTTAAATAAGTTATATTTATATGAATGCAAATATAATTACACCCTCAAAGTTTAGCCAAAAGTGTTTAGCCTTTATATTTAGGGGATCTTAATTCTAATGTGGTTGTATGACTTTGGGCATACATATTAACCCCCCTAAGATGCAATTTTCCACTCTGTAGAAGAGATAATAAAACTTCTCTGGCCACAAAATACTGTGATTAAGATGTTATATGTGTGAGAACTCTATACAAGTTCTATTTTAAAAAGAATTAACATTAGTTCTGTATATATTTTCTAATATGTGACAAAATTAAAATAGAATGAAATCTTTGTTCAAGAATACTCGCCTTGGAACTTAGTATTCTATTTTGTATTAGACATAAAGTTTAGACACACTGAGATAAGTTTAAAGAATAGATATTTATGTGTGAAATTGAGATTTCACTGACTAGTGAATAAGATGAAACTAAATGAACATGACTGATAAAGAATTGTGGCATATCGGCAGGTAGTCAACCTTTTGGTCATTGCCTAATTAGAAAGCATAATCTTCTAAATATGATTTCAAAAATTTCAGCAACACATAATACTACTGTAATTACAGTAAAGGTATACATTGCAATGAGAAAAATGGTCTTCTCAAAGTGTTCTGGCACCATGCATTTTATAATAGTAAATTTTTCCCCAAAAGATCCAGCATCACACAAGTAGAGAGGTTTAACTTTGAAACCAAAGAGGTGAATCTGAAGCCAAAATGCTATCACCTCTAGACTAATTCTTAATAAAACAGAGAGGATATAAATCACAGTGTAGACAGGCTTTTGAAGAATGCATTCTTGATTGATGCTTTTACATGCAGCATAAAGATGGAAAATAGCGCCAGGAACCAGGACAATCACTAGTTGTAACGCCCAGAACACCTAAAGTATGTCAGAAATATCTTAGTCAAATCAATCCACATGTTACCAAAAACACCCTAAAGAGACTGTCTCTCAACAGAAGCAAACAAGAATTCTATGTTTCATAAGTCTTGCAAGCAATAAAAATAATATAATGAAGATAGTATTATTGAACATGTTTACTTACTAAGATATTTAAAAGGTTAAACATCTTAGTGATTGTGAAAATGTCATATTTTGCTGTCATCATCTACCAATTATTAATTATAATGAAGTACTTTATTTTAGTAGCTACCCAATTTCCATATTCTAATTACAGGTCTAGAGTATAATTCTAACATCAATAGATAACAGAATTCTGGAGATGGAAGAAACTCTTGGCCAACTCATATTAATTCACCTGAAATATACAGCCAGTTAGAGAAAAAGTAATAATTCTACAAACAATGCCTGTTAGGACATTCTTCATCTTATTGTGACATTATTTTACATTTAAAAAGAAACCAATTTTTATCCAGTGTAGAGTAAGGCTTACGTGCCCACAGAAAAACTTACCTGTGGAGTGATTGGCCTGAACTGATTATAACAGAAGAGGTTTATTTCTCTTTTGTCTGGATCACAACTGAAGTGCAAAGCCTCATTCCCATAGACCGCAAAGCCTAACACACCAAGGAAGAACATTCTTACTGATCCAAAGAATAGGGTGTGGAATTGACCAATCACAGTTGGAGGCTTCACCTGTTAGTGATTTTAGGAGAAAAAAACGTTTTGACAACAAACATTAAAGAAGCACATGTTAAAGGATGTTTTCTTGATCACATTTAAAAATATTTAATATTCATGAATTTCTGAAGCAAGATATAACTTTAGACATCATTAAGCCCAATACAAATTCTGCATTATGAGATTGCCCAGCCCTTTTAACTCTGAAAATATGAAATGCAACTATCAGGGACACGTTGCTAATCAATGTACAATTTTGGAAATATTTAAACAGCTCTGAATTCAATGAATATCCTTACCCCCCTAATCCTTCTGCAATAAAATCAAGAGAATCTTAGAATATCTGGGACCTCTTTCAGAAAATTAGATAACAAATCTAACATTAAACTCATTGGTATGCATACTATCTTAACAACCAAATGATGTTTATTTAATTGTCATTACAGCTTATTTTCTGCTTCTTAATTATTGAATTGAGAGATAGTGAGCTACTTTAAAACACTAATAGCTAAAAGTACTTCCTGAATTATTCAGGATATAGTTTTAAATTCAGCATATTTTGAAGTATATGGTTGATGTTTATATTATTCTCCATATATGTAGATGTTCTCATTCATCAATACTTATGCAAATCAGATTAAAATACAAGACAAGACTCAAACAATTATTTTTGTTTGTTTTTCGTTTGCGTAATACTTACACATCCTTCATAGAAGTTTTTGATGTAATTTAGAGACATGTCTCAGGAGTTGCTATCCTGGCATCCCTGTGGGTTAATTCTTGACCCACATTGCCACTTTGCTTCTGCCAGAGTCAAACTCATATTCTCCCATGACTCTTACAGCAGAAAACACTTATCACTGCAAATTTCTCTCCCCTCCTCCTTTTCTGTCTTTTTTTTTTTTTTTCATAGATCTCTGGGGCCCCAGTCAACTTTCCTATCTCTGTCCCAAAGCAAAACAAAAACAAAGAAAAGCTGAGGGCATGTGTTCAATCTAATAATCCCTTGACTTACACTGTCAGCATAGCCAGCCAGCCAGACGGTGATGCTAGCAAAGCAAGAGGCCAGCTCAACAAGGGCTCTGAACACTCAGTGCCTCTCAGTTACCTGAGAATTGCCTACTGGTAAATCAGTGGACTCTTAAGCTTAGAGTTCTCTCCAAAATGTCAAGTGATTTTTCCCCCTCCCCCTCCATTTCGGTGTATCTGAAAAGATAAGCACATAGAAAATATTCCTGATTCTTTCTTGTTTACCTTTACGGAATAGAACTAATTTCTGGGACATTTAAGAAATTGTAACAGATTATGATAGGTGTTACAGCATCGGATATTACTGATGTGTTGCCATATTTATCTTCTTGTCAAATGCTTACCATGGACATAACAAAATCTGTGGTTAGATCTCTATTCTAAGTAAAAGATAGTTTCCTACCAACCAAGATAAAACCGGGATCTGGCACAAATCTGTGAACAATCCTGTCTTCCTTTCTTTTGTCCTTCAGTAGATACATTGTCTGCTAGGCATTATTATGGGTGCTGAGATCAGCAGAGGCCAAAACAGATAAGGAGATGCCTTCCAACTGATATATCTGTATAATATCTTCCACCCACTGATACTTCCCTACAGCCAATGGTGAATCATATCTGCTTCCTTTACCTGCATTTCTCATCTTTGTTTTGTTTGTGATCTGCAATCTGTGAGGGCTGTAACTCTAGACAACTGCACTGCTCTCCTCAGCAAGTGAAGAAGCAACTGTATAACACATGCAGTTGTAGCCAATGGGCAAGGGGCAGTGGCCTTGTTAAATCGGTGTTGTAGAGGATAGGGGGAAAAAAAAACATGGACAACATAATGATCCCTCAGAGCTGTTGCATGAGAGCAATTGGTCTATACTCTCATCTTGTTCAGAAAAAGAATTCCAGGTTTGCTGTGTGTCAATTCCTATGAAGAAGCATCCAAAAGCCAAAACAATCTTTTGCATGGGATGAATCCTTCTTTGATTTCCACCACGTATAGTAATGAATGTGATCATTTAGACCAACATATGCTAGGGTCAGACAGGTAGAAACCGTCAAAGTCTTCCTGTGTTTTTTCAGAGATGAGTGAAATTGGCTTGGACCTTAATTGTGTGAAATTGCATGTGTAGATGGGAGAAACACAGTATCATTTTCATTGTTGGGATCCATGTGAGGCCAAATAAATAATACTGCTCTTCCCTTTATAGGTTATGATTCAAATGAGTCATAAGGCAAAGGAGTAAAGCAGTTGGAGGCCAGAATAGTGCCCTTATTATACTTATCACCATAAAGATTATGTTGGAGGAGGGACATGGTTTATCTCTTTGGGAAAGTGTGATTCCTAGGCAGACACAGGTGCAGGCTTGGTCAGTGCTGTATCATGGCTGCCTTCCCTGCATGAAGTGCCTCCCTCCCTCTATGAGATTTATGTATGAGAACAGAGTAGAAGTGCTGATCTCTGTGGACAACTGGCTCCCAAGGGGAAAGTCCCAAGAAATGATGAAAGCCTAGTTTTACCTTCCAAATGTAAGATAAACTCACCAGATAAGACAGTGGCTATAGTGATGCTGGCCTCGCATGCATGGCAATTAGTAGAGCTGTTAATTATCTGAGCTGCTTCACATGCTTTACATGCTTTACATGCTAAGACTTGCAGAGTACCAGGAACAGCAAAAAAAAAAAAAAAAAAAAAAAAAAAAAAAAAAGGCAATCCCCAATGTGCAAGCATCATTTAGTCCTCTGCTTGCTTTAGGTTTGCTAATATTACATTAGGCAAAGCCAACCCAGATTTGAGAAATGGCTACTACCGCTTGAAGGATCTACAGTCATATTGCTTAGTACCAATATCCGTACCAGTTAAGAATTATTTCATAGCAAGGCACTCTCACATTTAATGGCCAAATAGCAAACATTCAGATAGCTCATGGTTTGAGTGGTTATTTCTCCTGGTCTGGGTGGCTCAGTGATCTCTGCTGGGTTCTTGCATGCGAATGTGGTCAGGCAACAGGTCAGCTGCTATGTGGATTATCCGGGATGACTTAACTCACATGCCTAGAGGTTGGCAGACTTTGGGGAGAGTGATCAGGATGACTAAAGCACATGTCTGTTTGTCATTCTGGAGACTGGCCCAGACTTCTGCTTGTGGAGGGCGTTACAGAGTTTCCAAAGCAGAAAGAATTGTAAAGGCCAAAGTGCGAGAGCATTTCAAGCCTCTGCTTGCTTCAGAGGTGCTAATGTCCCACTGGCGAAAGCAAGTCTCACAGCAAACTTGGACTCCAGCTCTCAGCAGGAAGATCTGAAATTACATTCCGATGGCGAAGAATTTGTAGTGGTTTTACAATCAAGCCTGAGACTGAAGGGCATTAATTGAGGAAATCTGATATTCAAGAATCATGTCTGTTTCAAAATGCATTTTGGAAATCAAGGATTTGTGCTTTCTTCCTAGAAAAGCCTAGAATCAATTAATGAAAACTACAGTTTGGGGCCATGGGTATATGCTGCCCACTGAGCCCTTTCTTCCTGATGTGAAAGGGACGGGAAAAGAACTAGAGCAGATGGGGGGAAAAAAAGCTGGTCTACAATAAACATCCAGTAACAATGTATTAGCCTATGGAATGGTTTCTATTTGCTATTAAGTATTTAAAACAAATGGTCTCCCTGAATTCTTGCAGCTCTGTTCTCTTACAGGTCTATTCTATAGATAGGGCCTAGAGAGGTTAAGTAACTTATCCCGAGTTGCAGTTAGTAAGTGGTAAAACCAGGTAGCGAAAGAGAGTGAATGAATTGCCTGTTAACTGGTGGGGCTGCGGGCACATGAGAATATTATTAGGCTGATTACTAGGACCCTGAAACATGAGGAATTAAGGGGAAATAAGTCCAGACTTTCTTATTTTCTCCCGGGAAGATCTCAGGGGTTATTGGGATACACAGCAGCTGGATGGTGCTCCAGAGCTTGGCCATTATCCCATGCTCCTGGCCTGACCTCAACAGGAAGAGGAAAAGCCAAGCAGAGAACTAACAAAGTATAACGCGTGCCAGGGGAGCACTTGAGAACCATGAAGGCTTCCACAGAAATTCAGCTAAGTTGCTTTCTCATTTGGTGTCCATGTGAAGAGGAGGAGCCATGTGGTATCTAAGGCCATGGGCTCTGGAATCAGAAAAACTATATTTGAACCCTGGTTTCACAACGTGGTTAGATTTGAAATCTCAGGAAAATTATTTACCATCTCTGAATTTCAGTTTCTCCAACTAGGGTTGATGGTAGTATTTACCTCACAGAATTACTGTATGGGGATTATTAAAGCATTTGGGAGAATATTCCTCCTTTCTTTAAAAAAATTTTAAATTTTCATTCATTTTTGAAAGAGAGAGAGAAAGAGAGGGAGAATGAGTGGGGGAGGGGCAGAGAGAGAGAAAGGAACACAGAATCCGAAGCAGACTCCAGGCTCCGAGCTGTCAGCACAGAGCCCGATGTGGGGCTCCAACTCACGAACCGTGAGATCATTACCCGAGCCGAAGTCAGATGCTTAACCAAATGAGCCCCCCAGGTGCCCCAATATTCTTCCTTTCTTTACTGAGACCTGAATCTATTATTTTCTATTCATTTTTCTTTTTTATGCAGTTACATAATGTTAACAAATTAATCATCCTTTTTAAGCAAGGAAGAGTCACTGCTTTCTCTAACGTAAAGAATATTTGTGTTGGCCATAAGAACATTTTAGGAAAGAATGAATAACATATGCAAATCCCATATTTGTTGTTGTTTTTTTTAACATTTTTGTTGGGGTATAATTGACATATAACATTATATTGGTTTCAGGTGCACAATGTAAGGATTTGATGTTTGTATACATTGAAAAATGTTTTTTTCTTCTGATAAGAACTTTCAAGATTTACTCTCTCAGTAACATTGAAATATGCATGTCTATTTCCAATGTCTCTCCTCTATCTCTGTTTAATCTTTTTGGGAGGGAGTGTCTCTTTCTTTAGAACCTCCTGAAATGCCAAGATATGGGCTTCTGCTCAGCAAGACTAGTGAGATTGAACCCTGACGGAGCTTCAGTAAATGTAATCATTAAAACGTACCTCTGCTCTCCTAGCTCCAAAGGTTTTTTAAATGACCAAGTCACTCCCATCAGTTTCCTAAGTAAATGGTCTAAAATTTGAGGCAGTAGCACTAGTTTGCCTAGAGCTTTTCACTGTAGCAGAGGAGTGAAGAAAGGCCCAGGTATTTTTCTACTATGACTACTGCTGCTACTTCTTATACACACACATACACACATGTACACACACATACACAAACTGCTGACATTTATTCATTACTACTGTTTCCAGTAGTGCTCTAAACCACGGGAGTCTTGTATAATCTTTGGCCAGATACTCTTATTTCTGAGATTAAAACCATTTAAGACCTGTGTGGTCTAGACCAGAAAGGGGATAAACCTCTAATTTTGTGCAGAAACCAAGGTAGGATTGAATGAAATAAAGGTGCAGAAAAGCACTAGTTATGCTGGCTAACACATATCAACCCATATATATTTTTTATTATTACTAGTTACAAGTTGCTCTAAATTAACATTTTAAATTTAGTCACATGTTTTGTTTTGTCTTATTTTATTTTATTTTATTTTATTTTATTTTATTTTATTTTTTAGAGAGAAAGAGCACACAAGTGGGGAGACAGACAGAGGGAGAGAGAGAGAGAGAGAGAGAGAGAGAGAGAGAGAGAATCTTAAACAGGCTCCACAGTCAGTGTAGAGCCCAATGAGGTGCTTGATCCCATGACCTTGGGATCATGACCTGAGCAGAAATCCAGTCGGACACTCAACCAACTGAGCGACCTAGGCACCCCTGCACGTACTGTTTTAGACCTATGCTTTTCTAGAGTTTGTGCTTATTCACCCTTACTTTTTTCATTAACCCAGTAAATATTGAATACCTACAATGTCAGCTTCTATGTACATTGTTGAGAATGTGTGAGAATAATACAGACCTTGCTTTCATGGGTCTTATAATAGCATATGTGCTTATATGTATAAGTAAGTATGTATGTATGTACATATGTATAAATATATGTGGTTTATATAATGCTGGTAATTTGCTTAAAATGAAGAATGATTTATGTGCAATCCTTCAGAGTATGGTCACAGACTATCTTGGCTTATTTTACATCTGGAAACAAGGAGAAATAATCTCTTTATAAGTTTCCTCTCTAGCATTCTTTGATTCTCAGAAGTTCTCATTGTGTTACAGTAATTTACCCTCCTCCTCCTGAGATATCCAATGACTTTTGAATGGGATGAAAGAGAGATCAATTTAGGTACTCCCAATAGTAGATTTCACAGAAGGACAGCTGAGATAAGGCAATCTGGACATCTGCCTCAATTCATAAATCACAATCCTTAACCAATTCACATCTCACTGAAATCTCTGACCTGCCAAAATTGGGTTTGTCTTTCTGCATGAATAATTTATGTTCTCTGGAATGGAACTGGGAATGCCTTAGCAGAAAGGGTCAATAGCCAATCATGTTATTTTAGGCAAATGATTTAACTTGCTGGGTTGCATTTCCGGGTCTCCAAAAGGAATAGGCTGGATGCAACAATCTGTAAATAACTTTACAATATTGTGGTTTTAGGATTCTAAGTCTTGTAAACATTCTTGGAGCTACTGTACTTGCTGTGAGATTTATTGTCAGTAATTTGTATGTTGCCAATAATTGCTTGACCTAATGGTTAAATTGAAGACCTCAGTTTTCTTCTTTATCAGTGAGTTTATACATTCTAGATATTTCCAATATGCCCATATTGTATGGCTTATAGTTATACAACACATATGATTTCTTTCTTTTTTGGATGCTTTATCTATACAGTCAAGCCCCATAGGAGAATACAGTCTATAAATCCAGAAGACCTGAATTTGTGTCTTTTTTACCATTACTAGTTGTTATTTAAACATTTTGTGTTAACTCTGTAAGTTTTAGTTTTTCTAATTATAAACTCTTACCCAACAGATGACATGATTGAGAGAATAGATGAGGTAATATCTAGCCAAATGCCTGACACATAGTTGATTTCCCAATAAATATTATTTTTGTTCTTGTTATGGAGACTCTACTCATTGTATCAAACCTGAGAAGTATACAGATAGGTATACTTGAATTGGCAAACATAGATTGAATCACAGCTTGTGATAAAAATGCCTAGGGGGAGCACCTGGGGTGGCTCAGTTGACTGAATGTCTGACTTCAGCTCAGGTCATGATCTCACAGCTTGTGAGTTCGAGCCCTGCGTCGGGCTCTGTGCTGAAAGCTCAGAGCCTGGAGCCTGCTTTGGACTCTGTCTCCCTCTCTCTCTCTCTCTCTCTCTCTCTCTCTCTCTCTCTGCCCCTCCCCACTTGTGCTCTCTCTCTCTCTCCAAAAATAAATACACATTAAAAAAAAATGCCTAGGGAAAATGAGCTAACAACATTAAACCTCACTTTCCTGGGAGTTGCTTAGCTCTCTGGATCTGTAGATTTGTTTTCAATGAATTTGGGGGGAAAACCAGCCATTATTTCTCCAAATGTTTTTCTGTCCTTTTCCCCTCTTGTTCTGGACTCCAATTACATACATGCTAGAATGCTTGATATGGTACCTGATCCTCTCTAAATTCTTCTCTCATTGTGTGAATAGTTATTGTAATGTCAACTGATCTTTTCTTCTACAGGATCTCATCTAAAGTTGATCCTATTCAGAGCATTTTTTATCTGTGATATTGTATATTTACCTCTGCAACAAGGGTCAGTAAACTGAAGCCCATAGATCAGCCACCCCTTTTGTGAAGTAAGGTTTCATTGCAGCATAGCCATGCCAATTCATGTTGTCTGCAGTTGCTTTTGTTCTACAAGGTCAGAGCTGAATAGTTGCAGCCGAGATTACGGCCCATGAACCTAAAATATTTACCATCTGGCTGTTTAAGAAAAAAGTTTGCCAACCTTTCTAGAGCCAATCCTGCTCTAGAAGTTGAATGTGGGTCTTTTTCTAATCTTCTATTTCTCATATCATCTTGTTAATATTTTTCCCTACCCTTTTAAAGGTAAATGGGATACATTTTAACAGCTGTTTAATGTCCTTGTGTCTAGTTCCATCATTTCTGTCATTTTTGTGTCATCCTAATGATCGATCTTCCTCATTGTGGGTTATATTTTCTTATTTTTTGTATGCCTGGTAATTTATAACTGGATTCCTAACATTTTGTGGGTTGTTGCATTTTGTTGTTTTCCTTCCAGTGGTGTTAGAATTTTTCCTCACATGCAGGTAGGCTACTCAAATCAGTTGGCTACCTTTCAGTCGTGTTAAGATGGGTTTAGATTAACCTGCAGTAGGGCAAATCTAGGTTCACAACTAAAGTAATATGTATGTATGCTGTGTATTCTACAGTATATACCTTGCATTACAAAGTCTTTCCACTCTGGCTGTGGAGACACAAACTATTCTCAACCCAGTTTGTACTTCAACTCTTTATGGGTGGCTCTTTCTCTGACCTTGGGAAGTGTCTTCTATGCTTGAGCAGATCAGTACTCAGTCAAAGCCTCAAACGAACCCCCACTGCTGATCTCCAGGGTTCTGTTTGTTTAGCTCCTGCCTCTATCGTACTCTGTTCCCCAAATTCTAGCCATCTTTGTCTCTTGAAACACTGATTTCTAATTCTCAATTCAGTGAGGCCAATGAGCTTTGTTAGGGTTTCCATTTCCTGAACAGTGACCTGAGCTGCATGTGGGCTTGCTTGGTTTATTTCCCTTTCCCCAGTGACTTCAGTCCAGTGCTGCTTGTTTTCCAATGGCTGTCTCATATTTTACAATGATCCTTCCTTTCTGGGGTCCAGTTTTCTAGTTGTTTGTAGCAGAAAGCAGAAAGAACATCCAGTCCTCATCACTCTATTTCTACCATAACACAAAAGCCTTTAAAACTAGTTTCATGGTTCTCAACAATGTTCGGAAGACTAAAGGTCGTGGGCACTCTGAATAAATATAATTTCAATTTTGCAATATGCGTAATATGGTAGATCTTACTTTATACTTAAAATTTAGAAGTCAACAGAATACTACCCAAGTGTCAAGTGGTATAGGGTCAGCAACAAGTCAAGCTGCATTGATAGTTTAGTAAAGTTGCTCAGAATGAAGAAGTCTGAAGTCCTTCATTTCCAGCTGTACAACTCATCTGTTGTGTGATGTTGGAGACATTTCTTCTTTTTTTCATGGGTTTCAATTTCCTATCTATAACAACAACAAAAAAGTAATGCCCATCTCATAGGGTTGCTATTGGGATCAAATGAGGTAGATTATGTATTTAACATAATATCTAGCACTGTAAGTACAATATTAACATAAATATTATTGTACTGTTGTTGATATGATTGTTATGGAGAAGGTGGTCATTTATTGTATTGAAAATGAGTCTGTAGGCCTTTAAGTACCTACCATGCTAGAGTCCCTGGAAATTCTTTGTGCTTTATCATTTGGATGAAAGCAGACCAATTTACTTGGCTGCAACTGACTGGACCAGCTCTTAGGGCACCAGCCAAAGCCATCCATGAACTCACTTAACTCAGAAGATCCAGCCTAACAAGGTCTTCTTATCTAAATGGGGTTAGCCTGACTGAGTCGTATCTCCCTTCCTTGTATTAAAGGCTATGGTATTTTTCCTATATGCTATCCCCCCACTGCTGGGAATATTGGCTGCTGGCCAGGTATGACTACATCCTTCACTGAGCATAGCCCTCTTCTGCAGGGAGACTTCTCACCTGAGCTTGTGTTCCTTCCCAGAGGGTGACACATGGCCAGAAATGTGCTGAAGCAGAGCCGAAAGGCCCACTCCCATTCCATTTCAGAACAACCATGAAGGGCATCTCAGCTCTTGGAATGATGGAGCCTTCAGGTACAGCCACTTTGCAGGTGTTTCTTCATCTGCTCAGTCCTGCCTTCCTCATTTCCTTCCAGGGTCAACTCCTGAAAGCACTTCAACAAACCTCCTGCATACATGTTGCCATTTCAGAATTTGTTTCTATGAAACCCAGACTAAGACACTTGGGGAACATGAGAACCTGCATCTTATAAATGTGATTTTGGAGGGCTCTTATCTGAAGTGACCACAAATTGCCATTAGCAAACGAAAACCTTTGACATCTGGATTGGCTATGTGCATGTGATTAATATTCTTATTAATAACTTCATGATGACTATGAATATGAGTGTGTTAGCATACACCTTCCAACATGTTCAAGTTTTCATGTTATTTCAAATTATTTCAATGCTAAAAGAGTTAGTGAGCATTATGGCACTGTGACTGGATCCTTTAGATTTATTATTGGAGGTTATTCTCATCTTTCTGAAAAATATTGAATTTTTAAATTTGGGCATGCCCAGTTTTATTTATTTATTTTTCATGAACCAGGTTTCTGTAAAGAGGTACACATCTGATAGCACAAGGTTTTTTTGTTTTGTTTTGTTTTAATTATTTCCTGTAAACTCAAACTCAGAAAGCTCATGCCTAATACTACTCTTTGTTGGTGACTTTCCCTTATTTCACACCAATTTTCATCAATATAAGTTCTGTAAATCATCAATTTGTTGTTAAGTTTTCAATGTTGGACATACTGAGAAATTGTAAATACTCCTGTTGTATGCTTTCATGTGGGGAGAATTTGTGATTCTTTTATGTTTGGTAACTGCTGCTTTATTTTACTATATGTTGACTCCTACTTTGTGTTTTTGAAATTCATAGCATTCCTTTAATTTGTGAAATGCTTATAGAATCAAACTTTAGTGCATATATTCAGTCTTATGTGCACAAACTCCAGATTACTGAATTAAAACCCCGTGCTAAATTGTTGGGCTATCATTAGAATTTCCATTCCTTATTCCCTTTGTGACATGTTACCAGGGAAAATTCATTGCTTTGAATAATAATGAGCTGGAGACAAATTTAGCCTTTGAAAGCTGATTAATGCCTTTCTCTGTTTTGAACACCTAATATATAAGCCACCTTTACTTCTTTTTATAAGGAAAATTTAATGGCCATTTTTCTATGAATTCCTACTTATTAAGTATTGGAATGTGCTAATTTATCTTTAAAATGCTAATATAGATCTTGGGATGGAAATGTACTGGAGCTAGTAAAATATGAAACCATATGTGAGATGACTTTGTTAATATGCTACTGACTATAATTATTTGAATTTTATGAGTCATATGAACTAAAACCATCACATATTCTGATAGTTTCAAAAAATGATTTTTCCAGCTTTATATGTTAGGAGTATAAACTTTTCCAGGTGTATTAAAAGGTCCTGTGAATATCTAGTCACCCTATGATCACCCTGTCTATCACCCTGTGATATCTAGACACTGAAGTGAATGGATACCAATGCCATTTTTTGTTGGTTATCAAGATACAAATAACTTAAGATGAGTGTTGTGCTGTTTCTAATAACATTTTTTATCTGTAAAATTAATATGGGACTTCTTAACTTATTTTGGGTGAGGTGGCAGGTTTCTAGCAATATTAATCATGATAATGTTAGAGGTTTATTTATTAAAACCAATTATATTAAGGATGAAGATAATAAATATGGAGTTATTTGGCTAACAGCCATTCAACTTTACGGTAAGTAACAATAAGCTGAAAGATGACTTTGTGCCAACAGATCTGTTAAAAACTTGTAACACTGAATTATGAATACAAATTTAAATGGATAAGAAAATGAAAATTGTTCATTTGTTATCAAATGACCTGAAAAGATCTTGTAAAAAAGCAAGACTCTTTTGGGGTCAATTCCCTGGAGTTGATAGAACAATTTGGAATTGAATGGTATCACAGACATGATATACAGCCCTTCCATTGATTGCTGATACGTGAGAACTCAAAAGTATCAACAATCTATTAGGGTTTTGAGACTGTCAGTAGGGGCACCTGGGTGGATCAGTCAGTTGTGTCCGACTTGGCTCAGGTCATGATCTCACGGTTCATGGTTTGAGCCCCACATGGGGCTCTGGGCTGGTGGTGTGGAGCCTGCTTAGGATTCTTTCTCTCCCTCTCTCTGCCCCTTCTCCACTTGTGTGCTCTCTCTCCCTCTCCCTCTTTTTCTGTCTCTCAAAATAAATAAACTTTAAAAAAAAACTATCAGTAGTTGTGTGGTTCTATTAGTTTACCCGTGAGTCCTTCATAAAATATAGAAATCCTTGGTCTTCTCTGTGTCCAAATAAGATTTTAATAACTCTTCACACCCCCTTGGAGCCAAATATCCTATATATATAGCTTCTTATAGTAACTGTAGGCTGAAGATATATTTTTGTGTAGACGTGGGTATATGTGTTTGGGTAAGTGTATCTTTTTGTGAGATTAAGAGACTGCAGAGAGCCATGGATATTGAAGTTCTTTCTTTGATTTAACATTTTTGTAAAATCACAATTCAAGGTCTTTGGATAGTTTTTCACAACCATTAACCCTATATCAAATCTCAAAAGATCTTGGTGTTTTAACTCGATGCCTACATGGAAAAATATTAGAATAAGAACTTAAAAAAAAAAAGCGTTCATAGGAAGAAGGAACAATAATGCATTTCTAGTGATTGATTATCTCTCCCCTCCTCTTCCTCTACTTCTACTAGTGTAGTTCAGGTCTGGTATTAATAGTTTGAGGTTGTCTTCTTACTGCCATATTACCTGCTCAAATGCTTCTACACCCAATGTCAGAATAATTGTCCTACATGTGGTTTTGTTGTTTCCCTCCAAAATCCTCTTTGCTCCCCAAATCTTAATCACCAGAGACTACATGCCTTAATTTAGCATTTGGAGTATTCTACAAGTTGGCCTTTTTCAGTCTGTCCTCCCATCCTTCTAGAAAATTCTATGCTTCAGCCCCTCCAGACCATGTTATATACCTCAAATGTGGCTTTTTTCCCCCATATGTAGATCCTTTGCATTTTCCAAAAATGTCCTCCTATTTTATCTTCCCACCATACTGTTTATTTTCCTCATTAAAATCTTACCTATTTTTTATGGCTAAATTTAAATTTCTTACATCTATGATTCCATCTCTGATCAACTGAGCAAACAGCAAACTTTCTCTCTGAATTTTCAAAACATTTGGAAACGTACAGGGCTAATACTAAACAAATTAGAAAAACCCACTTCATCTGGACGGACAGTCCCATAGGCACACAGCACGGTGAGCAGACTGATTAGGAAAAGGACCTCCTAAACCTTGTAGATGAAGCTCCTTGCCAGAATGCGGGGCTTAAAGAATGGAGATTTGCTAGACTTCAGTTCTCTTTTCTGTCACTGTCTGGCTGACCTCAGATATATTATTTTACCTCTCTAGGTTTAGTTTTCTTCCCTGGGAAATGGGGATAATAATATGAAATTCATACTATTGATAAGAATAATATAGAAAATAATGAATGTAGATGTCTAGCTGGATATTTGGCATACAAACTCTAATCAGTAAACTGTATTGACCTTCACAATTATTATGTTTTATGCTACCATGGTTAGTTTCAGGGTTAGTCTGTTTTTCTCCTTGAATTAAAGTTTGGGGTATGGGAATTAAATCTATTTGTAGACACGGATGGACTTTTGTTTCTTTGACTGAAATGTTTACTGATGATCGTTATTAGATCAGTACCTCTTAAATAAATATTAACAAGACTATGTTTCTTGAGCCAAGATGTTATTTTCTTCTGCTGTTGATATTAGCTAGATACATATAGACATATGAGCCTAGAGAGAGAGAAAATAAATATGAGGAAGGTAGTAGTCTTATTAATACCCTGACCTTGATTTAAAGTTATGATAGATTTTGAGAAAGACATTTGTTAGTATGATCAATCATTCCCATTCAACTAATGAGAATATTTTCCATTTTCTGAAAGACAATTGGTGAAAAAATATCAGATTACTGACCACAAAAATGTCAAAACCACCTAGTTATCTGGAAGAAACAGCGATAGAGATGATTCTCCATACAACACCAAAGAAAAAGACCTTAGCCTTGACCCATGGAGATTGCCTTCAAGGCAACAAAGTAATTTATTTTTCCGACCTAAGCTCATTCAAATTCTTGTCTTCTCTGGCAATATTGCTTTAGGTTATATTCAGTGGACCAAATTCATATCAGTCTTTTAACCTCTCCAGAGCACTTTGTAACTGTATATATCGGCTTTGAGTGGAACTTTTCCTATTTCATAATTGGGCTCTTCATGCCAAGAAACCTTTGGGGGATGAGGAGGGGCAGACAGGAAGATATGAATGTAGGAGGGAATTGGGCCAAAGGAAGATATTTGTTAAACATTCGTATATGTGCTTTGGGAGAGTGTAAGTGACTTTAATATTTTGGCTATGTTTATATTTATAAAATATGAAAGCCTCCCTGTGAAAAGGAAGCATTCAGGTAAAAATTGACAATTCAGGCAAAAATGACAAATATTTGAATGTTTATAGATATTTAGATGCTTCCAAGTTCTGTAATCTGCTTGTTATAAAACTGGATACTGTGGATAAGAAAATAAACAATGTAAGCCTTTGTTGGATTCCTCAGTCCTGGTCTTCTACCTGTACTATAGTAGAAAAAAAATGAGTAGTAATAAATTCACTTAATCAGATATATGGAATTATTTCCTTTTTATTTTATTAATTATTATTTTATATTATTTTATTTTTTATTATTATCTTATTACTTCAGACAAGATTCACAGGTAGGTGGTGAAAGAACCAGACTTTGTGGGAGGAACTTTCCTTACATGAGATCATTGTGTTTCATAATACTCACCAGCAGTCAGAAGTCAATGAACTTGATACTTAACCACACTGAGTTTTTCATGTGCTTCGTGACTCAGTAGTTGCAGCAAAATTAAAAGTTTGAATTACCAACTATGTTTTTGTTAATGAAATCATCTTATGCTGTGTTTAGTGTGTGAGACTCAATGTATTTTCAGAACTGAAAAATAAATATGACTTTAGGCTATAAGGCTAACTCCTTTATTTTTGTTTTTACAAATGAGAAGATAAGAGAAGGGTGTTCCAAACCGTCAAATGCAGGAAAATGCTTTTCAGTGAAATAAAATATTTCAGCTTTTCGAAGTGCTTAAGTCAATGGAACCTAAAGTATCAGTCTAGCTTGGATCATAAATTCAGCTATGGAATTTTAAAAATTTTTGAAGAAAATAAAAATAAAAGTGAAAATACCATCCCATTGTGGGTTGAATTATATAGCATGTTTTACATTTTAAATGTTTTGTGGCTTGCAAAGATTTCTTTTTTGCATGCATTATTTTAGGTAATTTATATCATAAATCCATGACATGTGTAAGGTAACTATGACTTAATAATATTTGTTTTTGTCAAGGTAAACCCTCTATTAATCAAATTAAGTATCATCCTTGTATAAATAAAATTTAAAGCTAATTATTTTTCTGACCTCACATTCAAGGTCTGGTTACTGCACCTATACTCAAATAGCACAGATGAAAGGAAAATGCTGGAGATGTAATAATTCTATTGTCATTCTTTTGTTATTTTGATTTGGTTCTTGCATTTACAAGCAGTTGATTTGTAATTGAGATTTACGAAATGTGAGCAGCACTCAGCAGGTGGCGCTAATGAGACACAAAATATTGAATCGTCAACTCCAAAGCCAGAAATGTATTAGTTTAGCAAATAAGAATGTTGGGGGTAAAGACAGTCTGATCACATTTTTTTCTCATTTGAGGAGTGCTGAGGCCACATAAAATGATTTTAAAGATTTATTCAGCCCCTACTTTATACTCAATTCAAAGATAATGTTTATTCCTTCTTTTCTACTTCAGAATATTTGAAAAAAATAAAGCACCTTCTTTCACTGAAAGCTAAACTTTCAGTTTGCTCCTTTGCCCGTATGAACTTTCTTCCATTCATATGCTGGAAAAAACTGAATCACATTGTGGTTATTCCTTTAAGCACAAAATGTGGAATTCAAAAGAGCCACTAACTCCCAAGAAATTATAATCCTTTTTATCTTTGACGATTTTTAATCTTAATCTTAGTAGATTATTTACTAGTTTAAGATTTAGGCCAAGTGTTCCAAGGGGGGAAATTCTTTTGGTCTTGTGGCTCTACTAAACATTCAGAATAAAAACCTTTGTACTGTGGCAATTAAATGAACTTTTCAGCATAAGGAAACACTATTTAATTAGAAAAGATAGAAGTATTTGCTTATTTTGTCAATTTAACAAGCTACACAAAGAGCATACACTCATGTGTTATAAAGTGCCTCGGTGGCCCCTGAGCAAGTTATTTGAGCAATATCCCACCAAGAAATAAAGAGTTGCATTTTAAATGGGGAATTCATCAGAGTTAGCACAAAAAACATACTAATACATGTTCTCTGAAGTTACATTTCTACATAGATAAAGTGTCCATGGACATTTTGGTATCCTCAGTTTCTCAAAGTTTAATTTTCTTCCAGTAAGAACCAATATCATCCCAATTCTATGTTCTATTTTGAATAAAGTGGTCAATTTCGCATTTTTGTGTATCCTATTCGAAACTAGTGATAGATAAAACTGCTTCAAGGAAGTTCCCTCTAAATGACTAAGGTTAAGAGACTGCTATGTAAAGGATGGTCTAGTTAACTTTCTTTTTTTCCCCTAAATAACATTGGTGATTGGAGACTCATAGAAATCACATTATTATATAACCAGATCAATTTTTTCTCATGAAGAAACATATTTAACTTTGGTTTTTATCAACAAATCAGAGATTATGACTGTTGTATCCATTGCCCTTTCTCAATAGAAATGATCACTTCCTGGTACCAGATTTTGTTGTGCATAGTGGTATAACCAAAGGCCATACATTAATGAATTCAGGGTACAAATATTTTATGGACATAGCTATAGATCTTTGATAATTTTATAGGATCAAGTTGAAATGGTTTCTCAACGAAAGGAGTCTGCTAACACAGCCATTCAACTTTTTGGTAGGATTTTCTGAGAAAAATTTAATGTTTCCTGTCCCCACAAGTTCCCTAATTGGATATCAACTGATTAGTTTAGGTTGTTCTTTTCATTGCTTTAAGATGAACGGTTAGGGTAGTAAGTTGAGATTTTTCTTTTTTTTAAATATAGGTGTTTAGAGCTATAAATTTCTTTCTAAACATTGATTTGGTTGTATTCCTGTAATTTTGGTATGTTGCATCTTTATTTTCATCTTAAAATATTTTCTCATTTCCCTTGTGATTTCTTATTTGACACATTGGTTCCTGAGGAATTTGTTGTCTAATTTCCACACAGTTGTGAATTTCCTATATTTCTTTGTTAATGATTTAGAATTTTATTCCACTGTGGTCAGGAAACATATACTGTATGATTTTAATAATTCTATGTTTATTGAAGATTGTTTTGTGGCCTGGCCTATGACCTATCCTGGAGAATGTCTCATATGTACTTAAGAAGAATATGTATTTTTCAGTTGCTGAGCAGATTGTTCTAATGATGTCTGTTGGGTTTAGTCTGTTTATCGCCTTCCAGTTTCTTGTTGCTTCCTTGTCTAGTTGTTCTAGTCACTATTGAAAGTGAGATAGTAATGACTCCAGCTATTACTATTGATTATCAGTTTATCCTTTTTGTTTCACCAATATTTGCTTCATGTATTTTGAGATGTAGTGGGTAGGTACAAATGTGTTTAGAATTGTTAAATATTCTGGATGGACTGACCCTTTTATCATTATAAAATGCCCTTTATCTCTAGTACCCTTTTTGTTTTAAAGGCTATTGTTTTAAATGTTTACTTATTTGGAGACAGAGAGAGAGAGAGAGAGAGAGAATGAGCAGGAGAGGGGCAGAGAGAGAGGGAGAAGAGATTCTTGCCTCCACACTGTCACTGCAGAGCGCAGAGCCCAATGTAGGGCTCAGACTTGTGAACCGTTAAGATCATGACCTGAGCCCAAATTGAGTCAGAGGCTTAACCGACTGAGCCACCCAGGCACCCCCATTTTAAAGGCGATTTTGTCTGATACTAGTATAGCACTCCAGCACTCTCATGGCTGCTGTTTGCATATATTTTTCCATTTTTTTTCCCTTTCAACCTATGTGTAACTTTGAATCTACAGTGTGTCTGCCTCATGCAAATTTAGATCTCTCTCTCTCTCTTTTTTTTTTTTACTGCAGTTTGCCAGTCTCTGCTCATGACTTGCATTGTTTAATCCACTCACCTTTTATGTTATTATTGATACAGTTGGATTTTATGTGAAATTTTTCTTGTTGTTTTTTGCATGTGTCATATCTTTTTTGTTCTTCTGTTCCTCCTTTATTGATGTCTTTTGTATAAAGTAAATGTTTTCTAGTTTAACATTTTAATGCTTTAAATAGTTGTTCTACTATATGTTTTCTTTCTTTCTTTTTTTTTTTTAATGTTTATTCATTTTTGAGAGACAGAGAGAGACAGAGCATGAGCGGGGGAGGGGCAGAGACCGAGGGAGACACAGAATCTGAAAAGCAGGCTCCAGGCTCTGAGCTGTCAGCACAGAGCCCAATGCTGGGCTCGAACTTGTGAACTGAGAGATCATGACCTGAGCTGAAGTCGGATGTTTAACCAACTGAACCACCCAGACACCGCAGTTTTCTGCTTTTTTCTTGGTTTGTCTAGGGCTTATCACACATATATCTTATCAGAATCTACTTCGAACTTACACTAAATTAATACCTGTTTATGAGTGTGGTACAAGCCCAACAATACATTGTTATAATTTTTACCTTATATAATTTATTTCTTTTAAAGACTCTGGGAGAGGAAAGAGTGAGTATGTATTTCCTGTTTGTTATAGTAACTTTCCGATTTACCATCCTGGCTCTTTTCATTTGTTTTTGTGGGTTCATTTAGCATATTTTTCTTACTCGTATCTAGGTCTGTTCCCACCCACCTACTTTGTGCATTAATTGTCAAATATTATTATGTTTCTATATATTATGGGCCCAACAATACAATTTTATATGTATTGTTTTATACAACTGCTTTTAAAAATAAGTTAAGAGATATGCTATCCTTTCTAATTAAATTTACCCACATTCTTTAATTTTTCATGTGGATTTGAACTACTGTCCGAGTCACTTTCTTTGTTTCATTGTTTTTAAGAGTATCTATTAGCTTGGACTTCCTCATACTCTGTTCCTGATATGGTTAGTTCCCTTAGGGAGAGCTTTGGAGCTCTCTGCTTTCACAGCTTATCTTTTCCTTGTGCAGAATCTCTTTGTCATTGAGTGCTGATTTGACTATGATGTACCTTGGTACCATTTTTTTTAAACCATAGGTAGAGGTTTTATTAAAAAAAAAAAAGCAAGAACAATCCCCCAAAGACTTCTTTTGACATTAAAATGTAAAACAGATAATTCTACCAAGGAATTCTTATAGACATAAATGTTTAGGTAAAATGCAGCACCTTAGTAACTAAATATGATTTTATCATAGTTATCTCTTTTAAAAAATACTTTATTTTTTAGAGCAATTAAAAAAATTTTTTTAACATTTATTCATTTTTGAGAGACAGAGTGCAAGCAGGGGTGGGGCAGAGAGAGAGACACAGGATCTGAAGCAGGCTCCAGGTTCTGAGCTGTCAGCACAGAGCCCAATACAGGGCTCGAACTCATGAATCAAACCATGAGATCATGACCTGAGCCCCAGTCAGACACGTAACTGACTGAGCTACCCAGGCGCCCCTATTTTTTAGAGCAATTTTTAAAGTGGCTTTAAGTTCACAAAAAAAGTTGATTGAAAATTACAGATTTTCTATACATTACCTCCCCTCATAGCCTCACTATCAACGTCCTGCAAAGGTTGGTACACTTTTTATACCTAACAAACCAATACTGACAAATCATTATCACCAAGAGTCCATAATTTACATTAGACTTCACCTTTGGAACATCTATGGTTTTGGACAAATGAATGACATCTATCCACCATTATGATATCATATGGAGTAGTTTCACTGCCCCAAAACGTCTCTGTACACTGCCTCCTTTTCTCTGCATCCTTCCTAAGGTAACCTCTGGCAACTACTGATCCTTTACTGTTTCCATAGATTTGTGTTTTCCAGAATATCATATAGTGGAATCACACAATGCGTAGTCAGTTGCCACAAGTTCTGGCATTGTGTGGATGAAAAGCAGCAGCCAATTATGGCAACGGGCAGTAACATCCAAAGTAGCAGCCAATTATGTTACCATTTTGTCACATGTGAACCGTCCTTATAGAAAATCATATATGGGGCCACACCATCCTCATGATAGTCCAGCAGAACAACCATGTCCTCTGGATTTATGTTGTCATAAGTAGAGAATTGGTAGTTTTTGAAATTAGCAAGGATGTGCTTGATTTGTTCTACAGCCCCTGTCATAAACAGTTTAACTCTTTCTTGGTCTCTGTTCTTCAAGTTTGCCTTTGATTGATTTTATATAATCTTTGATGTGCTTCTCGTAGCTTTCTGTTGTGATTCTGGTTTCTTGCAAGTGATACTTCATGACAATATCAACAACAGCAATTAGCATGCTTCCAGTACCTTTGTCCTCAGGGCCTCCAGTGAAAGCATTTCCACTAAAGAGTGACTCATCAGTCTTACTCTCTGTCTCACTGACCTCATGGTTGATGAGGTCCCAGCAGATGATCATGACAATGGCTGAAGAGAGTCAATGGTGGTGCTAGCTTAGCATGAGCCCAGAGCTGGAAGTAAGTGGGATGCAATCAGAAGGGCATACTGGAGGAGGGGGAAATGGGTGGAAAAGCTCACTGTTTATTAATTTGTAATTCCCTAATTATGTTGAGCATCTTTCCATTTACTTATTTGCCATCTGTACATGTTCTTTGGTAAGCTGTCCAGATTCTTTCACCTATTTAATATTGAGTTTTTTGGTTCTTTATTGTTGACTATTAAGTGTTTGTATTTTTGAATAACATTTACCAGCTTTATGATTTAGAAATATTTCTTTTCCCACTTTGTGATTTGTCTTCTCATTTTCTTGACAGCAGTTTTGCAGTACAGAAGTATGTAATTTTGACTCACTAATTTAGTCAAGCTTATAAATTCTTTCTTTTATGTATCTAAAAAATTGTTGCCATGCTCAAGGTCATTTAGGTTTTCTCCTATGTTATCTTCTAGGAGTTTTATTGTTTTATGTTTTACACTTAGGTTGATGGTTAATTTTGTGTAGGGTATAAGGTCTGTGTCTTGATTCTTTTTTTTTTTTTTTTTTTTTGCATGTGTAGGTTCAGTCGTTCAAATACCATTTGCTGAAAGAAAATCTTTACTCCATAGTATTATGTATTATCCAAAATATTATCTTTGCTTCTTTGTCAGAGATTAGTTGATTATGTTTACATGAGTCTATTCTGTGCTCTCTATTCTGTCCCATTGATTTACTTGTTTATTCTTTTGCCAATGCCACATTGTCTTGGTCATTGTAGCTCGATAGTAAGTCTTCAAGTCAGGTAGTGTAAGTTCTCTGACTTTGTTCTTTTTCAATATTATGTTGAATAATCTGGGTCTCTTGCTTTACCATATAGACTTTAGATTCATTTTGTCAATATCCACAAATTAACTTAAGATTTTGATTGACATTGCATTGTAATCAAGGATGGAAGAAGTGACATCTTAAAAATATTGAGTCTTCCTATCCATGAACAAGAATTATCTCTCCATTTATTCCTTTATTCATAAGATTTCTTTTATCAAGTTTTTATGGTTTTCTTCATATAGATCTTAGATATATTTTGTCAGATTTGTGCAAGTATTTTATTTTGGGGGTGCTAGTGTAAATGGTATTGCATTTTTAATTTCAAATTCTACTTATTCATTGCTGGTATATAAAAAAGCAGTTGACTTTTGTATATTAACCTTATACCCTGCAACCTTGTAACTGATCATTTATTAGTCGCAGATTTTTGGTTGATTTTTTTTTTTTTGGATTTTCTACATAAACGATCATGCCATTTTTGAATAATGACAGTTTTATTTCCTCCTTCCTAATCGGTGTACCTTTCATTTCCTTTTCTTGTCCTATCACATTGCTAGGACTTTCAGTACAATGTGTAATAAAAGTGGTGAAAGAGGATATCTTTTCCTTGTTCCTAATCTTGGTGGGAAAGCTTCCAGTTTTTCTTCTTAGTAGAATTTTCTTCATCTTTCTTCTGCCTGGGATTTGCTTTCATCAAATTTGGAAAAATATGGGGCCATTATTTGAAATCTTTCTCTCCTGTCCTTCAGGGACCTACTTACAGAAAGATTAGGCCACTAAATGTTTCCCACAGTGTGTTGATACTCTGTTCATTTTTTTTCAGTTTTTTTTTTTTTAGGTCGATATTTTATTTTGGGTAGCTTCTATTAGTATATTTCAAGTTTACCAATCTTTTCTTCTGCAGTGTTTGGTCTGCTGTTAATCCTGTAATATTTCCCATCACAGACATTGTTTTTTTCCCCTGTGGAAATTTGATATATGTCTTTTTATAGTCATTTCTCTGTTAATGCTAATGTTTTCTTCTCCCTTACTCAAACACATGGTGTAAGGTTTTGGTTACATTTTTAATATCCTTACCTACTTGTTGTAGCATCTGTATCATTATTAGCTTAGTTTTCATTGACTTATTTCTTTCTTTTTTTGGTTGTGGTTTACAGCTTATTTGCATGAATTTTAAACAACAAGGAATGTTTACATATACTTCTGAATAGATTTTGTTCAGTTCAGGGAAATGAAATGTATAATATATATTTTATAAACATTGAATACTTCAGTTAAAATGTGTCTTTCAATTATATAGAAATCACATTTTTTCATGCAATTTTATTCTCTTGGTACAAATAGATACATAGACTTTGAAGGCATATATAATAAATGTCAAAATACCGTTTTACCAAAGTTTTTAGAAAATTAAGCAAGTTATCTTACCTTTATGGGTTTTGATTGTCTCATATGTTAAATTAAGACTCAAATATGTACCTCACAGAACACTTACAAACATTAAATTAGATATGACTCTAAGGAACCTAATGTGATGTAGAAAGCACTGACTATAATTTAAAAAATGTCCCTTTGGTAGATGTGTTTCTGATGTGTGTTGATTCTGTACAAAAGAGACAATACCTCTACACCTAAATATAAGTTGGTGATATATCCAAATAATAACTTCATAACATTTTAGTAAAATATCAGTAAGGCTATCATTATTTTTTTTTCAACGTTTATTTATTTTTGGGACAGAGAGAGACAGAGCATGAACGGGGGAGGGGCAGAGAGAGGGAGACACAGAATCGGAAACAGGCTCCAGGCTCTGAACCATCAGCCCAGAGCCTGACGCGGGGCTCGAACTCACGGACCGCGAGATCGTGACCTGGCTGAAGTCGGACACTCAACCGACTGTGCCACCCAGGCGCCCCAAAGCTATCATTATTAAATCATTCATTATACTCTCCAATCCCATGAACCTAAGATTTTGAGTTAATACATATGGGCTCACTTAAAGTGCAAAAATTTAGTGATCGAGATGCCTCATTTCTACAATGTCAGGCAATTATATATTTATTAATCCAATTTTTAGACTACACATTTTTTTCATCTGAATGCTTAGCATCATACAGACACAATTAGAGGAGAATACAGATATTCATAGAGCAATTTAGAGTATAATATATTTTCATATAAAATAGGTTAAAATGGGATAGTTGCAGGTTGAAAGTGAGAGATTTCATAATGTAGAAGATTGCTTTAGTAGTTAATTTACTTCACATAATAAGGTTGGATGTTAAAAGACAAAATTTAAATAACTTTGAAGATAAAACTCCTAGAGACATGAAATAAGTAATATGAATGGCCTTGATATATGATATATAAAAGTGACTTATAAAAATTGTGATTTATATACATATATCCAAACTTATTTTATTTAGCCAAACTTAACCTAATAGCAAATTATTTCAAGTAATGAAATCCAAGAAGAGTAAAGACTTGTAATCGAGTTAAAAAACATACAATTCATTATAGTGCAAATGTTTAACTTGTCTAATGAAACTACGATAATTAAATGCTGTTCTTGGTCAGAAACATCTGAAAAAAATGTGTACATTTTAGAAATGGGTTGGCACATTTCATTAGCTTCTGGCTACATCATTGTAGGTAGTTTTTGACTAATTTTCTTTTTATCACATAATTTTCTTCTTTAATTACCAAGAACCTGCCTGTTTTTCCTAATGAAGAGTGTTATTTGGCTCACTTCAGAACTGTGCCACTTCTGAGAAGATTACATTAAACTCAGATAGTGTGAATTTGGAAAGTCATTTTGATTTTAGGAACACCCTATTTAAAGCAACGTTGTCAGTGATGGAGATTAAAGAGTACACTTATTAGGATGAGCACTGACTAACATATGGAATTGTTAAATCACTCTATTGTACACCTGAAACTAAAAAATAGTGTATTACATATATATCAAGGATGTATTTAGGGGAAGCCTTGCCCAATCATAGGCATATGTATGTTCAGCCTTAATAGATATTGTCCAGCAAGTTTCCAGAAGGAAAAAAAAAAAAAAAAAGCAGAATTCACTTTGGAAAATTTCCCATTTCTGCTAAAGTTGAACATATTCAATCATTGTGACCTAAGAAATCTACACGTGGATTCAAATATGCACCAGAAGACAGGCAAAGAGTATTTATGGAAACGTTGTCCAAATCAGCTAAAACTATAGAGAATACAAATGTCTTCATAAGAAGGGTAAATACAGTGGGTATATTTATACTGGAATACTATGCAACAATGAAAAAATGCTACACACAAAATCATGAGTGGGTCTCACAGGTGCAATGTTAACTGAAAGAAACTGGACACAAGATTAAACACTTTATGGTTCCATTTATAGGATCCTCAAAAGCAGCAAACTAATCTTAGATGATAAAAGGCAGAATAAATAGTGGTTATTTCAAGAGATAGCAGCTAGATTGTAGGTTCTGAATGGTGATTACATTAAGCTGTACATTTAAGAAGTGTGTACTTTATGCATGCTATATTTCAATAAATATGTTAAAATTAATATGCAGCTGTTGGAAAGAGTTTCCATCTTTGGGGTGAGAAAAATGGATCAGAAAAGAAGAGAGTGTGTGTGGGGGGGTGCGGAATTCCGTTCATTTATTCCGTCTTTGTCACTCATTCTCTTTCCTAAATTCAGTGTTACAGTGCCAAGGCCTTGACAGCTCAGCCCCTGAATCCTGAGGATTGCAAACTGGGGCTCCTCCCGCTTGGAGGCGGGTAAGGATGTAACTATGTAGGGGCGCAGAGTGAGCGAGAGAGGACTCAGATCCCCTCCAATTCCGCACACTACGGCAGGCACTGCAGAAACAAGAGCAAAACTGTGCAAAGAGCAAAGTGCCTGCCGCCCCCAGGGTTTCACCTGCGGATCGCTGGGCAAGGACAAGGTGACTTCTTCCCCTCCCCGCGAACTGTCCGGCAGGTACTTTTTTTTAATTCCGGAGGGAAAAAAATCTTTGTTCACAAAAGGACTGGTTCCTCTGTGAAAGGGAACAAACCGTTGAAGACTGGAACGAAGACGCAATTGCTCTGCCTTTTTTTTTTTTTTTTTTTTTTTTTTTTTTTTAATTCGGAGCCAGCGGAAGCCGTGTGCCCCTTTCAGAAGTGAAGCCCCGAAGCGTGGGCAGACTTCTCCCCAAGGCCCGATCCTCTTCGGGACGCGGCAGCGTGACTCGCTCTCCCCAGACGGTAAACTTGTCCCCGTGAGAGGGAAACTGATTAAGGCCAAGTGGGTGTTGCACTTTTCAGGGCACCTGGGCGCATGAAAACCCAGCGGACTGTCCTGGAAAGGAGAACATGCCCCCCAAGTCTCTCTACAACCTCTCCCAGACCGCGGGCGCGAATCAGAGCGGCTTCGTTCCCGGGGTGTCCGAGGGGGACTTGCTGGCCGCCGCCGACGGGACGAGCGCCAAGTTCGCGATCCGCTGTGCGATCCCGTCCCTCTACCTGCTCATCATCGCGGTGGGCTTGCTAGGCAACATCATGCTGGTGAAGATCTTCATGAGCAACAGCGCCATGAGGAGCGCCCCCAACATCTTCATCTCTAACCTGGCCGCCGGGGACTTGATGCTGCTGCTCACCTGCGTCCCGGTGGATGCCTCGCGCTACTTCTTTGACGAGTGGATGTTCGGGAAGGTGGGCTGCAAACTGATCCCGGTCATCCAGCTCACCTCGGTGGGGGTTTCCGTGTTCACTCTCACCGCCCTCAGCGCCGACAGGTAAGGGCGCAGGTAGTGGTGGCCTGGAAAAGCGGCGCAGAGGGGCAGGGGTGCCCCTGGTGGGGGGGGGGGGGGGGGGAGAGGGAGAAAGGAAAGCCCGCAAGTGGGCAGGGAGAGAGGGAGAGAGAGTGTATCTGGGAACTGGAGTGAAAGGAGTTAAAAACGGACTGAGTTGTGAAGCTTGAAAAAATATATAAGAAAAATATTCCTTTAAAAATAATTAACGTTGTGTTAGTTTGAAAGTAGTTCTAAAATTGCGTAGCCTAGTCTCCCTCCTCCCCTGCACACACTCTGAAAATCTTTACTGTCTATTTCATAGAAAAGCTATAGAATAATTGGGCAACAGGGCACCTATCCCGTAGGAGCTTTGCGTCTGTGCTAAAATCTTACAAGTGCACTTTCCTTGTTCAGTCAATAGGTAAGAATGTCTAACTTAATATTAGGAAAGTGTTTGATGTTGTTTTTTTTTTTTTTCAAATATGGGGAAACATCGTTTATACTTATTAACCAAATTCTGTTATTTATTCCAAGTCAAACAACTACAATAGTAAATGCTCTTCAGACAGTTGACTACACATTCTTGCTTTAATGCCTCAAGTTGTGATTCCCCCTCCCCTGCAAACAGGTAGGTACTGAATTTTAGTATCTTAAAATGGTGGTGTAAAAATACAGGTTTGATATCAAACCTACTTTTCACGTATTTTAAAGGTGAGACAGGTCTAGTATTTTACCTTGCAGACCAACTAAGTCCAACCATGTCATTTTTAGGTGTTGAGGTAAGATATTGAGGCCCAGGGAAAGTGAATCCCGCTGGCAGGGCAGGCTGGAGAATCCAGGACTGCTGACTGCTGGTTCAAGCCTCTCCCTCAGTCTCTCTATCATCATGCTTTCCCGCATTTAAGCAGGAGAAATGTCTGCATGGGGGGTGCGGACAAAATGTCCTATTAGGCAACTGTGCATGGAGCCCTGGTTTAATTCTCTTCGGGATGGGGTGTTGACTTAAGCTATTTAGATAAACAATTGAACTTGGATGATTAAGGTGGTGGATGCACTCCTCTTCTTCAATTTACGTGTTATGAGTGGAAAGTGACTCCATCTAAGTGTCCCGGTATTTGCATTAATACCTTTCCATCACTCTGGTATTGAAGAGTTAATCTTTGGTGAAGGAAAGACAACAATCACTGGCGAGTTGAGAGCTTCTGTCTTTTTAAACCAAATATTATTGACTTTTTAGTTTGTGTCATATTCTTTCTAAAACCACATTCCTATAAAAATGGGTGCCTTTGGGTAAATTATATGTACCTCATTTTGCTAAGATGACACTATTTCTATTACCTTTTATGCAATTTTTTGAACCCTGTAATTAAAATATGACTTTTTAGTTTAGCTGCCCCTCTTTATAGGACCCATTTTAATTAGAAAGTTAAAAGAATACTACTTAATAATTAGAATAAAACATATTGAATAGCTATGAATACAATAGTTAACGTTACTATCATTGTGCTTTGATTTCTGCTAGCAGCAAGATCCAGGGCTAGAGTTTATTTTATGCCATTTTTCTCAATCTATTGTCATGGAGACCCACAGGTAAATTGGCTGGCTCTGACCAAGGTCTGAGAACATGCTATTACTCATGTATTTACTGACCTTTTTGCTCTGTTATATATATCATGTACTTTGTAAATGCAGCGTGGATACTTTAATAATAAGGATAAAGAAAGGTGGGTTGCCTCTTCTGCTTGGTCCACATTCTACGTTGTGTGTTTTGGAAATATAAATTAAGGAACTGGAATCACTGGTGATGAAATTACCCAATACATTCCAATAGTCAATTAAAGTAGTTTGGAAACGTTCTGCTATATATTGTCTACATTTCTATTTTTTTTCCAGAACATAGTGATCAAGTGTTGATAAGTATTTAATCTCCTCCCATTTTATCTCACCAAATGTTTGGATTTCCTGTGAATTTGGAAACAAGTAGAGGACTAATTGTACTTAGCACTGTGCTTTTCTGTGTGTGAGTTTATTACCCTCACAATACTACGAAGCAGGCAGTATTATTATTACTATTTTAAAGTGAAGAAATCTAAGCCTTGAAATTAAGCAACATTTTCACGGTCTCACAGTGATGGAGCCAACATTTGAGCTCAATTCAAAGTCCATACTCTTTACCATTAAGCCACAGTATTACTTTTCCAGTCCTAAGAAATTATTAATGATTTTTCCCATTTAATGGTAAATAGACTGAAAAATTCAATTTAAAGCAAAGCACCCAAGAGTACAAAAGGAATAATGATTTCGAAAGCTGATTCATTAGATTCAACAAAAGGAAAGAATATCATAAAAATTCAAAATTAAGTAGTGGTAGTGGCAATAGGAAAACTTTTTAAGCAACAAATTCAATTGTTCATTAAACCAAATATCCTATCTTCATTGGATGGCTTCAATGTCTTTCCTTAAGAAAATAGAGTATAGAAGTAGAAATCACTGTAATGTAGAAAAAGAAACAGGAAGATCATTCTATTTCAGAAAGCACATCCCAATGTGAAGCGGACTTCAGTGTTATAGAGCATCGATGACAGCATCACTGGAGAGCAGAGACTGAAATAAGAAATATAATATTTATGAGTCAACCTTGGGGCTTAAATCACCTTGTTCTATATGACCAAAGTGTTGGGTGGGTGACACTTTCGGTTCTTGAGATTATTATTCCTTGAATTGCCAAGCTTTTTTGAGAAGTTTCAACGGGTACATCGTAGGAAAGGTCTTTTGTGTCCACTGTAGATGTGCCTCAGGGGCATTTCATAACCCCAGTGGAGGAGGAGACAGGGCCCCATCCGAGATGGTGAGTCTGGTGATTTTAGTTTATTTTCTACTTTTATCTTGATGATTTTTTTTATGTTTTGAAAATGTACCTGTTTGCTTGCTCACATGAAATAGCTGATTAAAGGCATGTGCATAGTCCCTGTGGTATTATGTTTTTAACAGTTTTTCATACACACACATACACACACACACATACACACACACACACGCTGGGATACTGAGCAGGTGGGATCCCATAAACATACTTTGTTTGTGGTTGGCTTACAGGTATCTCCATCACTATCTATTACAGTGGCTTCATTTCCAAACTTAGGATATAATTTCTTTGATTCCTGAAGACCTTTTGGCCTCTAAAAACCCCTAATTAAAATGCAAATAACTTTTGAGAATGAGTTCTCCTATTTCCTTTAGAGGAAAAATTTCCCAGATTCCTAGGGCTGAACTATAAACTTAATAATTTTATGTATTTACCAGTGTAAAACTAGGCATCAACTCTTCTTATTTTTTAAATACAACTGTTAATTAAAATGCACTTTTATTTTTTATTAAAAAATTTTTTTAATGTTTATTTATTTTTGAGACAGAGAGAGACAGAGAGAGACAGAGCATGAACGGGGGAGGGTCAGAGAGAGGGAGACACAGAATCTGAAACAGGCTCCAGTCTCTGAGCTGTCAGCACAGAGCCCGACGTGGGTCTCGAACTCACGGACCACGAAATCATGACCTGAGCCGAAGCCGGCCGCTCAACCGACTGAGCCACCCAGGCGCACCTAAAATGCATTTTTAAATTAAATATTAAAAACCTGTAAAATAATAAAAATGCAATTAATATTAATTTAATGTATCAGATTATGTTGTTTTTCTGGTATTGAATAGCCAATGTTGGATTGAATGCAAACATAATTTTTTGCCAAATCTAACTAAAGTGTTAACATATTAATGATTTCAAGCTTTTAGTTGCAAGTTAGGATACTCAGATTTAATTCCATAACTAAGCTAGTTCTGTTAGGTATGATGAACCTTGAATCATTAACATTATTTGGATATTACACCAATGCAAACAGATATTCTCTTCGGTATAATTATTTGTTAAAATATTGAAACAGATGAAATGTACACCGTGGATCTAACAGTCCCAAGGCCTTCAGAAGCATTTTTATGAGTCTTAGTCCAGTGATGGGAGGGAATGCCATAATCTGTTTTCTGGGTTTTCACCAAAACTCCTGAGTGAAGCTCAGGTACTGATTAACCAGCTGGCCCCACTGGGGATGTTTTCTTCTTTGGTCTGGAGCCCTGGATAGTATGCTGAGAAGCCCTTACTTCTCGGTGCTGAAATTAGCACTTAGAGTGTGTTTCTAAACTCTTCTGAGGAGTTCAGATTGGCCATACCTACCTAAGAGAATACTCCACACTCACCCTACAGATAACCCATTTTACCAGAGCAAGGACTTTTTTTATTTTCAACTTGTTCCAAAAAGAATTTAAGGGAGCTTAAAAACAAAGATACAAACAACACACAGCAGATATAAAAAAGGGAGGAAATCCAGGGAGAGGAAAAATAAAAGTTGAAGACTATAAGGTGACCTATACCGTCACAAATGTGAGTCACATGTTTGTGAACTTTCTAGCTGCCAATGCAAAAAGGATAATTTTTCATAAGAAGTGCTCAGCTGTTATTTTTATGTAGTCATAAAACAGGATAAATTGAAATCTGCACTTAATGTATCAGTTTTTAATCTGAATTTATATGGTTTTTTTGTTGAATAAAAGTTGCTATCTTTGACTCCAATAACTCAGATATCTTTTATTCATTAGTCTCAAATGCTTCTAGCTTATGTCCTTTCTCTTTCTCTTTAGAAGGAATCTGAGACATTGGAGAGGCTGTATAATTCTCACAATATTCATACTATTGCCATAACTTGTGTACTACTTTATAGTTTTTGAAGATTATTCATGCACCTTGGTCCAAAACTTTTGGGACACACTATAACTAAGGAGGGATGCCCCGGACATGTGGGTGATAATCCTGTATCTGTTAGGTTCCGATGTTCTAGTTGGAGACGATAAAATAGTGCAAAACACATGCTCATAAGGCAGTATTTTCCTCATTTGCAAAATAAGAATAATGTCTTCAACTGTAGAGCCAAGGGACTGTAGATAGGATCCTATTATTTCCCTCCCTGAGTATTGAGTGGAGAAAGGCCCAAAGAGAAGAGACACTATATTGGTGAGGCAGCTGAATGGTGAGTTCTGTCTCTGGGGCTCTATCACTGCCCTCCACGTTGCAACAAGTCTTTCAGTTAGTCACTTATGCCGATTCTATTTGGTCCACTTCTCAGTGGAAACACTCTCTACGGTGTACCTTGTCAGTCTTTTGCCTGTGGTGGGGCATTTAAATAAGGGACCATCTGCTCCAGTTGAGCCAGGAAGTCAGTGAAGTTCAACACTTTCCCTATTGTTAGCTGTCCCACCAGTACACTCTCTGTGTGTTTAAAGAACAAAAATAACAATTTACATTGGTCCTTTGGTTGCTGATTCCTCAGGAGGATTGACTGATCTCCAAGGTCTTTAATAGTTTTAATTGCATTCTTATTTTTTCATTCTCAACAAGCTCTTTTTAAAAAAAAAATTAAAATTTGAGTATAGTTGGCAAACAATGTTATATTAGTTTCAGGTGTACCACATAGTGAGTCAGCTTCTCTATACGTTATATTATCCTTACCACGAGTGTAGCTATCATCTGTCACTGTGCAATGCTATTACAATACCGTTGACTATATTCCCTCTGCTGTTCTTTTTATTCCCGTGACATTCATTGCATAACTGGAAGCCTCTATCTCCCACTATCCTTATCCATTTTGCTCATCTCCCACCCCTCTTCCCTCTGGCACCCATCAGCTCATTCTTTGTATTTGTAGATCTGATTCTGTTTTTTTTTTATTCATTTGTTTTGTTTTTTAGAATCCACACATGCATGAAATAATATGGTATTTGTCTTTCTCATATGTCTTATTTAATTTAGTATAATACCTTCTATGTCCATCCATGTTGTCACAAATAGCATGATCTCATTCTTTATGGCTGTGTAATATTCCATTCAATAAGTTCTTACTTAAAGTTTTTTAGTTAGTCCTTACTTTTACTTACTGCATTTCTAGAAAAGTTGATGCTGATATGGGTTGTAGATGATTCTCTTTTAGAAGGTGTTGATCAAATATTCAGTACGAGATAGTTATATGCTATATTTGTGTATTTACTTTCCATTATTACTTTTACTTGTGAAATAGTATGTAGGTTTTAGATAATATTTATGTAACTAGTAGATTATTGTAAGCTCTATGGAGAACCCACCCACATACCAAATATACTGACAACTTTGGTATTTGGAAAGTTTGTTTATTTTTCTATACAAAAAGATACACGTCTTCATTACATTTCCCTTTTTAATTGTTTGTTGTTTTTATTCCTGTATTCTTACCGGTTTCTGTATGACCAAAGTTATTTTCAGTTTCAGTCCAAGCTCCAAAGTGATGACCGAGCTTAATATTGCTAGGTTCAAGCTTAATGAACTGTCTTTTAACTTATTGCTTTAATTATTGATACAAAATATTCAATGCTATTAGGCTCATAGCCCATCTTTGTGAAAGCCACTGATTTATTGACGTGCCGGGCAGTATTTTCTATTTCCAGTTATTCATGGATCTTCAAGGGGAACAAGAATAAACATTAAACATTTATTTATCCCAAGTCCTTATCTTGATTAATATATGTGCAATTAAGTTTTGATTTTTTTCTTCTGCAGATTTTCATTAAGAATATTTTTTTCAAGGGATTCTTGGGTGGCTCAGTCAGTTGAGCGTCCCACTCTTGATTTTGGCTCAGGTCATCTCACAGTCATGAGATGGAGCCCCACATCTCCATCAGATGGATCTGAGCTTAAGATTCTCTCTTCCCTTTCTGCTCCTCTCCCTGCCCCTCCAACTTACTTGAGTGTGTGAATGTGCTTGCTCACTCTTTTTCTCTCTAAAATAAACAAACAAGAATATTTTTTCAACTTTCAATGTAGAGCTTCTTTACTTTTATCATTTGTGGAAATTTGAGAAGAATATTTTGAAAATGAAATTTTAATAATTGTGATTTAAGTTAATTTTTGGAAAAGAATCACATTTTAAGAGAAAATGGGTAGAAGAGGTAAAGAATTTAATTCTTCAGTTGCATTCTCTGTGATGTGCCATAGCTGAAAAAATATAGAATCTGAAGTCACAAGATAGTCTTGTGTGAATTCTAAGTCATCTGCCTACTGGCTCTGTGGTTATTTCAACATCACTTAATCCCATAGTCTCAATGAGCTTTTCTGTAAAATGGGTACACCAATCAATTTTACTACACAGGATTATTTTATCAAATGACATAATTAACATGAACATAATTAACATAATTAACATAAACAGTAGGTTGCTGTGTAACTACTTCTGCTATGTCATCTATGTGTCAGGATGACAAGTGACCCGTTAATTCAAAACAATATTTATTCACATATGCAGTTAATTATTAGATAATAGGCAGTAAAGTGGGGTGCAAAATGAGCCTATTGTAAAATCAGTGATGGTGATCTCTCTACCTTCTATAGCCCTTCCCCAATTCCTTTAATCATAGACTGGCTAGTTCCAACCTGTTGCCTTCGTCAACATGACTTGTCATTGTCATTCCCCTTCTCATGAGACTTTCATGTGTCATTTAAGTCGCACACTTTAATGGGTTAAGAACAAAGTGATTTGGCCAGAGGGTAAATCCATTTGTGTCAAATGGAATTACTGAGCCCTCTGTAATTGAATCCAGTATTTTTCATTTTTTCCAAGGTGACATCCCACTTACTACATTATTTTTAAAAGATTATCATTTTAGACATTCTGTTCTATGATTGTGAATAGATATTTTAAATAATAAATTTAGTAATTTTATTCAGAATAAATTTTACTGCTGTGAGCTATAAATACTTTTTAAAACATGATGTGACGTATTATAAAGGGCAGGCATCTAGTTCTTAATGCTGAACTTTTGCTGGATTCCAGAAACTCTCTACTGCTGAACATATGTCCTTTGCACCAGACAAGCTCACAGGGGTCTTGCAGAAAGATGCTTACTGCCACAGTCAATCTACTTGAAAAGTGGTTTCTGAACCTGGTTTATATTCAGAACCATTTGAAAATCTTAGTAAAATGTAGAGCCTCACATTCTATATCTTAGAGAATGTGTAAGTCTGGAGAGAAACCTAAGACTCTATCTTTCTTCAGCTCTCTAGGTGGTTCTGAATATTGATCCAGCTTGGGCATCACTAGACTTTGTCTCCATCCCTGACATCATTTTCATCTCAACCTAATACCCGATGACCATCCCACTCTACCAAAACTGTCTTAATAAGCAATCTCCTTGCTGCTCGGACGGACCACATTTCCCTATTAGTTCAACAAACGTTTACTGAGAAATGACTGTGGGTCAGGCATTGTTATGCACTTTAGATACAACAATGAGTAAGACATAGGCTCCAGTTTCAAAGGAGGTTTTTGTTTTTGTTTTTATCTTTAAGGAGCATTTGACATAGAGGTCTACACTTCTTTTTGAAATTTCTTCTTTCTCTTGCTTTTGTGATATCTTTCTCTCCTTGGTCAGATTGTTCACATTTAAACTCTTTGTTGGCCTCTTATAAATGAAGGAATGACAAGCAAAAAAAAAAAAAAAAAAAAAAAAAAAGATTACGGATAGTCTAACTAGTATGTGTGCAGAAATGTGTAGAAGGAGATTTTGAGAAATTGAGATGACTTTATATGAGCTAAAATTGATCTAACTTTCATTATATGTATTTTAATACAATGACATTTCATTATCCCTTACATTAAATTTATACTATATACAGATATGGTAAGTGCAAGATTCAAAACAGAAATTAATGAAGAAGCATATGTATTTATTGATATTTAATACATGAATGGTGATTATGTTTTCTTTAATCCCTTTTGACTCATTATTTTTTATGTTTTCAATTAGGGATACCTTTCTGAGACTGTCTAAAAGAAAACAAACATAACTTTTCACACATTTGTATTATGTTACTAAATTTAATGAGATAGTTTTCGTACTGAGGGAAGGTTTCATTCCTATATTTTTTAAATGTTTATTTATTTATTTTGAGGGGGGGAGGGGCAGAGAGAGAGAAAGAGAGAGAGAATCCCAGGCTCCGCACTGTCAGTGCAGAATCTGATGTGGGACTCAGATCCACAAAATGTGAGACCATGACCTGAGCCAAAACCAAGAGTCAGACGCTTAACCGATTGAGCCACCCAGACACCCCTCATTCCTATATTTTCATAAATTTTTAAATAAAGGGTGATTAAACATGTCCATATTTGCTCTGTATTGTTTTACCTTTTATCCTTTCAAAGATGCACATGAAACACTGGTGTAAACCTTCTTCTCTGACAATTATAAACCATGGTTAAGGACTAATATTGATGCTTCACTAATCTGTTGCTTTAAACTATAATTTCCAGCTTTATAGAATTGTCAATACTCCCCTTTCTCGCAAATGTATATCATTTACAAGAAGATCCAAAGTTTATTTCCCTTTCCTGCAGGACATGGCTAAGAACTGTCCCTGTCGAAAAGGCCTTCTCTACCCCTTCCTTACACTCCAACTAGGTTTCTTACTTCCCTTAAACCAAGAATCCAAGAGCTGTTGCTACAGCTCTGTTATTACAATGTTAGCGGCATGTTATTGGCAATGTTATTACAATGAAGGAGGTATAACTTCCATTCCTCTTTGCAGTTTCCCCAACATGCTTTCTGTTTATGTGCTTAGAGATAAGGTGGAAATGGGAATAGGGGAGTGACGTTTTCCTCCTTTTTAAGTCCACAAAGGAAAGTTCAGAATATTCTTTGAGTTTTCTGACAACATAACAAGGAAGGCTAGTTAATTGATTAATTTTTGGTAACCATCACCCCCCAAAACTTCCCTGCTCTTTCTCCATCTCCTCTACATACAAAAGAATTTGCAATCGGCTTTTTGGCACTTTGATCTTAAATAGGAACTGGGAGGTAGTAGATACCTAACTTTTGAGGAGAAATTCCAGCATAAAGAAGCCAAGCAAACACACCACCAAATAAATATCTTTAAGTGTATTGGTTCATTTTTGGTTTGTTTAAAAATCTGATTTAATTATATTTCCATGAATTCCAGTAACATCATTGTAACTAATGCCAAAAAAAAAAAAAGGCAAAGAGAGATATCTGAACATGAAATAAGAAAAAAATGAATCCACAAGTGAAAATAATGTATATTGGTACTAAAATATAGTTACTTGAATCCATAAAGGGAACGGTTCTTCTAATGATCTATTCACTTGCAAAACAAGAACTTCTAGAAATTAAATATATGATAGCAGAGGGACCACTGACTGGGTGGCTCAGTCAGTTGATCATCTGACTCTTAGTTTCAGCTCAGGTCATGATCCAGGGTTGTCGAGCCCACCATTGGACTCCACACGAAATGTGGAGCCTGCTTGGGATATTCTCTCTCTCAAAATAAAACTGAAAAACACATTTAAAAATCTAATGGTGGGAATAAAAAAAATTATAAGGAAGAATGGACGCTAAGGCTAATAAAGCATCTTAGAAAGTAAAACCAATAAGAAGGTGGAGATGAGCTTGATAAAGTGAAGGAGGAATTAGATTCAAGTACTGAGACTCCAATTATAAAGCAAGGTGGCAAAAAAAAACAGTTAGAAAGAAGTAAATTCAGGTACAGGGAAAATTATGCAAAAAAAAAAAAAGATCAAGTAGCAACTGTAGGTAAATCAAAGACATGTTTAGGAAAGAAAACAATATATTACTTAATTCTACAGTAAGAGATATTTGGTTGGTCATAATAACAATCTAGTGACTATTTTATAAACATTTAATATAATTTACTGAATTAGGAAGTTGGTAATGGGAGAGATAGAAGTATATAAGAGAGAAAAACTTCAACTTCCATAATAGGATGTCAAGAGCAAATGTCTACAATATTTAATTCAGGAGATAGTGGCAGAAGGACATTTCTTAGACATATGGAGGTAATGATATGAAATTTGGTTCCACTCAGGAGCAGGATCTGAAATGAAATCAGGTCCTGCTTTTCTTATTCTTTACAGGCTCTTAGTGTTCTCTGATTAAAAACAAAACAAAACAAAAAACCCCACCTCTTTGAATGTATTAAGCTAATAAACATTAAAAAGAAACAGAAAAAAACAGCTAATTCTAGTTACCGATTGTAATTCGACTTTTACTTTCTTCTGAACATGTAATTAAGCAGAAGTGGGGGGGGGTGGGAAACACATGCCTACTTTTTTCTGCTACGTGCAAAGTCTAGGTGAAACAAATGCAGTATGTTCGCTACTTTATTTAATTTGGTGTTGAGGCCCTTTGCTGTTGCTCTACTTTAAGTTTTATATGTATCCTGGTATACAAGGGTAGACTCTCTAGATCAAAATGCAAACTGTCTTTCTCTGATTGAGGGTCTGGGAATGATGCTTGACGCAAATCAGGAAGAAGAAAGAGAGGCTCCCCTCAGAGAGGTATTGAGGCCAGGAGCTGTTTCTCTCTTCCGGGCAATGGGAAACATCTTTACAGAACCTCAGACCTTATCTGCTTGTTCTGTTGCTTGAAGTATCCTGAATTTTTAGAACAGCATTCTAAATCAACTGTAAATAAGGAGAAGGTATAGAGTCATGGCATGGTTAGTATCTGCTAATTGGCAGGCACAGTAATAGGTATTCTCTCCATTTTTTTTTTATCACAAAACTTTGAGAAAAATGTTTTTATCCCCACCTTACAGATGAAGAAAAAGACCTTAAGTGATTTTTCCAAAGGATATTAGAGTTAAGGAAATGGCTCAGGTTTGTTTGACTAAAATAATTTTTTACCGTATCATGTTAACCTCCTAGTTGTCCTATAACCTGAAATACTTTCAGAAATATATAAATAACTTGATGTTCACATATAATTTTGGTTTGTTTGCATTATGATCACCCTAAAGTGTGTGACTGAGTTAGCTGTTTATATTCTTTAAGCCCTTGTGTCCTGGAGTGTGGTTCCTTTACCATTATGATGGTGTTATATAGGAAGAGAGAGGTTTTCATGAGATGTCAACAGGAAATAAATTTCAGCTACAAAGACAGGATGTTATTTCATCTTCAGTTCTTTCAGTTCTTATGATTGAATTATGGAGAAAATCCCAGTCTTTAAGGTTTACTAATGCCCTTAGGGAAAAAAAGTGGGAGACTAAGTCACAGAAGGTGAAGAGCAGCAAAAGAGAAGTTGGTAACATTATTTTGTAGACATTTTATATTTTAGGGTTTCTGTCTATTATTGCAATTATAGCAGTGATAGTTTTTTGAAAATGCAGTGATTTAAATGAAAAAAAATGAAAATATTCAATAACTGATGATACTGGTACTATGTGTGATTTAGAAAAATACTTGCAATCGCTTCTCGGTCTTTTGGCTAAGATCAAGTGTAGAAAAATACTTGCAAAAGAGGTAAGCAAATTAATGGAATTTGGGGAATGACAATTTAAAATCTTTTCCTTTCTCCGTCTTCTGTGTTAATAAGCTATGGAATGTCTTGTAGACAGACATCAGAGATTTTAAGTATTCTATATACTGCAAAACAGCTAGGGAATAACAGAGTTTTAGCACCTCTCTCTCAGCCAGTAGGATCTCTCCTTCCTTCCTTCCTTCCTTCCTTCCTTCCTTCCTTCCTCCTTCCTTCCTTCCTTCCTTCCTTCCTTCCTTCCTTCCTTCCTTCCCTTCCTCTTTCTCCTTTACATTTTTCTTTCTAAGAGAGTAATATGAGTCATGTTGTCTTCCCAGGTACAGAGCCATCGTCAACCCCATGGACATCCAGACATCCCGGGCGTTGCTGTGGACCTGTGTCAAGGTGGTGGGGATCTGGGTGGTCTCCGTGCTGCTGGCGCTTCCGGAAGCCGTGTTTTCGGAAGTGACGCTAATTGAGGGCGTTGAAAATGGCAGCTTCACGGCGTGTGTACCCTACCCTCAGACGGATGAATTACACCCAAAGATTCATTCAGTGCTCATCTTCTTGGTCTATTTCCTCATACCACTTGCTATTATTAGCGTTTATTATTATCATATTGCAAAGACCTTAATTAAAAGTGCACATAATCTTCCTGGAGAATACAATGAACATACCAAAAAACAGGTAAGCTTGTTAGGTGTGTGGGTGGGGGTGTGTGGGTCAGATGCAATAACTGCTGTCTGCTGTTCTATGGCATGGGTTCTCAATACCGTGAATGGTTAGAAAAGAATCACAGGGCACTGGCACAAGCATTAGCCTGAACTAGAAGAGATGTTGGGGTGGGAGGAGGAGGGGAGGGCATCTCCAGTATGTGGCCATGTCAGAGCTTTGTAAAAGCCCACTGAGGTCCAGCGTATCTGCCATCTGGGCCTACAGCTATTCAAATTTAATGTCTTTGAAGGCTTTTCCTTACCAGCAAATGTTCATGCAAAAAACAACATAATAAACCAGAAAATTAACTATAAATTTATTTAATTATTGTCTATTCTCCCATTAGCCCATTAAGGATGACAGAAAGTCTAGGACAAGGATTCATCAGGAAAGGACCTAGGATCTGGGGATGAGGTTTGGTAGGATGCCAGAATGGGGGTCTGGGAACAGAAGGTAGAGAACAAAGGTGAGGAACAGCAGGTAGAGAACAAAGGTGAGAGTGATCAAGAGGTGGTTGATGCTGAAGTTGTACTTTCTCTAACTCAACATTATAGTTTTTCTTATAAAAATTATATATTAATTTAAAAATTACAGTATGCACCTTATGTAGTCTTTCTTCCTTAGAAAATAGAGATATTAACTTAAAGTAAAACCAGTTGTGTTAATCCACAAAGAGATGGAAATATTGCTCTAGTGGGACAGTTTCAAGTTGTGCATTTGTGTATTTTTAGCGAAGAACCTCTTCCAAAAGGTTCTGTAGGTACAGGGATATGATGAGTGTCCTTCAGCAAGTTAAAGACAAGTTGAATGGCGGATCATTAAAATTTGCTGGGCTGTAGTTGGAGGCACAGTCTGGGGCTTTGCACACTTCAGCAACAGCAGAATCTGGAAGGGTTTCTTGCATGGAAGGTAACCTCTATTTATTGATGACCATCAGAATCAGAGATCCACATCTTTTTTGAAAGCTAAAAAAATCAACCAATCATTAAAATAGTTGTTAGATAAATTAATACATTCATTATCTAAATATCTAGCATCGTGGGGCGCCTGGGAGGTTCAGTCACTTAAGTGTCCGAATTCAGCTCAGGTCCTGATCTCACAGTTTGTGAGTGTGAGCCCTGCATAGGGCTCCCTGCAGTCAAGGCAGAGTCTACTTTCGATCCTCTCTCCCCCTCTCTCTCTGCCCCTGCCCCGCTGGTTCTCTCTCTCTCAAAATAAATAGACTTTAAAATAAATAAATAAATAGATACATAGATAGGTGAGTAAAAATAAATATCTAGCCTCATGGTAGCCAAAAAATCCAGTTCATAGACTCACTGTGCTTTTTCCTTTGCCCTGTGATCCAAATTGTATCTCAATTTGAGTATTTGAGTTTTTGCTTTGTTTTCTAAAATTGAGTTCCTCCCACCTTCCCACCTCCACTTTTATTTTATTTTTTTAAATGGCCTTAGTTCTGCCTTGTGTTTTGTGAGTTTTCTATTGGGACTTATAAACCCTGGCTGGGTAACGGGGCTTGATATCTGCTGAGAAGTAATCTCAGTGCTGACGGCCTGCCTGTGTGTCTCCAGACACAGACTGGCATGAAATTCTTCCACCCATACTCCACCTGTTAGTGTGGACACTGCTTTGTAATATAAATTTCACATTTATCTTACAGTCAAGTTGCTTAACTCATGCCGCTGGGATACATCTGGACCACAGCATTTGTTGTTCCTCCTCTTTACTGCACCTTTATTTGTTGCCCCCGTCGCCACTCACTACTACCCCCCAATACCAATTATGTTTGGATTGTAAACCTTTCCAGTTTTGGTATGTTCTAGTTGACTACCAGTAGTTTTAGCCCAGAATATATCATTTTGCCTTCTATCAATATCTTTTGATAAACTAAGTTTTCATACTCATGTTGCCGTATTTAAATATTTAAACAAGTAAGACAAATACGAGCTAAACCTTGAACTCTACATATTGGAAAATAATTTTTAGATTAGAAGAGATATATGTCCAATATTTGAATTTTGTCTCTTTATCACATTCCTGAAGAGTTTCCTATAAAACAGTAAACACAGTATGTAAAGTTTACGAAAAGAAAGAAAATGTACTTTTATTTTTAAAGGTAATCTAACATAGTTAATACTTATAGGATTGACAGTTATGTCAGATGGTTTTGATTTATGTGAGTCAGAAGTTGAAATCTCAAGTTTTTGTGTGTCTGTGTGGGTGTTTGTGTGTGTGTTTAATAAGGATTTAAAAAGTCATGCTTTATTTCAATTACCCTGATTTAAACAAAATCTAATACCGAATATATTTTGTGGTTCATTAATCAGTGGATTTAATACAAACAGAAATGATTAATGTTTAAAGTGAACACAATAAGACTTTAGCAACAGGAAAGTAGTTAAAAAAAACAGAGTTTTTATAGGTCACAGCTTAGCTTGAAGACATAGCCATTTATTAGTAATTTATCATCTGGTCTTACATAAGCTGTCAAATAATTTTATTTTATTTACTTATTTAGTTAGTTTCAAGTTTTTATTTAAATTCTAGTCAGCATATAGTATAGTATTGGTTTTAGGAGTAGAAGTTAGTGATCCATCACTTACATATGGCACCCAGTGCTCATCACAAGTGCCCTCCTTAATACCCATCACTCATTTAGCCCATCCCTTGCCCACCTCCCTCCATTAACCCTCAGTTTGTTTTCTGTCATCAAGAGTCTCTTATGGTTTGCCTCCTTCTCTTTTTCCCTTTCCTGTATGTTCATCTGTTTTGTTTATTAAATTCCATATACGCTTAAAATCATATTGCTAAATATATTTAATGAAAGAGCATAGTGACCAAAATAAGCTTTGTCAAACTGTTAAAATCATCACTTTGTTGAGGAAAATAGTTTTTGTATTTTGGGATGCATTTGCATGCTATGGTAAGTTTCACTTCTTTTGCACAATGTTTCTCATGTCGATGGTTCCATTTTCATTTTAACCAAAGGGACTGTTTGCTTATATTTGCAGATGGAAACACGGAAACGCCTGGCTAAAATTGTGCTGGTCTTTGTGGGTTGCTTTGTCTTCTGCTGGTTTCCAAATCACATTCTCTACATGTATAGGTCTTTCAACTATAATGAGATTGACTCATCTTTAGGCCACATGATTGTCACCTTAGTTGCCCGAGTTCTGAGCTTTTGCAATTCTTGTGTCAATCCATTTGCTCTCTATCTACTCAGTGAAAGCTTCAGGAGGCATTTCAATAGCCAGCTGTGTTGTGGGAGGAAGTCCTATCAAGAGAGATCAACGAGCTACCTTCTCAGCTCTTCTGCAGTGCGTATGACATCTCTGAAAAGCAATGCTAAGAACGTGGTGACCAATTCCATTTTACTAAATGGGAACAGCATGAAGCAGGAAATGACACTGTGATTTCAGCCATTCAACTCACTACCTGGAAAGAACTTACCTTGCTATCTCTATGGAGCAGAGCAGAAAAATAATTTTCTCATTCTTACTATTGCTCAGCTGGTTCATCAAGCGATTTCATGATTGACTCAGAAAAGGCAAGACAAACACAGCTAGCATTCTTCTCTGAACAGGATTTTGCCTTGAAAAATATATATCTCACACTAAAAGTCATTCAAATGAAATTCTATTTGTGTATAAATCAATATTGCTTCAGGATTTAAGCTGTTGTTAGAGCCAACTCTAATGTATTTATCTTAAGTTTGTTTTATCTTGAAATGTATTCCTATATTGACTTGATTCAGTGATGGTAATATTCAAATTCCTATTATTTGGAAAAGGAATCATATTTCCCTGGTGAATTTTATTCATAACCACTGCATGTATATATCTCCTTTATTTAAATAAAATAGAAAATTCAAAAGATAGAGCTTAATTACAAGTCAATAACATTTATTGTGATTCTTTGTGTGATTAATCATAATTTATAGAGATAGCTTATGTCTGTAACTTTTAGGTATGTGATTAAAAGGTATGATGCCATTTGATTATGAATAATAAAATAGATATCATATGAATATGATTTTACATTATGGATGTAAAACAGGTATCATATGTCCCAAAACGATGATTCAGAAAATTGCATGGCCATTTGTGTATACATTTCTAAGTCCTTTAACATTTCGATGTTTCTGTATAGCTATGAGAAGGTTAGTGTAATTCTGGTGAGGTCAGTCACTTACTTGTCTTCTCTTACAATAGCCACCTAACAAGTGTGTGAAATCTCATTTAAGCAAGTTTATTTGGCATAGTACCACAGTTTCCTCTGACTTACCATCTTAGAGTTTTCTCTAAAATGCAAGCATGGTCTTGATTAAATTCTAAAAGCTACCCTTTCTCAGATTTGTATCAGTAAATCTAACATCTGGATTAATATATATACTTTATAATTATTAGTTATTATAAAGTATATTAATAGTATATATACTAATATAAATTATTAATATACTTTTTCTCTTTACAAATTAGGTGAGCTCTTTCTTTTTTTTTTCCAAAGGTACTTACAGGTTTATTTTCTTTAATATTTTGTATTTTCTTATTATATTACATAGCTGAGCTCTTTCTTAAACACCCTTAAGCTGTACTATTTAGGGTGTGAAATAATTGTATGCAGCAATGGGAAAAATAAACACAAGCAAATTACCTATGATAATAATAATAATAATGGTAATGAACAGGAATCAAGTGTTTTCCTTATTCTAGGCACAATCCTAAAGCTTTACCTATTTTATATATCTAATTTAGTACTCAGTATAAACCCTGAGAAATATCAAATTTGGTAGGGTATGAAAAGTTACACAATTTGAAGAATATGTCTATTAAAGAAATACACTAGTAAATTTTACAAATTTTACCCGATCACATAAACACATTGCCAGAGCTCCGATCTTAGGCTTTCTTCACTTCATGGAATTATCTCTGAAATATGTGCTGTCGTTATCTTTATTTTATAGATTAGAAAATTGAGGCTCAGGAATATTAAGAAAGTTAAACAGGAGTTACACAGCCTTGTGGGGAAGGTGATATCTGAAACCAGACGCCTTACCATGGTGCGTGCACCACTAATCCTTTACAACTCAGTTGTAACTCTCTTTTATCTCGATTATTTGTTCTTAACCTTGGCAAAGGTGGTCAATCCACTCATCAGAAAGGTGCAAAATATTACACACCAATTTTACATGAATTCTGAGTATCTTTGAGTCTTTCAAGCCTCATCCATTAAAATCTAAAGAACCAAAGGTAATCCTTGGTCCACTAGTATTAAGATGAGAGTAGAAGTATATCTAGGAAAGATTGCAAGGTATATGCAAATATATCTTGCAAGATTCTTTTAGTTTCTGATATATACATATATATTGCAAGATACATATGCTATATATATATGTATTAAACTATATATATATATGTATGTATATATAAAGCTAAAGGGATATCTATACATCTTAATTATAAAGTCCTAAGATTTAAAGTTTAAGTGAATAATGTTTTTATATAATCTGTTATCTGATTTGTTTTTTAGGAATTAAAAACATTTTTCAGGGGCGCCTGGGTGGCGCAGTCGGTTAAGCATCCGACTTCAACCAGGTCACGATCTCGCGGTCCGGGAGTTCGAGCCCCGCGTCAGGCTCTGGGCTGATGGCTGATGGCTCAGAGCCTGGAGCCTGTTTCTGATTCTGTGTCTCCCTCTCTCTCTCTGCCCCTCCCCCGTTCATGCTCTGTCTCTGTCCCAAAAATAAATAAACGTTGAAAAAAAAAAAAAAACAAAACATTTTTCATGAGATATTTTAGAACTTTTTTTTATTTATACATATTTTGTTAAAAATGTTATGTAATGACACTAATGGAGTAATAATAGTATCAAATTTCAGTTTTTCCTTTTTTAAAGAATTTTAAAAATAGCTATATGCCTGATTATATAATATTATCAATATTATCAAACTCTTAGGTGCATTTTATTTTATTTTACTTTATTTTATTTATTGAGTCTTTATTTTATTGGCTGCATTTAAAATTTTTCTTTCTGGTTACTATTGTTACTGAAAATCAAACTTTCTCTTAAAGTTGTTGAGCCCTGAAGTGTAGAGAATCTGTCAAAACTCAGAACTCTGTTCATAAATTAAACAGGTTGAGGATTATCTATGCAAAATTTTTTTAATGTTTATTTATTTTTTGAGAAACAGAGATAGTGCAAGAGCAGGGGAGGGGCAGAGAGAGGGGGGGACACAGAATTTGAAGCAGGCTCCAGGCTCTGAGCTGTCAGCACAGAGCCAGACTCAGGGCCCAAACTCGTGAACCGCGAGATGACCTGAGCCGAAGTCAGACACTTAACCAACTGAGCCACCCAGGCGCCCCTATGCAAACTTTGTTTTGAGTCTGGCTGTTGCACTCTACCGCTGGGTTATAATCCTAATTCACTCACTAACTGTAATGATTTCTCATTTTCAAGAAGTCCTGTGAATTGTACCATTTTCTCAAATACTTCTTTTCTTGGGAATAGATGCCTGAGAATTAAGACATTAGTATATATTCTATACAAGCACGATGAAGGCAAGTATTTAACATTTACTTTTATCATATACTTCTCAAGTCAAACAAAACTTCATGCCTTATACACACATACATACACTCACATGAATATGAGATTGAGTTCATTTTAAAAAATAACTCAACTTTGGCATTGGTTGGGTTTTATATGTTTAGTTTTTTTTTATACGTGCTTCACATATTTATTTTTAAGCTATTTAAATTTATTTCTGGGCATTTGAAAACTGTTTTAATTTCCAGAGAGTGGAGTTTAAAGAAGTAATCCCCAAATTTCTCTATGAAATCAAACTACAGAAGGAAATCAAGCAAATTATGCATATTAGTCAGAAGTAGAACAAAAATGCAAACCCCCAAATCTGTTAACAAAGAGTGAAACAGATCTTTGAAAAGGTAATTAAATTTCCTGATTTGTGTATTTCTATCTAGTAGGATCTTAATTCAAGGTAATATTAGGAAAAAATTATGTCTAGTGTGGTAATACCTGCCATATTGGAGGGAAATTCCACCAAATTATTATTTTTAGTGTAGATGAATGTCCTTATATGTTAATATCTTCTTTAAACCAGGTGTAGTTCAAAAGAACTAGAACATGATAGGATCTTTGCAATGCTTGGGACCAGAGGATGCTGCCTCTTACTTGTCTGAAAAATGGGTTAACAATATTGTAAAGGTTGAATTGGGTAATGTCTGTAAAGTACTCACATGATTCCTGGCATAATAGTAAGTGTTCAATAAGAGTAGCTTCTCTTATTGTATTTAAAAGTTTTCTTTCCTCATGTAGTAAAGTAACAAAATTCACTAAAGAATTACTGTGTGCCAGATCCTATATTTTACAGGAATGCCTCACATCAGTTTATAAGGCAGGCGTTATTCTGATTCCCATTCTCTGGGTGAGGAAGTTGGGGGTTAATAAGCAGGGAGACCAAATGGAAGAGCTTATTGAACTCTTGTCTATAAGACTTCAAATTCATATGTTCTATGTTAGTCAACAGTGCCAGGAATCTGCAATTCAGTTCATTCATTGGATGATAGAAATAAGCATGACATCATTTTCTTCCCTGGAATGTGGAGGTTACCCAATGATGGAGGACAAAAACAAATGGATCTTCGAGTTTACCTTTATCATTCTAGGCTAAGAATAATAGCTTACATTCTGGCTCACCCATATGAATACTTTACAAAAATAATTCCATACACAAAAATGTGGGTTTATAACATCTGCCCCCAATTTCTTTCTCCATTTTGTGCATGCCCTATTAAAAAAAGAAAGAGGAGATAAAATAAAAATTAATGGAACTTATTTATACCAAAACACATATTTTATTTGACTGTTTGCTTGTTAGAACATGTCTTAAATGTTTATATGATTGTATAGAGCTGTAAAACAGTTAATGGATTTTGAACAAGCGTAATTTTTCCATTTACTAATATTTTATTACTGGCTTCATTGCACACACAGGAAATATTTCCACTAAGTTTCTGAGAAATGAAATGTTCCAGCCATTAAACTTCTCTTAAAATAGAATAAGCTTGTGTATTTCAACTTTAAATAAGTTAATATTTGTGCACATTTTCCTGAAACGTTTTCAAAGCCAGGGGCAAGGTGTAAGTAAATACGGTCAGCTTTAGTGCAGAAAGCCATTTTTTTAAGTAAAGTTGTAAAAGAATAACAAGAATGTGAAAGAAAGTCTGGTTATAAGTGGGTCTTTAATGATTATTGGAGGAAACATTACTTACATGCTGTGGTTATAGCATTTTACACCATTTCATTTTCTAAATTATTTTACCAAGCTATTCCAAGAGGTCTATTTTTTCCATATGTGGTGTTTTACCAAAATTTCAAACGAGAAATTTTCTTATATACAGAGCCAAGTCTTAATCTGTGGTGGGTAATTTGTGTTTGAAGCAATGTACAGCAAAATTTAACCAAGATTTTATTTCTGGGAACTAATTCTTCTCTTGAGAAATAAGCAGATAACAGTCACCCATTACTCCTCTGAGTAGAAGAATAATATAAGTTGAATCCATTTAGGATCCTAAAGAGTATTTTACAAAATATTTAATGGTACTTAGAACTATTTGAAATGGGAAACCTGTAATCACCTGCGGTATTTTGGCAATTGTACACAATCAATTCTGAAAATCAAGTACTAGAAGGTTCAAACTGTTGTTTTCATATGCTGCAAAATTTAATTGGAAACATGAGTATGCTTAAAACTTTTAAATTTCTGCTGAATGTTAGAAATGTATCTATTCACTTTGAGTGTGTAGTATTTTGTTGCATTCTTCAAACCAAAAAGTATTAAGTCCTCAGCAGTACGACCCATCCTTTATCATTTTGCATATTTATTAATGTGGTTATATAAAAGAGAATACGTGAACATGGTCCTATGAGAACATAAAAGTAGGAGGAAAAACAAAAAAAAATCACTAATTTTTTTTTAATGTTATTTATTTTTGAGAGAGAGAGACACAGGGCATAAGTGAGGGAGGAACAGAGTGAGAGGGAGACACAGAATGTGAAGCAGGCTCCAGGCTCTGAGCTGTCAGCACAGAACCCGATGTGGGGCCCAAACTCGTGAATGGCGGTGAGATCATGACCTGAGCCTAAGTTGGATGCTTAACCAACTGAGCCACCCAGGCGCCTCCCCCTCCCACCGCCCAATGTCATTCTAATATGACCTTGTTGGCTCCATTAGAATCACTCACTCACTTAAGTTTATGATTTTCAACAGGTAAAGTTTCTCCATGGAACAGCAAGAAAAGTTTGGTTAAACAACTACGTGGTATCTTGAAGATACTTAATAAAATTCAATAAGAATTTAAATTTAGTGTGCTCCTTTAACTTATTGTAGAAAACATAAATTTATTCAAATAGCAAATTACCAGGAGCAGTGTTATTTCTGCTTAAATGTTTAATCAAATAAATCTCTTGGAATTAACAAGGACCATGTAACAGTGCATGCTAGATATGAGGTGTGCTTGATTTGCATTTCAGCTATAATAAGCTGTCTAGAGTATTTATAAATTAGAATTTATTTCCCCTCTCCAGGTGGTTTGCCAAGAAGCATATCAATGAAAGGTATCACTTTTTAAGTAAAATGATTTGGTACAGGACAGGAGGATACATTTTCTTCTCCCCTTCCTTCCTTCCTTCCTTCCTTCCTTCCTTCCTTCCTTCTTTCCTTCCTTTGCCCTCTCTCTCTTTCTTCTTTCATTCCTTTTTTTCTTCTCTTATTCTGTTGTTTTGCTTCTACTTGAGAGGATGCATTTTCTTTAGGAGAACTTATTAGTGAATGAAATCAAGAAATAGAAAATAAAGATAAATGTCTGAACACTATTATGCTTTTTAGTTCTTTATATTGTTCTCAGTTTTGGCTTCTGTTTAATCAATAAAATATTACTTAATAAAATTTAGGGTGGAAAGTTACACATATGAAGACAAAAATCACAAAGTTCTAGGGTCAAGTTCTACAATTTCCTTAGAACACTGTTTTGGTGTTGAGTGGGGAAATTTCTATTTAAATTTTCTAATAATCATAATTTTTCCTTTACTAACATATCCTGCAACCATTCAAAATTTAAATGTGACTGAAATATCATTTCCTGTTAAGGTAATTACATAACATTTTAGTTAAAAGTAACAGGATAGTCACTAATAGATGAGCAGAGGCCAGGGACTGACTGCAGTTATTCTGCTTCTTTAAAGCATGTGTGATTACTTTTCTTTATTTCTTGATTTAATAAGCAAAATGAGTGTTAGTGCATCCTGAATTAATTTTTTTCTTGGAATAACAGTTCATAAACTCAAATTTGTGGAGTATTGTCTCAGATAAAACACATAAAAAGAATGTATAAAATTTATACTTCCTTACAAAGAGGAGAAAGCCATATGTCAGAAACTTGAAATCGGTAAGGATTACAGAGAAATAAAATAAAGTTGGTTTTTCCTTTTAGACACAAATATTTTCATTGACGAAAATTTGGATTTGATTTCAACTACATATTCTAAGAAAACAGAAAATCTTGCCCCTCGGTATAGTTGAGTTTTTACTTCAAAGTTCAATATGTGAGAAGTCTCTTGTGCTTTTAACAGTTTAATTGCTTGATGTATCATGATGTTTGGTAAATATGTGAATTACCTTCATGTTTCACTGTTGCTATGACTGTCTTCTGTGATGATTAAAACTACCCTTAATGGAAGTATATCTTGACACATATTTTTCATAAGTTTATTGTAAGATTTAAAGTGTATTTGTACCACAATCTCTCCTATTAGAAAGACTGGAAAAGTGGTGACAAATGAAAGAATGTCTTCACTCAAATTTTCATGAGGTAATGTGTCATAAAGTGAGAGAATGGGTCTGGAATCTTGAAGCAAAAGTTATAATACTCAATCAGTCTCAAAAGCTATTTTTCATTCCCTTTTTTACACATACTTCATGGTTAGATAACATTCTTTTTCACTTGAAACTTACAAACCAATAGTATTTTGACAGAGTGTGAAACATCTGGATGGAAAATAAAACATCCATACAGTTGTCTTATTGTTTCTTACTATTTGGCTTTACATGAAACACCTGTGTGATTATTTCCATCTTATCTCAATATTTTAGTGTTGATACAGCTTAAACTTTCATATTAGGTCCTAGTGACTAAGTTAAGTACAAATTAATTGTTTGACTAGTTTAGGTTTAATTTAATGTTTTTCTTAGATTGAGTCAGTTACCTTAATATATATGACATTGACATTTTTAACATCTATGCCTACTTTTTAATCATGATGAAAGAAAAATAATGAATATATAATTTATTTATCTAGATAACTGAGAATTCTGTTCTGAGCTCTTAAGAATAATAATAATCACCATTGTGAGTAATATTCAGAGAAAGCCTTTGTTGTTCTGCTTATTAAATATAGAAGGTAGGCGACAACAACAATGACGGGTTTAATAAAGTCATTGCCTTCTTGTAATAACCTCTTGTGAAAGAAATCAAAAACTAGCATTTTTTGTTTGTTCTTGTTTTTATTTTAGCTAAAAATATTCATAGAGTAAGACCAAAATAAGAAGTATAATTAATGGTGCTTACTCTATAAGATATTTTTCTTTATCAGGGAGACATAGTCAAAATGTTCTATATGATCACTTTTATGTATTTCAAAGAGTATTCTGTTGTATTAGTATGGACTCTCGGGCATCTTTAATGCATTCTTTATGAAGGTTCCAGAAAACTTTAAAAACTGCCTTTTATAGTTGCAGTCAATAAATATTTCATAAAATGCCCACATTTGTGAAAAAAAATCAAGAGGACATTGTTGACTGTTTTAACTTGTAGTGAAGACTTTGAAGAGGGCCCTAAGACTCATGTAGAAGCATCCAATTAAAGTGGAGACAGGGTGGGTATGGGTTTGATTTGGAAGTGGCTGTCTGAAGTTGGTGCATTAAGGTTAGGTTGAGGGAGGCGGGCTCATCATCAGTCATTACAAAGATAACAGAAGTAAGAATAGACTCTTTTTGGTAGAGTAGGTATGTTGAGGATCAAGTACAGTCATTTAAACTTGCAAAGCTATGTTGAAATATGTCATAGGATCCTAGGCTGAACAGTTCAACTTTTTGGGGAATAAGGAAAGGAAGACTTCCACTAAGGATGAAGAAATAAAGGAGAAGAAAAGTGGAAGGATTGTTGAGTCACTTAAGGTTGATTTTCCCAAGGGCAAGGACATGGGTACTGGGCTGGCATTGAGAGGGCAACAGGTATGGGCCAGATCTGCAAATTTCACTGTATCGCCAAACATCTGCTCTGGATATTTCATTTAGCTTTTTCATTTTTTTTTAACGTTTATTTATTTTTGGGACAGAGAGAGACAGAGCATGAACGGGGGAGGGGCAGAGAGAGAGGGAGACACAGAATCAGAAACAGGCTCCAGGCTCTGAGCCATCAGCCCAGAGCCCCACGCGGGGCTCGAACTCACGGACTGTGAGATCGTGACCTGGCTGAAGTCGGACGCTTAACCGACTGTGCCACCCAGGCGCCCCTTAGCTTTTTCATTTTTTAAAGTTTATTTGTTTTTGAGAGAGAGACAGAGACAGAGACAGAGTGCAAGTGGGGGAGGGGCGGAGAGAGAGGGAGACACAGAATCCTAAGCAGGCTGCAGTCTCTGAGCCTTCAGCACAGAGCCACGAACCAAACGGGTGATCATGACCTGAGCTGAAGTCTGACGCTTAACCCACTGAGCCACCCAGGCACCCCTGCTCTGGATATTTCAAAGTTACCCTAAGGTTGGTGTGATTGAAGCTAACTCATTATTCCCAAACTGCATCCTTCTGTTTCCAAACTTGATCCTTCTTTCTTACACATTTTGGTAAATATTGTGCCTCTCACCCTTTACTGAAGAAAAATAAACCCAGGAGTGTCATTGTTTTTTTTAAAGTTTATTTATTTACTTTGAGAGAGAGAGAGAGTAGGGGAGGGGCAGAGAGACAGAGGAGGGAGAGAATCCCAAGCATGCTCCCTGCTGTCAGCTCAGCACAGCAATCTACAGTGGGGGGAGGGGCTCAGTTGATCCCTTGAGATCATGGCCTGAGCCAAAATCAAGAGTCCAGTGCTTAACCAACTGAGCCACCCAGGCACCCCCAGAGGTGTCATTCTTAATTCTTCTTTCTCTTCTCCATGTCCAATCCATCAGCAGGTTCTGCTGATGTATCTTGAGTCTTTCACTCTCACTCCTCTTTGCCTGTTACCACATACTCTAAACAACCAAATTTTCCCCTAGATTAATGCAATAAGTTCTTAATGGATCTCCCTGTTTAGTCCCCAATTAAATCCATTTTCTACACTGCAAACAGAAAGCATGATACACTTAGATCATGTCACACTGTGGGTTTCTAATAAAACTACTTGCTTAGGCTACATAATCTGGCTCCTGACTACCTTTTAAAATTCATTTCCTAATTAGCTCACTGAACTATAGCCTTGTTGGCCTTCATTTTTGTTCCACCAGCACACAGACAGCTTCCCACTTCAATGCCTTTACATTTCTGCTTTGTGTTTAGAACTCAGTTTTCTGAGATATTCACATGGCTGACTCTTGTCAGGGATGCTGTCTTTGATCAAAAATTTATAGTAGCCAACTCAAATCATTCTATCACATCTCCTTGTTCTTATTTCTCCTCCTATAGCATTTGTCTTACTTTTTTTCTTTACTCACTTGTATGGTCTCAGACATAAGTCCGACCAGAGCAGCCACTTATCTGTGTTGATGTATACTATATCTCCAAGGCTTAAAACAGTTCTTGGAATGTAGTTTAATGTAGTTGGTGCTCACCAACTAGAGATTGAATAAATGAAGAGTTGAATGGTGCTAGGCTGCAAGATAAAGAGGGTACTTGGAAATAAGGAATGGAAGTATTTTGTGAAATGTCTCAAGGGATCATCCTGCACCACTTCTTCTTACTGAGCTAAACGGACATACTTCCTTTGAAATAAGAGTTAGAAGACAATTGATCCAAGTCTGTGAAGCGTTGGGTTCATCATTATCTTTTGCTCTACACCACTATACAACAATAAACATGAATTTCCCCCTGTCAGGCACTGATAGAATTTTACAGCTTTGTATCTTTGGCCTCCCAAAGCTTGGAGTTTCTTATAAAATATCATTTGGATTATATCTTTCAGGGAAAATGCCAGGGGCATAAAGCAAAACTGGAATGTTTTTCCTGAATGATGCATGAGCATCCCATGCCTTTAGGATTTGCCTTAATCTTAAATGCTCCATGCTTTGAAGGGAGAAGAAAGCTCACAGCTGCTCATCAGGAAACAACTCTTTGTGTACCCCAAGAATCCGTCTTGAAGGTAAATGCAGTCACTTTGTGATGTGGGACCATAACTCTACTACAGCTGGATAGTAATCCACTGACTCTCATTATATCTTCATGAAAATTTTCTTCCCTTTTTAGGGACTTGTAACTAAAACCTGGATGCATTCTATTCTGTTTGATGGTTTGTCTAAGTGAGAAAAATTTTAAGAAGAGTCACTGTGTAATGTAATTTTAGATTGTATTCTTAATACTATACACAGTACAGATAAATTAGTTTTTTTTAAGATAATGTATAAAATCTATGAAATGCCTGCCAAATATTTTCCAATTTAGATGCTAACAGTTGGATATAGTCAACTGATTAGAATATAAAGGACAGAGATTTAGGGTCAGCTGTGGGCATTTGCTATGATGAGTGTCTGTTTTTCTAATCAAGTTCTTGAATTGAAAATTTTGAACTTCTGAATGCTGTAAATTCCATATTTTGTATGATTTACCAATCTTTCACCCATCCACATTCAGTTCTTTTATCCATTGGGATGCATGTTGCCTAAAAAGGCTGAGTACAATTGAACAACAGCACTGAGAAAAGCTAGAATTATAACTCTTGTTTTGTTGTTGTTGTTGTTGTTGTTGTTGTTTTTTCTCTAGCTGGATGCCAGATGTTTTGTTGATTGAGAGAGACTATTTCACTGACTTACCAAAAAATATAGATGAAGTTAAACATGGTTGGTCTTTTTTCTTTTTTATCTTCTTATGCAGAGTAATAAAAACAAAAATAAAGTTGCCCAGAATCAGACATTGGTAAAACATTACTAAGTGGGGAAATAATCAGCCTTGGGATAAATGTGAAGTCTAACACATCAGGATAACAAGGGGCTGTCCTTTGCTGGTCTAATGTAGATTCTGATCTTACTCCTATCCCTAAATTTTGCATGGCAAAATGGCATTTAAACTGTAGAGCAAGGTTAAGTATGATGGTTTCTTATTGATTCATTGTATTAACTTCTAAACAACCATAAATCACTAGAATCATAATCTGCGTCAAAGCTTTATCTGTGTGTAAGATGACATCTAAACCACTAGTAAGAAAATCGTGGTATCTTATCTTTAATGTCTCCATGAGAAAGAATCATACAGCTTTCTTGGTAATGTATAATAGTGTACAGCTTCAATGTCAGAACATTTTTCTTAATAGTTTACCCTTCTTTTTCTTTTGTTATGATTCAACTAGGGATGAAAAAAACTTTTTTGGTGACCTCAAGGTTAAGCCTCCCAAGACAACATTTTATGATAACTACCCAACAGACCCAAATAGTAAGAAAGGCATGTACAAACCATACAATACAAGCCTATGAAACTCCTGTAAATCAATTATTACTTTACACAGTGGTCTACTATGATACTTATATTTGATGATGATTTTAACCTCACAGTCCCCAGATGATTAGAGCCCTCACCAGATGGAAAATCATTGGTCTCCAGGTTTTTGAAATCTCTCTGTGCCTGAGATCAAGGTCCTATAATAAGACTCTGCCTGAATGTGTGCAGAGAAAGCCTTCAACTATATTGATTTGATTACTGTTTTTTGTTTTTGTGTGTGGAGGATTATGGCAACAGTTCTTATATTTGTGTTCTACTTGAAATATCATAAAAATTTCATTTCAACAAATATTTATGGACCAACAAGTATATATGGGTGCTCTATTAAGTCCTGGTTATACATTGTAAATAAAACAGACATGATGAGAGAAATTTTAATTGTCAGCAACAGGCAGTGGTTAACTCAAGCAGAAGGGAAATCTTGGGGAAGAGTATTAAGAATTCCCCCAAATTAATTCAAAGTGTAAAACTAGGCAAGAAAAAATAATTTATGCTAAATAGTCAAATAGCTAAAGTGTCAGTCCTCATGAGTCTTATGGAGATGTGCAGGATAAATACAATAACCAAGAAAACAAAAACCATTGATATATAAGTATAATGTGATGCTGGTGCTATTAAAGAAATAGGGGCTGAAATAGAGAATAACAATGTTGGGGAAAGAATAAGAAAAAAAAAAACTTCATGTAAGCTGAGAAGAAGGATAAAAAGAAGACTCTCAAAATGCTTGCTTTAAAAATTATTTTATTATTAATGTTGTTTTTATTGCATCATTATATCTGAAGGAGGTATGAATGATACCTCGGGGCTTGGGTGGGTTTGGTGGGCAGCGGTGGTTAGGGAAGGACTCCAAGTAGAAGAAATAGTGCTTATAAAGTTGTCATGGCAGAAAGAAAACAGGATTTCTTTGATGGGCCTAAAGGAGACCAGTTTGGCTGAGACTGAGTGGGGGAGGGAGAGGGTAAACTGAGATGAGGCTTGGGAGTTAGGCAGTGGTCCTGACTCCAGACTTTGGAATTTATTGGAGGGGAAATGGAAATTTTAAAGAGTTTTAACCAAGCCAGTATATATTCATTATTTCTATTTATTAAAGATGACTTTGCCTGCTTTGTGGAAGACAGATTAGAAAAAAGTTGGGAGATGAGCCATGTTACACATATCGGTGAAAGATGTTGTCATTGATGTCTTGCATCAACATGGTGGCAAAGTATATTGGGGAGAAGTGGTCGAATTCAAGATATATGAGAATATACATGCAAGGAATTGTTGATGAATTATATACTAATTTTAGTAAGGTGACATTTGGTTCTTGAATGGAGAACTTTCACTTATGTGCACAATATATTTGCACTATTCCTGGCTCTTTTGACTGCAAATGACCAAAATCTACTTAAAATTAGATTAAGGAAAAAGGAATTTATTGGCTGGTATGGCTGGGAAATCAAAAGGTGGATTAGGGCTTTAGGCAAAACTGTGCCCAAGCCCATAGATTATTTCTGAATGTTGTATCAACCTCTTCTCTCTGTTTCTGTATTTTATTTTATTTAAAAAAGTTTTAAGTTTATTTATTTTTGAGAGAGAGAGAAAGACAGAGAGCAAGCAGGGGAGGGATAGAAAGAGAGGGAGAGAGAGCTAATCCCAAGTAGGCTCCACACTATCAGCACAGAGTCCTGTGTGGGGCTCAAACCCATGAACTGTGAGATCATGACCTGAGCCAAAATCAAGAGCCTGTTGCTCACCTGACTGAGTCACCCAGGTACCGCTGTTTCTGTATTTAAAAAATATGTTACTCTCAGGGCACGTGGGTGGCTCAGTCGGTTAAGTGTTTGACTCTTGATTTTGGCTCAGGCCATGATCCCAGGGCCCTGGGTCGGAGCCCCCCATTGTGCTCTGTACCAGAAGAGTGGAGCCTGCTTAAGATTCTCTTTGTCTCCCTTCACCCCTCTCCCTCACCTCGCACTCTCTCTCTCTCTCTCAAAATAAAAAAAATAATAATAAAATAAATTTTTAAAAATCTAATAATGAAAAAACTATGTTACTCTCCTTTCTTCAAGATTTAGGGCACATGATCTCAGGCAGAATTAAGGTAAAAATATCAGAGGAATCAGAGAAATTTCTTCATCCACAATCTGTGTTGAGTCTCTGAGAAGGATTCTCTCTCTCTCTCTCTTTTTGTTTTTCGTAAAAGACAAAGATTTATTTGATCTGAAGAGAAACAAGAATATTTGAGAAAGATTCTGATAAGCTCTTCTTGGGTGTTCTGTGCAGCTGCAGTGACCAAGGCTTGTGTCTAAGGTCTGATGCATATGCTTACTTCTTGGGGGGCAGCAGTTATTACCCTGTGAAGGTGTGAGCGAAAACTTAACTCTGCATACCAAAACAAACAAAGCTGTGACAATCCACAGCTTTTTTTTTTTCAGACTGCAGAGAGGACGTGTTTGTTCACCCCACACAGAGCCCCAAGGACGAGGGGTTTCTATCTGAGTTGCCTGCTGACTCCACATCTCCCTCAGCTGGAGGGGACCATCCACAGAACAACCCGTAGAAAGACAAAAGTAGTCCCTAGCACGCAGGAGCCGGCCCAGACTCAAGCAAGACCCTTAATGTTCTCCTGGTGAATGTAAACCATTTTGTGTAACATTAACACCGATAAGGCTCTACTGTGACCATGATGGATCAAAGAAAAAATAATACCATCATGTAGTCATGCCTGAGAACACAAAATATGTGCATTCTCCGAGTCACAATTTGTGACCCTAAGCTATCCTGACTATGAGTAACTATTGCTTCTTTGCCATTTACAGTGTTAGCCTGGGTAAATCAGAGAATTACCCTTGCTTCCTGATAGCGTCTAATCCAGAACCCAGTCCCGCTTTCTTAGATCCTTTCCCCACATCGCTTAATACAAACCCGAGTCCTCTAAAAAGTCTTCCCCAACACCCCCCTACCGAGATACCCCATGGGTCCTGATGATACGCATTTATCCTCATAACAACAAGCAGAAACTCAACTCATTCAACGATAGCTTTATTCCTGGTAGTCTTTAGCTAGAGGGCATCGGCATCAGTATTTTTATCATTGATAAATGCAAAACAAGCAACAATAACATCAACAACAAAATCTTTATTCAAGTTTCAGAGGAATGACCAAGTAGCAACCAGTAAATTTCATGCAGCCCTGCCTGGAATTCTTTCTCTCCTCATCTTTTCACTTTGGGGAATGATACAAAAGCCAGCAATAATGAGAAGCCTAGAGTTAAGTAATCACCATGCCATTACTATCATGGTGATGCACTTGATCTCATATGTGATACTATGTCACTCCCCACATACTATATACACTAACTGGTTCCACTGTGGCATAATGCCTGTCCCAATTCTTTGATGAATGAGGAAGCCACGGTGCTTCACTTTAGCTATCAATCTGATAGCACAATACCATCAGGCTTCCTGAGGCCTTCTCTAATTTTAATCATTCACAGTTTTCTCCAGATTTTTCTCTAGGATTGTACCAGCCCTAAATTGGCCATAGTCTTGAAAAAAGGAATCACCTTTGCTTACGTCTATTTCATGGCCATTAAGGCAGGTTGAAGCTTCAGGCAAGTTAAGTTTTTTTTGTCACTTGAAAATGGGATGAACAATTTCAGGATGGTCTTTATTGAAATTGTTGCTTCTTCTGTGTTCTTTAGCAACCAGCTATGACTGAATTGTATATAGATTGCATGATTTTTTGAATGTCTGTCTCTTTCTTAGAGGGCAGTTTCATTTATTCAACTGTAAGTTCTTAATAACTAGCCAGGATTATTCCTGATATAAAGTGGGTACTTAATAAATGTTTGTTGAATGAATGAAGGGATATCATTATAAATAAACTTCACTGTTTTCCCATTTCTCCTTAAATGAAACCCATGAACTGCACAGTTTGGCGTGATAGAACAAATTCTCCAAGTGGACCTCATACCCTATTAAGCAGTTCACCTGGACTTTTAAAAATGTACCAAACCGTTAAAATCTAGGACTTTATTCTTGTAGTTTCTTCACCTGAAATGGCCATGCTGAGCACTTCATAAGCCAGTTTTTTCTTACTCTACAAGTCACAGCTTAATTGTCTTTCTTTCAGGGCAGTCTTTTCTGTTGCCCTAGGCAAAATTACCTCTTAAATTTATAACACCATATCTATTTCGTTCATAGCATTTGTACCAATATCTAGGCTTCTTATTTATTTATTACCTTATGTACAGTGTTTGCCCATTAAACCGAGTTCCATGAGGGCAGGTATCTTTCTGGCATGTGCGTGACTCTATCCCTAATGCCTGTCAGGGGGATTGGTGTTCAGCAGGTTCTCCATGAGTGTTTATTGACTTTATGAATAAAAGAGCGAATGAAAATTGATTTTGTAGCTGACTGGAGGGTTTTATATTCTCTCAGGTGGAGCTAACAATAAGCGCTAATAATTATAATATTTTGAGAGCATTTAATCAGGGTCTTGAATGTAGTAAGATCTGGGATAAGGTAATATCAGGTGGAAAGAATAATGCATAGTAGGCAAGTCTTGGAAATGGCAAGCAGTCTATTTTGCCTGCAGCATAAACTCCCCAGACAGAATTACAGAAACAAGAGTTAGGAAGGTAAGCTGGTGTCAGACTGTGCACGGTTTGAGAAGCATGCCATGCCGGGATTCCGTGTTACTAGTTAAAGGCAATCAGACTTGTTCCTTCATGTGATCGATATGAAAGTAGCAGGGAGGATGGTTTATAGAAGAGAGAAATTGTTAGAGAACAAGTTGGAGTCTATTGCCTGGAATGGTGAAGAAGAACATCTGTGGAGACCTGAACTAGGGTATTGGAAGTGGGAATAGAAAGACGATGGTGAATGCAAAAGATAATTTGAAGATAAACCGAGTACACAGACTATTCAATGGGGTAAATAGAGTTGTGCTAGGCATTTATTCTTTATGTTAGTGTTTGCCTGTGTATAAGACTCCCAAATAGTACAATTAGTTCTAGGGAAATTATGAAATGGAAAATTACTTGATTTGGAAAGAGAGCAAGGTGCTCTGAGACTCAAATTTCAGAGAAAGAAACTCTATGTTTATACAGAGAAATGTTCATAGTCATGCAGTAAACTGATCAGATGCAGTTAGAAATGGATCAGAGGTGGGGGTTCATAGTGAGGCAGAATGTCACATTGATCATGGAGCCAAAAACAATAGCTAATTATGATATTTTGACTATTCTTATAGAGGCATGATCCAGGGGTAAATGCTTTAAAGTCCCACTTTGGTCTTTTTTGAGCCAGTTTTTCTTGAGGCAAATGGTAGTAATATTGTTCAAATGGAATCAATAATATTTTACTACTATTGCATATTAGAATGTTCCATAGTTATCTCAATTCGTCTATTATTGATGAGAAGCCTCTAGCTCATATTTGGGACAGACTACACATAATTTTTAATTCATAAATTAAAGGTTTCATAAAACCATTTGTACTTTGTAAGTCTGAAACTCCCAACTGCATTGGGCTTAATCACAGAGGAATATTTTTTTAGGATAGTAATATCTTATCAACATTAGAATAAATTAATCATTTATTTAAATAATCATTTATTGTGCTTGATATCATAAAGAACAGGTATTGTATCTATGAACTTTTCTGCTAGAATAGTATCTGCCTTATGCATTTAAAGTTTAATTTACTATTATGTCTATAATAATAAAAACCTGGTGTTGAAATATAGACACGTTCTAATTAGATTACTCTTTACCCTCTTTAATCTTTGATTTGGCTGGCATCTTTTAACATTTTGGACCCATTATTATTTGCTACCCACAACCAGTATTTAGTTTAAATGGCTTTATCAGCTATGCATACATTTTAATCAGCTCTTTTTCCATGTTGGAGTATAGTTCAATTCTATTAAATAATTCACTCTGCCATTAATGGTGCTGCCTGTTAAATATGGTGTTTTGGAGAAAATCCATATTACTGAACACTCACTGGTGACATGAATTATCTCCCGAAGATGGTGTTGTGATTCAATGCCATAAGTTATTTGGACAGCTCTTACGGTAACTCTGTTTCACTCAGTAACACCTCATAACTCACGGCTGTCAGCTGAAAAGGGTGGGGGAAGTCCCTTGGTCCTGTATGCCCTCTTCCATTAGTCCTCTTTCCAGTCCTTCCTGGGAGAGAAAAGCTCTGTCAAAGTAATCACTGGTAGTATTTCCCTCTGAACCTCATGGCTTATGCTGTGAGCTGTTTTTAATCTGAAACAATTAAATAACCTCTAGAAAGAAATGGAAAGATTCTGATTCTTTCAGTTCCTAGTGTATTTGTCTTCCAACTTTCTGGAACAAATATCTGCACTAAGACATCCTCACTTCTTCAAGTTCCCTTTGGGACAAAAGGCTTATTTGCAACTTAATGAGGTCACCCAAGAACTGTCTGAACTGGGCCACATCATTATGCTGTGTTAGAAATAACAGAAGGAAATATGAGGGGGGAAATCTTAAGGTTAGGATGTAGAACTGATACAATTATCTGTCATGTCAGATGAATACCAGAAGATGGCAGTCCTATTTGTTCAGAACTTTATGAATTTTGCAAGACCCATGAGTCCTCTTTGGTTTCAACATGATCATAGCTCATGAAGGAAGCCAGAAATTAGTTTTTGTTGCTATAGAAACCAAATGGAATGGCTTAACCTTTTTTTTTTTTTAAAGAAACAGTCTCAGAAATCAAGTAAAACAATACTATGAGAAAAGTTCTAGGGAAAATAAAACATACATTTATTTATTTATTTATTTATTTATTTATTTATTTATTTTCTTCTCATGGCAGCATTGTGAAATCCTTAGGCTCTTAAAATTCTTTTGGACAGTTTCTTTTCTCTCTCTTTTTTTTAAAAACAGAAATATATTCAAGTTGATTTCAAAATTGTCTACTGCTTTAAAACAAGTTAATTTATATTGTTTTAAGTGCAATAAATATACAAGTAGGAATCTGAAATTATTTGTTTCAGTACAAGAAAGAGACCAGGATATGTTTCATGCTTTTTAGTTGGGTATAGAGAATTCAATGCAGAAATAGTCCAAAACAACGCTAGACTTTGAAAACAAAATTGTTCTGTTTCTTGCCTCCTTCTCAAGCTGTTATTAATTCAGATAATTTGCAACCGCTTTAGCTGAATTTATTTATTATGTGACCTACAAGGTACAGTGATCATTTTTGACTATTCCAATAGCACATTCAACATTAGGGCACTGAATGTCTTTCTTTGTATTTAGAACTTGATGAAGTCTGTGTTTTATTACATTCTAATTTTACATAGAGTCCACTAACTAGTGAGCTAAGCAATACACATAAAAACTGCATTTTTAGAAAGCAACTTTCTTCTTTATGCTGGGAGTAGACAGTCGCATGGCCACGGGCAGAGATGGTCACAAGGAAGAGGTGCTCTGTAGAATAATTAAGAGGAGCTAGTGCAAACAAGCTGAATAACTGTTTCACCCTGGTTGATTCCCAGCCTCTAAAATTCTCCTTTAGCCTCACCTGGGGTGTATAACTCTCTGCTGAATCTCTTAGATTCTATGGTCTATCAGGATCTAAGGCTTGGATTTATCCCAGATTTGTACAGTTTAGCATTTTTACCCCATATCTTGGACACCATCTAGATAACTGGGTTTTTCACTTCCCTTCAAACCTACCCCCATCATGTGTCTTTCCTCTATTACTTGGACTCTTGCCTCAATACCATAACCCTTGTTTAGTTGAGCTAACATCCCTATTCCTTAACACTAAGTCACTGCTTTATTCTACCTGCTGTTTTTGGGAGACAAGAACTCTGGCCTCAAACCACATCTAGGTCAGTGTTTAAGGGTCTGCTATCTGATGGTTGACTCCTGCTTATACCCACTGAAACTCTGTTCTTCCAGGACTACCCCTTCCACACCTCTCTTTCCACATCTCTTGAGACCATTCCCCTAATGCCTTGGTCACCCATGGACCCACTTAGACTGTGATCTGGCATCACTAATAGATCCTTATCTGTGTTTTCTTTGTCTGATGGAAACTTACAGCTGTATTTGCAACTAAATATGCTCCTAAATTGTGCCCACAACTCCAAAGTAGCACTCTTGGTTCTGGAACTCAGTTTTGTATTTATATGGTTGAAATGCTACTACGCAATGGGTGTTACTCAACACCTCTTCCCTATTCTGCGACACCACATAGGTAGCCTGAAATCAGCCACCATGAGAATTTTACCCCATGTAAATTTGCAAGCCCTACAAACCATGCTTCCCTCCTCCATCCCCTACTCTGGACAACAACTGTTAAACAATCACCAGAGCATCACTATCCTTCAACCTTTAATTGTCCAATGCTGACCTCTCCTAAAAGTGTTTCCTTAGCCAGTGTTATTACAGAAAATGTTGCAACCATTCACCTAGGTGTTCAAGCCAGAAGCATGAAACGATCTTTGACATTTACCTATGAAAAGCTCTTAGCTCTTGACTAGTGATGCTTTGGTAAGTACAGATGCTTTGCCTGTACTGCAGCAAGAGCTTTTTGATATCCTCCACACTTCTTCCTCTTGAATCCATTTTCTACTATAGACTAAAGGTGAATTTTCTAAAGAATTAGTCTCTTCCTCTGTTGAAATCCTTCAGAGGTTTTCCCTTAAAGAGGCTCTCAAAGGTGACCTGTGGATTAACAGAATCAGCAATCCCAGAAATTTGCAAACAATGCAAATTCCCAGCCCCCCCTCCTACCCTCCAACACAACCAGACCTATTGTATCAGAAACTATGGGGTGGGGTCCAGGTGGGATCTGTTGTCACAACCCCTCCAAGTGATTCCAATGCACACTTAAGTTTGAGAACCACTGACAGGGTGAACTTCAAACTCCTTTAGTGGTTATAGAGTCTCTAAAAATCTGCTCTGGTTTACCTCTCCCTTAAGCTTCCTTTTCTTGCTAACTTGAATTCTTTGCTCCTGCAATATAAAAATGCATTCAGCTCCTTTATTTGGGGTTTTTCTCTTTCACCAAGTCCTCTTTGGTAACTTGCCATTTGCATTTGCCAGCGATTAAGTTTCCCTGTCTATCTTCTCTTGCCTGGGCATTGTTCCTTTGATCTTCCTGTTCCCCATTTCTTCATTAGAACAATGCTTCACCATTCTTATAATTCAGGATTATAATTCAGGATTATAATGACAATTGCATGTCCAAATAGAGCAATGTGGAATATGACCCAGTTTATCCTCAAATTCATAATTGTGTATTTCAAATAAATTGTAACTATAGCCTTATACATCATGATGACAGAAACAAAGTCAAGAGAAATGTAGCTTAAATTAAATCCCCTTACAGCCTGCAACCCACTGATTGTCACCTGAAAAATGCATAGGGACCTTCCTCAAGCAACTCATGGCTGCCTTACTGCCTTGATGTTTTTGTTTTAATAAACACTAATCTTAATTGTAGCTAGCCCCTCAAGGTCCTGAAAGCCTTGCTTCCAAGTTCCTTAGAGACTTATGCTATCCCTGACTGCCACAAACTTAAAAGCAATAATTAGTCACTCCTCACAACCCAGTGCAGCTCTTTCTGACCATGGGTCCTGTCCCCGTGCTTTAATAAAATCACCTTTTTTTTTTTTTTTTTTTTTTTTTTTTTTTTACCAAAGACATCTCAAGAATTCTTTCTTAGCCATTTGCTCAGGAACCCTATCACTTTGGCGCCCTTGTGTGGGGCTTTGGGTCCTTTCATCTGGACTCTGAGCCTTGGTGCAAACTTGGTGAGTGTTTCTCTTTTCTTTCTTTACTCTCAATTCAGGGGCTTTTTAGGGAGTATGATCTTACTGGAATATTTTCACGTTGATTGCCCAGGCTGAAATCGTCTAGCCGGGGGCTACCCTGTGGGGAGTAGAAAGCCTGCTTTTTGGTTGGAAGTTAGTACCCTGGCTGGAATGGTAATAAAACTCAGAAACTTGATGCCCTCTCTTTATTCCTGTCCTTGTACAAAACTGTCTGTCTTGGGCACGGGACAGCCACCTAAGTGACTAGCACGCTGCCAATCTTAAGACTCCCTCCACATCCCTGTTCTAGTGGCTTCTGGCTGTGAGACTTCCACTGAGAGCCTGCTGAAACCAGTACCCAATTGAATGAAAACCCAACTGGGATGTTTCCTAGGGAAGTCGGCTGTAAAGACTCTATGTGTTGGAATGTCACTTAGATCATGATGGATTGCAATCTTTATTGTTTTCTGTCAATGCCCTTTACCTACTACTTAAATTACAGAATTGGGTATTCCCCATTGTAAAACTTTTCTAGTGTTTTCCATGGGTTAAAAATGGCACAGCCTTCAAGAAAACGAAGGCATGACCTTCATGGCATGCTTCTTAAGACAAGGTAAACTAAAGCACGGCCTTTTACAGTATGGCTTTCAAGGCACAGATGGCACAGCATGGCACAGTATTTCAGTCCATATGCCAGGCACCCATTTGTAGCCTAGGATGCAATGGGGAAGTGAAGGGATGCTAAGATCCCTTCTCCAGGGACCCTTAGCGGCTGGTCAGGGATCATAGTGATTTTTGTTTGAGGGATGCCTCCTGTAGCTTTGATACCAGGAATCTCTGACATATCGTGCGTGGGACACCACCCCGGAGTCAGGGGAATTTTTGGTAATGGACCTTTTCTACTTCTCTAGAAACATGGGATCTTCTTCCTCAGTCCGTAAGAACTACCCCTTGGGATGTCTTTCAACCTACTGGAATCGAGTTGGATTGCAAAATTTAGGAAAGGACTGATCTTCTGCAACACTGAATGACCTTAATACAATCTATCAGATCTCTTCTGCAAGAAACAGGGCAAATGGACTGAGGTACCCTATGTCCAAGTTTCATGGTCCTAAACCAGGATCCAGGACTGAGGGCCTTTTGCAGAGTGTGTTTGGCCACTGACCAGGCTGATAAACTCCCTAGTGATATATTGGAACATTGTTTAAACAAGCTTCCCAATAAACTCAGGTTGCTGGAAGAAACACAGGCCATCCCTAATGAAGGGAACTCTGATACCCTCTCTCACTGTTCCTCCTTCCTAATAGACTGGGGTTACTCTAGCTGTATGTGGGGTCTCTCCTTCATTCATTTACTGAGTTAATGACTATGTTAATTGGAGCCAATTGTCTCTGGTTAGTCTACCTCAGGAAGGAGACTTTAAGGAATTTTCCTAAGCAGCTGCTGAAACTCCTTTTGTTTTGAGGAAGTCCCCTGTCTTCTCTGGCCTGACATGGCCTATTTCCACTTGGTGGGAAAAAAAAATCTGCATCTGCTCATCTGTCCGAGCTGACAGACTTTAAGACTGGGAGACATCTTTCTCTGTCCTCTGGGCTTTAATACACCTCCAGCCTTTCTGGTTGCACCTCACCTCTTCTGCCTTCCCCTCCCCTTCCTGTTTCTCTACCACCTTGGGTGCAACCTGCATCTTCCATGCCTCTGGTACCATCAGATCCTCTGCCTTCCCTCGCTGTCAAGGAGTGAAGAGCACCCTCTTGGACTTACACTGTCCACTTCAGATCTCCCCACCAATGTCCCAGGCAAAAACTGACAATGGTGAAAAAATTGCTTGACTTTTAAGTGGACCCAAGTGGAAAGTATTTGGTATTTAAAGTAATTTAAGTTCGTTGGTTTAATTAAGATAGACATTTGTTAACAAAAAGACAACTTAAAATGATGGCTAATTTTGTCTGTCTCAAAGTTTTCATGGGTAATTGTTAACAGCTTTCAGGGTCTTTGGTAAATGCTGAAGCATTGATTATTAAACATAGATTTGTGCCTTTACAGTGAAACTAAGGATATTTGGGTCCGTTGGAAAACCTGCTTTGTGCTTAATTAATTCATAAGTTTGCCATCTAAAAAATTCTGGCGTCACAGTTCACAATTGGTTACTACCTAGTTTTCGCTGGAGACTAAAGTTTCTAAGAGTTAAAACTCTGCTCTGCTAAATGTAATTAAGACTGATGGAAATGAGGAAAACAACTTGCTATATCAAAAAGCAGGAGACATGTAAGAAAGAGGTAAGGAATAGAAATAAATTTTGTTAAAGGTAAAAGAAAGTAAATTTGTCCTAAATAAGAATCGTTGTTTGGAGAAAAATGCTTGGGTCAATATCTGAATGCAAAGGAAAAGTTGTATAAGGTTCATGAAAGGAAATCTTTGGAAAGGAATTTTATGTGTGGTTAAGACAGACTAAGGTTGAAATGGATGGATTTTAAAAATACACTGGTATAAGATTAAAATTCTGCTTTTCTCTTTCTTGGATTGTGGATCTGCTCTTGATTTAAAAAATGTAATCAAAAGTTTTTTCTCTTTTGTCTACCAGGAAAACCAAAGCTTTATAAAGTCTTTGACTGCTTACTTAAAACTCTCAAAGTTAAAGGAGCTAGGTTTTGCTAACAACTATATAAACCTACATATTTGCCTTGAGAATCTCTTATTGCCATGTTGGTTAAATAAATAATTCAGATTTATAATGATCTGTTATCCTATTTGGGATGAGCTTTATAACTTTCTAAGGTTTTAACAAACCTCCCAGGATTTAAATTTTAAATAAAATGTTTTTGACCAATTGGGCCTTTTTATTTGGTATACTACCTGGAAAGCCTTGTCAAACAAATAATAGTAAACTTTAGGTTATATTGCCTTAGTAAATGCTCAAATATATACATAAAATTCCAAAAGTTTTAATTTGTTTTGATTTGAGGTCATCGGTTGATATTCTGATTATCAAAGTGTTATGTATCACAGAAATAATCGAGTTTCCTTGTGAATTGCATCATAGTGAACTCTCATATCAGATTGTTAACCATGTCCACTTCTGAGTATTTGTCATTTATGGTTATTGTTCTGATGCTCTTAAAAAACGTGTTTCATCTTCAAGGAGATTTATAAAAGGACTTTTAGGACAAATACAAGTATTTGACATCTTTAAGATCAAAAAACAAATGCGTAAACATTTTCAGAATTAAAAAGCTGCATTCAAACTAAACAAGAATTAGTAACCTGTGACTCTTGTTGGAAATATTGCTGGTTCTCTAATGTTTGCTCTTCCAGATTAAGGAAACTTTCTCTTAAAATATCTATGACATACAAAAATGTGATAAAGTATTCATTCATAAACAAACTGAGGCATTTAACTTTTCTTTTACCTGAACCCTTTGAAATTCAAAAGCTCTCAGTAAGCATTCCTTCTTTCATGGCAATTACAGTTATTTGCATAAATTCAATAAAAATCTGTTCTCCTTGTAACAGGTCACCATTGGAAATACTGGTTATTTTACCAAGTCTTTGACTAGAATGTCATATTTGAGAGCAACATGCATAGACTCAGATATGACCAGTTTTAAGGAACTAAGGTTGACTTTATGAAACATGGAGCAATAAAGCCCCTTGGAAATGCTGGCCTGATGCCTTGCTTGCAGAGTTCCCAGCAGCCTTACCGGGCAAGTAAAGAATGTCACGTCCTGGCAGGTGCAGGAACTTCAGGATATCTTGGGGACCATGTGAAAAGAAATTTGCCCAAATCTACAGGTATCGCAGGCATGTCTGATGGCAAGTACTTGGCTTGGTTTCTGGCCTGGAGGGGCTACTAAAAGTTCAATATAGATTCCTTATAAAAAGTTCCCGCAAAGCAGATTTTAAAAAATCTATATGACCGATCACTGCTTTTGCTGAGCTTATGTAAATAATTAGGCCAAGTTTGTTAAAACTGCACTTGTTCTACATATGAATTAGTCTTGATTTGGATATCTCTAGAAATGAGAGCTATTAGAGAGAAAAATTATGTTTCAATAATGCATCTTTATGGATGGTAAGTTCTAGTTCTGATTGTCTTTAAATGTTTATTGTTTGCCCACACTAGGCAACTTGAGGTACACTTCAGAGAAATAGCTCAAAACTCATATATAGACAATCTTTGTGCCTGTTGCTCTATGGGCCATTCTAAAAGATCACCACAGACATGTGAATTACAAAGTAAAGACAAACAAACCAACAAGCAAACAAACAGCCCATCTGATTCTGCCTATTCCCCATCCATCTGAGGTTGCTTCAAGCCTGACATCCAGAAATCTTCTCACTGATGGCACTGGCAGACACTGGGTTTATAATTTTGCTATAACCATTAACCTATATGTTTCTTGTTTCTATAACAGTGCTTCTTATTAATTACCTGACTGCTGACTGAGAGAAACAGAGTCTGTATGATGGTTAACACCACCTACTACACAATCAAGACCTTAAATGACTCTCAAAAAATAACTGTATATTATTAAACACTAAAATAACTCAAATGCATCAAACAGTTCTACAAAATAAAATGGCATTAGATGTTTTAACTGCTGCACAAGGTGGAGCTTGTGCTCTCATAAAAACAGAATGCTGTGTATACATTCGAGATTACACAAAAATATTTCTGAGTTTCTAACAAATACTCAAATTGGTGCTTTAAATTATTCCTCTCTTTCCTTTAGTAGCTGGTTAAATTCCTGGACTAAAGAGAGATATTTGTCAATATCAAAGTATTCTTATTTGGGCTTCTCTTTCTTTTGTTATTTTAATCATGTTTTGCTGTTTTCTCCCATGTCTCTCCACCTGGTGCCAAGACTCCTTCAGTGTCACAACTTCAAGCCAACAGATGATTCTTTCTACTCAAGAAAACTCCTAAATGTTATCAACTCTAGATACAGCTGCCTTAGCTTTTCTTAACTCCTGTTAAATTCTCAACTGACCAACCTTGACCCATGGGTAGAGACATCTTTGTGCCCCTATTCAGCAGGAAGAAGCTAAGAAAATAAGACCTTCAGCCTTCAGCAACCTTAAAGATTTAAGGGTCAAGGTAGGAAAATGATGAGGGAAACAAAGGCAAGAGAAATCTAGCTTAAATTAAATCTTTTTACAGCTTGCAGCCCACAGATAGCCACCTGAAACATACAGAGAGTGACCTTCCTCAAGCAATTCATAGCTGCCTTACTTCCTTGATGTTTTTGTTTTATTAAAAACTAAAGTGGGGCGCCTGGGTGGCTCAGTTGGTTAAGCGTCCGACTTTGGCTCAGGTCATGATCTTGCGGAGCGTGAGTTCGAGCCCCGCGTCGGGCTCTGTGCTGACCGCTCAGAGCCTGGAGCCTGTTTCAGATTCTGTGTCTCCCTCTCTCTCTAACCCTCCCCCGTTCATGCTCTGTCTCTCTCTGTCTCAAAAATAAATAAACATTAAAAAAAAATAAATAAATAAAAACTAAAGTAACCTTAACAGTAGCTAGCGCCTCAAGGTCCTGAAAGCTCTTGCTCTCAAATTCCTTAGATACTTCCGCTATTCCTAACCCTCACTAACTTAAAAGTGTAAAATGAGTCACTCCTCACAACCCCAAGGCAGCTCTTTCTGCCATGGGTCCTATCCCATTACTTTGATAAAATCACCTTTTTGCACCAAAGACGTCTCAAAAATTCTTAGCTGTTTGCTCAAGAACCCCATCACATGATATTGACACAGAATAATTTAAATAATTGAAAAATCACTTTACTCCTAACATTGAAATAATATTTCAGTAAAAATGTATTTAAAACTATATGGCTGTCTAGTATCTTTATCAATAATAAACTTAGAGACACAGGAAAGCAATGTACCTCTTAAAACATTAATTATATAATGAGAGAGAATCCAATTTATGTGGAAATGTAGACATTGGCAATATAATAACATAGTTCCTGGATTTATATTAAGGCATTATACTGAAAAAGAGAACATTGACTTAAAAAAAATGAGCTTTGTACTTTTGAAAATAGAGTTATCATATGCTGAAGAAGTTGGTGGGTGGTGAGGAGAAGTGGATGAAGGTGGTCAAAAGGTACAAACTTTCAGTTATAAGGTAAATAAATCTGGAGAAGCAACTTACAACAGGGTAACTATAGTTAAATAGTGTATTGTAAAAAAAAAAAAAAAGGTGGGGGAGGGCCTGGGTTGCTCAGTGGGTTACACGTCCAACTCTTAGTTAGGCTCAGGTTATGATTTCATAGGTTTGTGAGTTTGAGCCCCACATGAAGCTCTGTGCTAACAGTTCAGAGCCTGCTTGGGGTTCTCTCCCTGCTCCTCCCTTGCTCATGTGCACTCTCTCTCTCTCTCTCTTTGTCTCTCTCTCTCTCTCTCTCAAAATAAATAAACTTAAAGCAGAAGAACTTGCTACGAAGAAATAAGAAGTATTATAACATAGAAAGAAACATTGTCTCATCATATTGGAAAATTTAATATAAACAAGGCTGTCAAAATTTGTTGATTTTTAAAAAGCATTGTATATTCTGGTAATGTCTCAGTGTTTTATATCTGTTTTGAATAATAAAGTTATGTATAGCCGGTGGATGGTTCAATAATTGTCTTTTTAATTTCATACTTTAAGCAAAAATTTGGTATCCTGGGAAACATTTATATAACAGCAAGTTTAGTGGAGTAAAAAGAACAATAAGAAGCACACTATTTTACAGGTGAAAGTGTCACCAAATGCCATTGAATGCTCTCAACATGAGCCTGTCTTTATTCTGTCTCTTTCTTTGACATCTTCAAATGAGATCTTTTTAATACTCCCAACCATCTGATGGATCTGAGAAAAGACTATACCCACCATCAAAGTAAAAAAAAAAAAAAAAAAAAAAAAGAGTTCTTGATTTGGAGCATACACAAAATCAAGGAAGGCTAAAAAGTGAAGGGAAGAAAATTTCCCTTCATCCTTTATAATCCCCAGTGATTTATGGAAAAGTTGTTTTGATTAATGGTATTGTGATAGAATTAGGTTGACCTTTCCTCTTCCTTAGCTGCAAATGCTTACATCTATAGCTGTTATATACCTCTCTCTTCAACAGCCAGCCACCTGGACCATTTCTATGGAATTCTGCATCCTGGATTTGGAGTGATTCCATGCATTCTCAAAACAAACGAGCTTAGGGGATGCAGAAAAGAACAGCTGCACGAAATCAGGCTCCTCATTATTTAGAAGCATTTCTAAGACGCAAGGGATTCTGTTCTCTTTGTTGCCTGAGCTTTTAGGCACACACAAATAAATTGACTCTTTTTTTCATTAGCTTATTGTGTGGGTTAAATAAATTAATACAGGTAATGCACTTAGAATAGTGCCTGGCACATAGTGTTTGCTCTTATTTGCATTCAAGTCAGTAACATTTATTAAATACTTCTGCCAGTAAATGAAATATGTGGCAGGGCTCTGCACACCCCCATGTATAACAAACAGGACAATCACTGAACTGTGTATACACTGGAGAAGAACTGTCCCTTATGTTAAGGTGAACATAAACTCTTAGGTTTGAGGAAGAGTAGAAATTAAATGAGGGATTCTGGAATTTTCCCAACATTTACCTTTAGGTTCAGCCACAATTCTGAGTAGCTGCTACAGGTCAAGTTCTGGACAAGACAATTTCACACTTAGATGTTGCCATCACTGCTTTAGGAAAGGAAACCGAGGCTTGGAGGGTGGTGCGATTTGCTCAAGATGGCACATATAGAACGCGGAGGAATCTGAATTTGATCCCAGGGAATTCTGATCTCAGGTCTGGGGTGATTCTCACTGTGCCTTAGCCAGCTAAAAGTTGACCTTGTCAGGAAGTGGTGCTTCTGGGCTGTTTTCTGTTTCAGCTCTAAAGTTCCCCTGGCGTTTTAGGAGAGTCTTGTGGTATCTATCGGCTCGAACCAAGTCTGTGTGACAAGTATGGGAGTGAGGAAAGTCATAATCACCGAGAATAGGAGACTATTCTATGTATGATTGACCAGGCTATGGCAAGTTTCAGAGGGAAGATTCCTGCTCATAAAAAGAGTTTTCAGGATATTAAAATGTCATATTATGCTTCCTAATGTTACTCTAGGAACTTTAAAATGTTGTCAGTCGTTGGTTCCTAATTGGTTCCTCGATATGGTAGAAATTATTCTCAGGTATAGTTAACATCATAAAAGTGTGTTAAGAGGCCTAAGAAAAAAAGAATCGGTTTCATTCTATTTAGAAGCTAATTATTTTCATACTTCAGACTTTTGTGTTCACTAAATCCTGTGGGTTTTTTTTTTTTTTTTTTTGTCATAGATACTGGTCCATTGTCCTTTATGTCATTCTTTTTTGCCCATTCTGTCTTCCTTTGAAGTATCCTCCACAGGCTTTATGTTACTACTAAGGTTGTTCCCTAAGTGAAGCAAATTGGTCCGTGAAATGTACAACTCATTCACTAAAGCAACCTGCCTTCAGTGAGTTGAGGATGATGGATGTTATTACCTACGACTATTTTATCACTGCCCAGATACTGACGGAGTTAAAAACTACCATCCTTAAGTATCTTTTAAAGATGAATATTTCTCACATAACCCAATGAATGGTCTGTAAAACTCTAAGCAAATATTAAACCATTGAGAGAAACTCAGTGAATGATAACCAATTTTGGGGGGGGGACTGGCATAATTTTCTGTCTATAAAAGTTCATCATACACTTGAAGCATGTTAGACCATGAGAATATTAACTTGTTTCAAGTTAAACATGATTGATACTTCTCTGGGAACCCATTTCTCTCATAATTCTTACTCTACTTTTTCTGAACTTGCTGAAACATTAATCCTTAGACTAGTTCTCAAAATACCAATGGATCTCACTGACATGTGGAATTCATTACAATTAAGTGCTGTTGGTAGGAGAAGTGAGTAAAGAGAGGGAGGTAATACATGCAAGAGAAGACATCTGAGTTGGCCACCTGGAAAAGTAGACAGTTTAACTCGTATTGCATGACATATTGGTGATGGTATTGAGTTAAAGTCTCAATTTGTATGGAAATCATTGAATGTAGAATTCTGGATATGTATTGGAAGCATTTTGAAAGAGAATGTCCACATATTTATGTGTAAGTATAGACACCTAATGATATCCCCATCTTCCTCTTGAACTGGCCATAGTTTGATGAGGTGCCAGTCATGGATGGTGAAAACACAACCGCCACACCCATACTTTTGGGGTCTTTATGAAGAGACAAAATTTGAATAGGGAATGTGTTGAGACACTATCTGAAAGGTGGAGATTGTAGATTGTACAGTTTCTAAGTACAATCTGGTTTTGTTTTTGTTTTTGTGAGGAAGTGGAAATCAGAAGAGGTGGCCCTGAGGAAGGAAGCTCCCTGCAGCAGGGATTCCACGTCTTGGAGAAAGAAAAATGATCTGTAGACTCTGCTTGACATGGCAGCCATTGATTTTAAGTATCTGTTCTTGCAACACCAGCAGCATATCTGGGTGTGTCTATCTTCTTCCCATCCCTGACTCACTGTGTTCCACAGGTAATCTGATAACATTCCTTAATCTGAGAAGTTTGTCTTTCTCTTTTCTTAAGGAAGCGATCATAATGATAGAAAATGCTTCCCTTTAGGTCCCTCCTTTGGGCAGTATTTCTCAAAATATGTTCCTTGAAACCATCTTTATTCTATCACCTGGGAGGCAAGGCAAGGACTTATTGAATGTGCAAACCCAGAATCTCTGGAATCTCCATTTTTTTTAAAAAAAATTTTAACGTTTATTTATTTTTGAGAGACAGAGACAGAGCATTAGCAGGGGAGGGGCAGAAAGAGAGAGAGTCACAGAATCCAAAGCTGGCTCCAGGCTCTGAGCTGTCAGTCAGCACAGAGCCCCGACGTGGGGCTCGAACTCATGAACGGCAGGATCATGACCTGAGCTGAAGTCGGACGCTTAACTGACTGAGCCACCCAGGTGCCCCCCTCCTTTTTTTGTTTTGAATCTCCATTTTTAACCTATTCTCTTCTGGCAAATCTCCTTTCTCTCTCTCCTCTCTCTCTCTCTCTCTCTCTGTCTCTCTCTCTCTCTCTCTCCTCTCTCTCTCTCTCTCTCTGTCTCTCTCTCTCTCTCTCTCCTCTCTCTCTCTCTTTCTTTCTCTCTCTCTCTCCCTTAGTATTTGAGAACCCAAACTATTGGGAGTGCATCATAACAGGCCAATTCAGATAATGCTATGTATATATGAGTGTATACTTGGGACAAACTATGATCTGATAGTTTTAAGAGTTATTCTTAAAATCTTGTTTTATAGATTGCATAAAATCATAACGGAAGACAGATGATAATGCAGTGTTTCAACAAAAATGAAATGGGAGTTATTTTAAACATGCATACTCACACTTTTGTGAGCCTTTGTGTTTTTTCTTCCTGTCCTATGGAGTGGAAAGTCAAGAGAATCAGTAACTTCAGGTGAGGCAATACCTATAAATAATTTCAGTGGAGATAGGAAAATAAGTCTTGGATTTTTTTTCTCCTGTGAGACTATTCTTATGACCAAACATGGAATTATTTTAAGTTGGTTGCTTTCACAAGATCATTAAGTCAGAAGGAGAGAGTCCTAAGAAGTGGGCCCAAGCAGGGATTCAATAATGGATGCATATAAAGCTTAGCAAAGTGGATGCCACTAAATTACAATAGGAAACACTTCTATGTAATGTTCTCTGTTATGTTGCCGGGTACTTTCCTAAATGCTTTATATATATTTAATCAATCACTCTATCATTATAACAGATCTATGAGATAGGTTCTATTATTATACTCATGTTACAAATGTGAAAATGAGGCATGTAGAGTTCATATAATTTGCCCAAGTTTATAGAGTTAGTGTGGGATAGAGCTGGGGTTTTGAATCTGTGCAGACTGGTTGAGAATCAATGCTCTTAACCACTGTACAAAATGGCAACAAAAATGGGGACTTCATTCCTATCTTAATACGAAGATGCGAAACATTGCAAAACTTTAAGAAAGGAAGAATAATATGTAGGTACTAGTTCTATAAGATAAAACTTTTTCTTAGACTACTATAATTAAATGTGTAATTTAAATGATTAAACTCTAGTAATTACTGGGTGAAAAATAGACTGGCAGATCAATGGAATAGAATAGCTCTCATGAAACCAGATCCTTTAGTGTAATTCATGATAAATGAGACCTGATGAATCAGGTGAACCAGATGGATCCTTCAAAATGTATTGCTGAGAGTATTGAGGAGCTAGTTAAAAAATCCATTTCGATTTTACTTCACTCCATTTTATCCAAATAAATTTAAAAAGGATGAAAGGGCTAAACATAGAGATTGAAACTCAAAAACAAAAACCGAGAATATTATTTTAATTTGTCAGTGGGGACAAACTTTATGAATCCGAATAAAATCAAACACCTACAAGTGACCAATGCACCTCACGGTATGTAAATTCCTTCAAGTCAATAAAGTAAAGCAAAACAAAACCTGAATTAAATGAAAAAATATGGAAGTGTATTTGAAATAAAATGTGACAGATAGTTAGGATTCTTAATTTACAAAGACATTAAACCACTTCACACAGGGAAAAATGCCCTAAAGTAAGCCACAGCTGGTTGAGCCAGGCACACAAACTACGAAAATAGGAAGGTGTATGGTTCATTAACACCGGAAAGAGATTACTCTTACTAATAATGAGTAGATGAATCATAGCTATGATAAACCATTTTCAGCAAATTGTGAAATATGCAAAAATTAACAATTCCACCCCTACTTAGTGCTAGTGGAGGTATAACTTGGAAAACAAGTTTTTTGGAAACTGTTACTATGACCCAGAGCCTAACTCTGGGTTCATGTGCTTTTACCCAGAAATTCTATTTGTGAATACATACCTTGAGGAAAATTTCTAAAAACAGGGGAAGATTTAAAGAATAAGAATTAAAAATACCTGCTTTATAATGGCAAAATATCAGCAAACTTCTGAATGTTCCAAACTCTACTATGGTGTAGTATACCATGAAATAATACAAACAGGTTTAACATTTTATTATCATTAGAAAATAGTGGCTGCATTAATTTAACTGCAAATATGTGTGACATCTTGTTTGCTAAGCAGTTTGCAACAGTAATAGGGTAATGAATCCAAAATGTTGAAGAGTAAAAATCTGAGTAATTTTTCTTTATTATTCCTCTATATTTCTCAAGTATCTCTTTTTCACAGTGTAGATGTATTCCTTTTGCACTCAGATAAGTTGTTTGCCTGTTTTAGAGCTTCCTTCCTTCCTTCTTTTCTTCCTTCCCTTTCTTTCTTTCTTTTCTTTCTTTCTTCTTTCTTCTTTCTTTCTCTTTCTTTTTCAAAAATGAGGTAAGGGGAGGAAAAATGTGTTAGAGAACAAGGGATAGAATAGAGATAATATGGACAGAGGTGAGTGCTCCCCTCAAGAGGATGATCACTTCCTGTTGGAAAAATTATACCCATGTGAATTGTATCTAGGAAAGTGGGAAATCTAGTGTGTGTTCTCAAAGATTTTCCAATATATTTCAGAATTTTCTAACAAAGAAATGTTCTTTCATTCTGAAGTTAGTGGGACTATAATACTATAATTCAGTTTCCTTATAAGTAATGCAAAGGTATGTACTCACAATTAAATTAAATATCTCTTACTAAACGTTCTACTGAAGATGATTTGGACTCACAAATAGGGGTGGGACACACTTCGAAAGTAAAGAGAAAAAAATTCGAGAGCTGCCTAGTGATAGATGGGGGCATAGGTTACTGAGGCAAGAGAGCAGGACTGAGGAGCCATCCTTTTTCTGCAGTTGGCATTTCCATTTATCAGTTCCAAAGCCCACCAAAGCCCAAGAAATAATTGTCTATATCGTTGGCCTTTGAAAAACACAGGTTTGAACTGCATGGGTCCATTTATACCCAGATTTTTTTTTTTTACATATAAATACAGTATGGTACTTTAAATATATTTTCTCTTTCTATTATTTTCTTTTCTAAAAAATTTTGTTTTTAAGTAGTCTGTACACCCAACAGGGGTTGAATTCACAAGAGATTAAGAGTCACATGCTCTACCCACCTAGTCAGCCAGGCATTCCTCTTCCTACTATTTTCTTCATAACATTCTCTTTTCTTAAGATTATTTTATTGTAAGAATACAGTATATAATGCATATAACATGCAAAATATGTGTTATCAGTAAGGCTTCCAGTCAACAGTAGGCTATTAGTAAAGTTTTTGAAGAATCAAAATTTACATGTTGATTTTTGATGGCAAGGATGTCAGCACCCTTAACCCTGCATTTATACAAGGGTCACCTGTATTTGCTGACTCCAACCCTATTCCCTGTTTGCCCCATTACGTTGCTGTTACCAGTGACTTCATCTTGACAAACCAATGGCCATTCTCAGTACTCACCTTACTTCACCTATCAGCAACATTTGACATAGTTTCTCTCTCCTGACTTCCTGATACACTTTTTTCACCTGCTTGGTGGGACACCACATTTGTTCATTCTACCTAAAATCTCTCTGGCTTTACTTCTTAGTTTTTTAACTAGTTTTTTGTTTTCCTCATCTTTTTATTCTCTATCCACACTACTTAGGAAGTGATTTCATCTACTTTTGAGGCTTTAAATACACTTATATGATTTGTCCTTCAAATTTATATCTCTAATCCAGTCTTCTCCTTGAAGTCTTGATTCTCTTATCAAACCACCTATTGGCCATGTCCACTGTTACCCTTCCTGGCCCAAGGCAAAATCATCTCTCAACCGGATTGTGTAGTCTCCTAACTGGTGTCACTCCATTCTTATGTTCTTAGTGTGTTCTTTTCCAGGAAGCAGACAGAATGCTTTATAAAACAGTTTTATCAGGTGAGTCCTTGGCTCAAAATCACCTAATGAAAAAAAATCATCTAATGGCTGCCCTTGTCAGTCAGGGAAAATGCAAGCCTTAAAGACACCATCTGACTTAGCCCCACCTACATCCGTATGATGTCACTCTATTCCAACCTCACTGGATTCATGGAAGACAGATGCATAATCCTGTCCTAAGGCTTTTTCCTTTTTTTCTTTTTCCTTTTCTTAGACTGCTTTTCCTTAAGCAAGCTAAGTGACTTGCTTTTTCACATCCCTTAAGTATTTTTTCATCATTTATTTTGCTCTTGATTCCTATCATCTCCAGACATGCCATTCACTTATCAATTATTTCCTGTCATTATAAAATGACCTCTATAAGAATCAGGAATTTTTAGTTTGCTAAATGTTGAATTTTTGGAGCTTTCAGAATGCCTGGCATACAGTTAGTATCTTCTAAAATATATGTGGAATGAATGAATGTATATGAATTCTAGCCTACCATTTTAGGATAAACATCGAGTCTTAAAGGACCCAATCTAGCTTGAATAAAATAATACTATTTGGAAACTTATCTTCTCATAATCAAATCATTTCATGATTAGACTGTATATTTTCATGATTTTGAATGTGAGAAAACGATTTAACTGTTTCATATTCTCCCTGAAATTCAGATTGCCATTCTGTTCTTAAGATTTTTTTTTTTAATTTCTTTTCTAAAAAGCATGGGGCTTTGAAAAACAAAAAAATGTCTCTACAAAATGTTTTTTATCATGTTAATCTTTTTGTATTGAAATGTAAGTGAGTCAAATACAGCTTTATAGTTTGTAATTGTGTTCTCAGGAAAAAAAATCACCATCCTCATTGACATTAGTTAATACCCTCAGTAAGAGTCTATCATATCATTAAGTATTATCCCCTGGTGTGAAGGAGAAAAGGCACTCTTACAATCTTTTTAATTTATTGTTTTACATTATAACTGGCACAACCATAATTATAGAACCCCAGTCTCAATTTTTTTGTGTGGTTCACATAATTTTAGTCAACTGATTTTTCACATTGAAGAGGTGTTGTTGGTTATGTCAAGGAAATTATCAAGAGCTAGCACTTAAAAAAGTACTAATCAAGATTACAAAATAGAGTTCCATTCTTGTGAGGTTTCAAGAATTTCTGTGTCAGTTCTTGCATAATGCATGAAAGATTTGAATTCTTTACTATTCATGCAAGGATGGGGTAATATAACAGAAGGTCGTAATTCATATTTATTCATAGTAAAAATGTTCCATTTTATACGTGTCCAGTACTTTTTAGGTGTGCATGTGTCACAGTTCAGGGCTCTTCATAATGAACTATCTTTTTTTTTTTATTAACTTTTAGCCTGGGGACATAGGCTAATATTGTTACTATTACTGAATATCAAATGACCCCCCCCCCCCCAAATTTTAAAAGGTGTTTTTGGGCACCTGGGTGGCTCAGTCAGTTAAGCATTCGACTTCCGCTCAGGTCATCATCTCACTGGTCGTGATTTCAAGCCCCGCATCAGGCTCTGTGCTGACAGCTCAGAGCCTGGAGCCTGCTTCTGATTCTGTGTCTCCCTCTGTCTCTGGCCCTTCCCCACTTACACTCTGTCTCTCTCCTTCAAAAATAAATAAACATTAAAAAAATGACTTTTTGCTTTTCAATGATTTATTAATTTTCTGCAGGTTGGATTGGTAAAGCTAGACTTCTTTAAAGTTGAATACTTCTGTTCCTCAAAAGACATCATTAATAAGAGAAATGAATAGGCAAGCCACAGCCTCAGTGATCATATTTACAAAACATACAGCGCAAAGAAACTGACAGCCAAAATATAAAGAACTCCCATAGCTCAATAATGAAAAGACAATCCAATTTAAAAAAATGGGCATACTTTTTTGGTAGACACCTCACAAAAGAACATATGCAAATGTTCATTAAACAGATATAAAATTGCTTAATAACATTAGTAATAAGGGGAACACAAATTAAAACTAGAAGATACCACCTTACATCCACTTGAGTGGTTAAAATTAAAACCACTGATAACATCAAATGTCGGCCGGCATATGGAGTAACTAAAGCTGTCACATGTTACTGATGGGAAGGTAAAATGCAGCAGCCACTTTTGGAAAACGTGACAGTTTCTCATAAAATAAAACACACCATCACGTGACCCAGAAGTTTATACCTCTGATATTTATTCAAAAGTATAAATTGAATACCCTGCTCATGCTCTGTCTCTGTCTCTCAAAAATAAATACACATTAAAAAAATTAAAAAAAAAAAACATGCTAAGGAAAGAAGCCAAACACAAAAACCCATACATACTATATGGCTCCATGTATATGAAGTTCTGAAATAGGCTAATCTAATCTGTACTGGGGGAAAAAAATTGATAAACAGAACAGCAGGTGTCCGTGATGGTGAGCTTTGTGTTGACTAGGAAGGAGTATGAGGGAACATTCTGTCTTGGTAGGAATTTGTCAAAAGTTAGTAAACATCATTAAACTTTATGTATTTTGTTGTATATAAATGCAGCAAGTTTTAGATAAATGCAGCAAGGATTAGATAAATGAAAAGCTTTACAATACTTTACAGAGCACACTTATGGCTTTAATCAAGGCAAGAAGAATGACATAGGAAAGTGTAGGTAATGACGGGGTCAGAGAAATGTTTGGGTCTCATAGAATGCACTTAGTCTGTGGATTACGAGCCACTGATTGAGGAGTGAGTGAAGAATCAGTTTTAGGAGACCTTGAGGAAAGATTTCCAGCAGTCTTTTATGCCCCACTAGTCACATAGGCAAGCCTGGGTGTTTGACCACTTACACCTGGTGTAAGTGGTCAAGGTCCTGGGTAAAGTTTAAAGTTCGAAATTAAACAGCACATTATGAATTTTTAATTAGCCCGCTTGTTCATATCTTGGTACTAGACTTCCAGGCATCTTTGGAGATAAACACAGAGCTGTCACAGTTTAGATGTCAGATAATAGTATTTTACGCTGTAAATTTTACCTTTACAGGAACGAAACTATAAAAAAAATGAACTCTGGTTTATAACATGCAAATTCTGCAATTGACTTTAAAATGTATCAAAAATTAGAGAGATTGCTGGATGGGTAGATGCGTAGATATGTGGCCAAAAAAAAAAAAATAAGTAAAATGTTAATGGTAGAATCTAGTTAGTGGATATACCAGTTTTTATATATTAAAATTCTTTCAACCTTGCTGTATGTTTGAAAACTTTCATAATATATGTTAGAAAAAAAGATCCTTGGGGCGCCTGGGTGGCGCAGTCGGTTGAGCGTCCGACTTCAGCCAGGTCACGATCTCGCGGTCCGTGAGTTCGAGCCCCGCGTCAGGCTCTGGGCTGATGGCTCAGAGCCTGGAGCCTGCTTCCGATTCAGTGTCTCCCTCTCTCTCTGCCCTCCCCCGTTCATGCTCTGTCTCTCTCTGTCCCAAAAATAAATGAACGTTGGAAAAAAAAAAAAAAAGAAAAGAAAAAAAGATCCTTAAGTGCACAGATTTATCAGGTGTGCTTTAGCGCATAGTTTTGACTTTGGAGAAGGGGATTGCCCCAGTAAAAATGTGAATTAAACAAAGTACATTGTTTTCCCTTTTCTCCCATTCTTTGTCTACTTCTCTTTCTCTGGCTGCCTCCTGTCTGCTTCCTAGTGATAATAAGCTTTCTGCTCATCACTAAATCTCTCCGTTAAAGTTTCTTTCAAAATCACTCTTCCTCCAACTCTTACGTGTTTTCATTTGCTCACTGCACTAAAACCAGCTAACTGAAAAAGCAATTTACGTTAAGGTGCTAATAACTATAGACAAACTCTTAATGAGGTCTGCTCTCTTTGACTAGTGCTGACAACTCTGTGTCTATAAGATTTTACGGAAATTCTGTTTTCCTGAGATGATTTCAATTTAAAGGTGGAAAAAAAAAATATGTTCATGTGCTTTTTACAATACCATCTATCCAGGAAGGAATTTTAGAGGTAGAAAATTTGGTGGTATATCCTAAATGGATTTTGTTCTGGAGAGGACAGGAGCATACTTGACTGGAGGGCAAGAGAAAGTTTTAAACTGAAGGTAGATATTAAAGGAAGAGTAAGCTGCCTGCCATGGGGGAATAAGGAAATGAAGGGGGAGTGGTGTTTCATTTTGCTGAATTCTTTTTGGGGGATAAGGTGGGGCTCATCCTGGAGAACTGCGATTTGGCAGAGATTTTTTAATTTTATATTGCTATGGTTAGAAGGCAGGATGGTCAATTTTCTTCCAAGGAAAGTAGAAATCTTAGATTGTAGGCTTGGGACCAGGATTGGAGAGATAAAGGGTCCAGGTGGTACCGACTATGACTTTGTAAGTCCATTTAATTACCTGATTGACGCACATCTTATACAGACTTTTAAGGTATTCTCATACAGCTGATGACTGAATGTGGTGTTGTCTCTGAGGGAGAACCAGGTAGAGAGCAGGGCAGAGATACCTAGGAAAGAGAGATGAAAGGTAATATCTCAAACCTAAAAGGAAGACTCTCTAAGAGCACTCATCTGAGTGGTACAAGAGGTAGATATTTCTGGCAAGGCAATATTTGTTGATATCTGCGTGTCAAAAAAGAATACACCTATTAAAAGACACGGATTTTCAGATTGGAGCATAAAGAAAACCTAACTCTACATTGAAGCCAAAGTCAATGAGTAAAATAATTCAGAGAATTTGGGACAAAAAGAGGCAAATGTATTCTCATGCAGTGCAAACAAAAAATAATGTGGGGATCTTGACTTGTAAGAAATTAAACAAAAAACAGGTTACGACAATAATTATTCAAAGAGAAAGAGAAGCTTCCTTTGTAATGTTAATATGAGGAATTTATAATGGAGATAAACATTATGAGTAGTTATGCCTCAAATACAAGTAACTATAGGAAGCTGAAAATACAGGAAACTAAAAGGAAAAATGTATCTACTTATTAGCAGTAGATGAATTTAATTTGTCTTTCTCAATCTGATAGATCTAACTGCACAAAATGTACAATTGTAGGTGACCTAAATGACCTAATTTAAAAAGTGTGTCTGACTGGTATATATCAAACTTTGAACCCTGAAAATAGAGAATACTCATTATTTTCAAGCATCCTTGTTATACTCATGAAATTGATCATATAAGAGGTCACAAAGCAACCTCAAACATTCCAAAAAGTGGAAATAGTATAGAACAGTTCTCTGATGGAAAAATAATAAACAACCAAAAATTAAACCAGAAAACAAAAGAGATTTCTATTTGGAAATTAAAACAAACTAACTAACAAAACAATAAGTTCAAACATCTCTAGAGTCAATGTAGAATGCACACAGGAATTGCAGAATTTCTGTAAAGTAATAAAAATGAGAACATTATACATAATAATTGATGAGATTCACCGTAGGAATGCATAGAAGAAAAATTTATCAGCTAAAATATTTATATAAATGAAAGAGAAAAGAAAACAAATAAGCATCTGAATCTAGAGGTTATGAACTTTAAAATGTATTAGAAACCAAAGAAGTATACAATTAATAAATACCACAGCTGGTTCTTTGAGAAAAAAAATTACATAAATCATTATCTAATCTACTGAAGAAAAAGCACCCTAAAGAAATGAGAAGAGGTAAAAAGACAGAGAAACAAAGGAAGTTTAAGAAACCTATTAGATATTACTTAGATCACTCTGTAGTAGAATATAGAGTTGGTTCTTAACCTTCTTTACAGCTTCACTTTACCCCATTGTGTACATATACATATTTTATTCAACTAGCTACCTATTGATAATAATTTAGGATTTCCCAGGTTTTTTGCTACTACAAAAATGCTTCAGTGAATTTTCTTGTACATATATATTTTCAGGTTTTTGCTAATGAGCCTCTGGGGATAAGTTGCCAGAATTCGGATTGCTTGTTCAAAGGTCAAATGAACATGCAATTTGCTAGATATGACCAACTTCCCTCCTGCTTTTTTTGTTCCCACCAGTAGTGTATACGAGTGGCACCAACATCTTTTTTGAAGAGGGTAACTTTGCAAACTGGCACTAAACTTAATATGTGAAAATAAGAATAAATAGGAAAACTTTGAAAAAGAAGAGCAATGAGAGTAGAGAAGATTTCAAGTTTCAAATATAAATATTCACTAATTCAATCACTGTCGTGCTAGTACGGGTGGAATTATACAGATTAATGAAACAAAATAGAAAGGAGAGAAATAAGCCCACATTCATATGGGAATTTAATATATGGATAAGGCTGCTGTTAAGTCAGTGGGGAAAAAGATGGGCTAATCAGTAAGTATAGTCAGATAACTAAGCAATTACCTGGGGAAAATAAGGATAGACATATTCATATCTCACAATGTGTACTAAGATGACATCCCAGTCTTTTCAAATTGAAGCATGAAAATTTGAAATATATGTATTAAAAAAAAAGGAATTGGTGTAGTGGAAAACTCTTTCTAGTTGAAAATGTGGATGGCATAAAAGAAGGGCCTGAAAACTTAATGATCTAAAATGTAAAAAGTTTAGGTTGCCTTCCAAAAAAATAACATAAGCAAATTCAGAAGATAAACGACACGTTTGGAAAAAGTTATTTTCAATAGTCTCTATGCTGCAAGCAACTAGAAAAAGACCAACAATCAGGGCTAATTTTCCACCGGAACATGATGCCACAGGCATTCCAGGTGTTTCCACCTGGCATCCCTTTGAATTAGGCTGGCATCCTTTGCTATTGGCTGGTGATGGTGCCAATAGTGATGGTTAAAATTTTTGAACATCAAACTTTCCAATAACTTGACAGAGGAAAGGACAAGTAATATAAACAGCTCATAAAAGGAATGCAAAATGTTTTTTTTAACATATGAGAAGATTCTCAGCCTCACTCATCATAAGTATATAATGCGATGTGTCCAATATAAGGCAGTGATGTTTAACTGTAAAATAAGAAGCTATCTGTAACAACATGATCAGATTACACATTGTCAAATGAAAACTATTTGTGGTATGTGTGTGTATGTGTAGAACAGTATGTATAGCATACTAGCCTGGTATAAAAATAGCAGATAAATGTAGAAAAAAATATAATGTGCTTTTTTATTATATATGCTTGAAGGAATTCTGGAAAGATACACAACAAAGTGATAATGTCGGTGCAGGGTGAGAATAGGGGGAGAAGAGCTGGGCAAACAGAGGACTGTGGAGGGAGAGAGACTTTTCTTATTCATACATTTCTTTACCTTTCTTTGTTTGTTTTGGAACAATGTTAAATGCATTAGCTATTTAAAATTAAATAAAAACAAAGATGTAAGAAAAGGCAATAAAAGTGTAGCCATAAAACAAAGAGAAAAATATATCTCACTGCACAGGCTACACTCTATTTTGCCTACTCATAAGATTAGCCTAACTTTACATCTTACATTTTCCAGGGAGAGTAATGGTACTCTTTTTCCCTCTGATCACAGAAGAACCTCTCCTTTGTAGAAACCATAATGCTGTTATCTTGGTAAGTATATCTTGGTTAGTATATCTTGGTTAGTAGAAGACATTTTCATTTTCTTTGTTTGTGTGTGTTTGTGTGTGTGTGTGTGTGTGTGTGTGTGCTCATGCACACGCATATGTATGGGTGTTGTTTTTTATTTTAGTTCCAGTGTAGTTAACACACAGTGTTATATTGGTTTCAGGTGTACAATCTAGTGATTCAATAATTCTACACATTTTATTTACCGAAAAGATAGAACACATTGTCTTCTCCTCAAGTTGATCTTCCTCTGTAGATATTTTGATATTTCTAACCATTCTAACCATGACTTGTTCCTCCACCTAAACTGACTACAGGAACTGAGTATTAAAATGTGATTTTGTTCTATTGACTTGTTATGAAATAATTCGAGGGTCCTTTTCTTTTTGACCTACTTTGTTAGAGTTCATCAGTGCTGACCACTTTTACTGACTACAATGGATGTTAACCAAAGTTTCTTTTTTTCCCAATTCCTTGGATTTAATGACAAAGTGTCATCTTGACCACTCGGATGCTGGAACATGCTCAGTTATTTGAACTTGGCTTTGATGGGTAGATACGCTTCTTATCAGGTCATATCTACAGATAAGAAATGCCTCACCTCCACTCAGTTGAAAACTCAGTCTTTATAATAAATGGAGGTTGATATAACACACCTTTTCATTCAAAAGGGATGGGTTGGCATCTTTTACATAATACTAATCCTGAAAATAATCAGGATAGACAGAAATAAGAAGCAGCACAATAAGGCAACATTTTTTCCCCTTTGTATGTTTAGTTTATCCAAAGGAAGAAAAGGCAATTTTTTTTTTCTTACCACCCTTCAAATTTCCCACAAGCGTGTCTTTTTATTCTTTGAGGAGATGGACAGACATCTAGAGGACAGTCTTGATATTATCTTAGGCTTTTTACTCACTTGGGGAAAGTTTCCCCGAATTTAGAGATTACATACCCTTTCTTACAGTGTCCTGTACTACTTTATTGTGGCACTTATTATAGTTTAGAATGTGTAGCTTTATAATGCACGTCAATCATCCCTTCTGATTTTAGTTACTGTGAGACCATGGTACATATCTGTTGGCTAACTTTTGTACCTAACCCAGTGAAAGGCAAGTGCTCTGGATGCAGTACAAGCGTGAATGAACAACGGAAAGAAGGAAGGAAGAAAGGAAGGGAGGAAGGAAGGGAGGGAGGGAGGGAGGGGGAGGGAGGGAGGAAGAGTCTTTGAGAATCATTCTAAGAGGGACCTCAGGTAATGATCTGAAAGTAAAAAAAAAAAAAGTATATCCTCTCTTTCTTTTAAAGTTCCAATTTCTGGGCAGGCTCAGGAAATCCAATGAGAACCCTAAAAGTTAATTGAGTTTCCAAGCAGGAGTGTAAATGTTTCTGTCTTAAAAGGTAATTTTAGATTACTCCCACTCTGGGAAGCTTGAAATTAACTGTTGTATAATGGTGGTGAGCATAAAAGAACTGCATACCAGGAAGTATAAGACAAACTGGAACAACTTGGAAAGAAGATGTTATTTATTTATTTATGCAGGTAAGCACATGGTTATCAAGACAAGTAGTCTTTAAACTTAAGTGTGCTTCACAATCACCTGGAGGACTTGTTGACACTGATTTTAGGTCCTACTCAAGAGCTTCTGACTGAGTAGCTCTGAGGTGGGGCCAGAGGATTTGCATTTTCAAAGTTTTCTGGTGCTGCTGCTTCTGGTTCAGGCAACAATGCTTTGAGAACCATTGCTTTGCTATGCCTCTTTCTGTGATTTTAATTGGAAAATTGAATAAATGTTTCCTCTGTGCTTTTCTGCTTGGACTCCTTTCTACCATTTCGTTTAGAATCTTGATTCTTGGCAAAGTTTTAGATATTTATATTTATATTTATTTACATATCTTTATAACTATGATATATATTATCTATATTTATATATATTGCTGTTTGGGATTCTGAAGCAATCAGGTCTTTATCTATAAGAATTCAGAAAGTAACAACATTCCAACAGGTCAAGTAAATCATTTGCCTGTATAGAATTGTAGTTGTTTCTCATTCTCTGAAATCTCCCAGAATCAATATTCTTGAAATCTTCCTTAAGAGGAGTGAAAGATCCAGGGGCACCTGGGTGACTCAGTCAGTTGAGCAACTGACTCTTGATTTTGGATTAGGTCATGATCCTGGGGTTGTGGGACTCAGCCCGTGTTGGGCTCTGTGCTGAGCATGGAGCCTGCTTAAGATTCTCATTCTCTCTCTCTCTCTCTCTCTCCCCCCCCCCCCCCCCCCGCCTCCTTGGCTCCACTTCCTCCACTCATGCTCTGTCTTTCTCTAAAATAAATAAAATTTTAAAAAGAGGAGTGACTGACCCATTCTTGGAGCCTGGCAAAACTATTGGTGTCTTCTGAAAGGAAAGCATGGGGGAAGAAAATTTCCAAATGTATTTGTTTCTAGTGTAGATTTTCTCCAACTACCACCAACTCTGCACTTTTATTTATTTACTCTGTTTTTTTATTTTTTAATATAAACCCAATATTTAAAGGCAAATATAAGTGAGATATAAGAAGATAAAGGAGAAAGAGAAAGAGAGAGAATAGATGGGAGAATTGGAGACAAAATAATATTTAACAGTTTAAGAGACTATCAAAGGATCTGACTAGGAAATTGATAAGAAAAGATTCAAATAAACTTGAAAATATATCCAATCTCACTGATGATAAAATAAATACAAATTAAAGAAATGATAAAGTACCACATTCTACTTAAGAAATTGACAACAGTTTTGGCAATGATAATTTCTGACATAATAGAAGGTACAGCAAAAATGGGAATTTTTAGACTGGGAATAAGTACTATAAGTAGTATGAATGATTTAAAAACAATAAATTCCACTCTTTATTATGAGATGTCATGTTAGAAGGTCAAGTATTCAAAAAATCTTTCTTCCATATTTATTTTCCTCTTTGTCTAGGTTCCACTGTCCATAATTATCACCACAATATTTTCTAGGTTAGATGAAAGAATATGGTCACAGAATGGTGAACTCAGATCATGGGCTTGATGTTGAGAGACAATCAAAAGAGTGTTTAGTTTAAAAACAATGCAAGGGGCTAAGACATAAATCAGGAGACAGACTTAGATTTTTGAAGACAGAGAGAGCTAGGTAACCCTAAGTGTGAAGTGTGTACCTGACTGCCTGTCATTAGGAGAATTATTGATCTGCAAATATCAGAACATTTCACTAATTTAATACCAGATGACAGGAAAATCCATTTGAATCAACAAAGTAAGAAACAGAATACTTTTTTCAACTGCAATTCTAATGCCTTATCATACAAATTGTAATATTCTAAGCTAATGAACTGGTGTGAATATAAGGATGATTTGACTTAGTCCATTAGTTTTTCTGTTATATGTATGTTAATGAAAGTTCTAAGTACGCGAAAACAATTTATTTTAGTAAGTAGGATAAATTTTCCCTTTCGAATCCTATTTATATTATTCATTGGCTGTAGCAAAAAGTTTTCCTTGGACTAAGTCAAACATCCCCAGTTGGTGTTTGAATGATACCGTTTCGAATGACTGGAATCTAACTTTTACTACATTGTATATGTGAATAACTGAACATGAATGATTGATTACCAAATGGTGTTGTTTAAGTTTGTTATGGAAAGACCAATAAATGGGGAATTTTGTTTCTGAAAATGTTGCATTTGTGGACATGTAATTTGTAGACCGTATCTCAATTTTCCTTGCTGTGTAACGAACTACTCCAAAATCTAGTGGCTTAAAATAGTATCCTCTATTTTGTTCCTGATTCTATGGATCAGTACTTTGGGCTAGGTGTAGCTGGGTTGTTGATCTTGGCCGGGCTCCATCATGAATGTAGTCAGTGACCAGCTGGGCTGGAGGCTGGTTGGTCTAAGTTGGCTTCAGCTCATTCTGTCCCACATGTCTCTTATCCTCCAGCAGGCCATCTTGGGCTTACTCACCTGGTAGCATCAGGAGGAGTCTAAGACACTGTGGGAAACGTGCAAAGGGGACAGGCTTGGTATTCACATGGAATTGTTTCCTCCACATTCGAATGACCAGTTAACAAGGTCATTCCACATTCAAGGGGTACAGAATAGATTTCACTCTCTCTCTCTCTTTTTTTTTTCTTTGAGTTTATTTATTTTGAGAGAGAGAGAGAGAGAGAGAGAGAGAATGCAAGCAAGTTTGAGAAGGGGAGGGGCAGAGAGAGAGGGAGAGAGAGTCCCAAGCAGGCTCTGTGCTGTCAATACAGAGCCTGACATGGGGCTTGAACTGACGAACTGTGAGATCATGGCCTGAGACAATATCAAGAGTAGGGCGCTTAACTGACTGAGCCACCCAGGTGCCTCATTTCACTTTCTTTTTTAAGTTTATGTATGAACTCTTGGCTTTATTTATTTATTGTTTGCTTTTGCTTTTATCATTGAATGTATGACACAAATGTAGTAACGCAAAGTGGTGCTGCTTCTGGCTTGGTCAAGACCTTAACAACTGCAATGTAAAGATTACAAGCATATTTATCTTTTGAAATTGGAAGTTCCTTAGCATGGATTTTCTTTTTTAATCGAAGCATAGTTGACATACAATAGAATATTAGTTTCAGGTATGCAACATAGTGATTTGACATTTATGTACATTACCAAATGCTTACCGTGATAAGTGTAGTTACCATCTGTTACCATACAATTTTGATAGATTATATTCCTTATACTGTACTTTTCATTCTTGTGACTTATTTATTTTATAACTGGTAGTTAGTACTTTTTAATCCTTTTCACCGATTTTTGATGGTAGCCATGGTGTTGCCATTTTTGCAATCTGCCACAGAATGGTAGAAATTTTTTTTACACAAAATAGAACAGCAGTTGTCAAAATAAGCTATTCTTTTTCTCTTTTTCATGATATGGGATATTTGTTGGCATGGTGATTTCTGGCGAAGTTAATTGTTTTAAAATATAGAATATAATTTAATTGCTTTCACCATTCTCTAGATACCTTCTGTTCTTTAATGACTGTTCGTCATCTACAAAATAAAAGAAGCTGAATTCCTTAAGAATCTGTCATTCATGATCCTCCCCCTCTGTACCATGTTTCCTTTTTCACTACCCTTGGACTCTGACCATGCTATACAATTACTATTTCATGGGCACATCATGAGCTTTTTTGTCTCTGTGTGGGCATGTGAATGTTTATGTACAAGAATTAATCCATCTTCTGTGAATGCCTTTTACTTTTTTATTTGCTTATTTTTTTTCAGTCCCTCAAATATCAGTTTAACTTCGTGAACCTCCTCTGCCCCCAAGAAAGTTTCAGAAGAGCCTCTATATCCTATTACCTGTCACTGAATTAAAATTATTTGTGGTCATCTATGTTGTGTCTTAAATTCCACATATGAGTGAAATCATACGGTATTTGCTTTTCGCTGATTGAGTTACTTTGCTTAGCTCCATTCTAGCTCCATCCACATCATTGCAAATGGCAAGATTTCATCCTTTTTGATATATATATATATATATATATATATATATGTAATTTTACCACATCTTCTTTATCCATTCATCAGTTGATGGACATTTGGGTTCTCTCCAAAGTTTGGCTAGTGTTGATAATGCTGCTATAAACTAAATATTGGAGTGCATGAACCTATATTTTTGCATCCTTTGGATAAAATACCTAATAGTGCAATTGCTAGATCATAGGGTGGTTCTATTTTTAGTTTTGAATATACGGGAAGTTACGAAGGGGGGGGAAGAGAAGAGAGGGAAACAACCCACAAAAATCTCTTAAGATAGAGAGCAAACTGAGGGTTGATGGAGGGAGGTGGGTGGGAGATGGGTGATGGGTATTAAGGAGGGTGCTTGTTGTGATGAGTGCTGGGTATTGTACTTAAGTGATGAATTAAAAAGTTCTACTCCTGAAAACAATATTGCACTGTATGTTAACTAAAATTTAAATTCAAGAAGTTTATGCTCAAATGTGATTCTATCTTTAAAACATGAGTTTCTTGAGGGCAAAGAATGCATCCTAATCATGTTCGTGTAGGCTGACTTAACTCTGTATTTAGCATATAATAGATGTTCAATATTTTGTAATTAATAAATGAATGAAAGAGTGAACGAGGAGCTAGTCATTATATTATTCTCCTTTTTAAATCTATGGCAAATTCTTTAAACTTCTCTTACCATCTCATATAATCTCACAGTTTCAGCCATCAGTGTTCCACATGATTTTTAAATCTTTTTCCAGTTGTTGTTGTTGTTGTTGTTGTTGTTGTGTGTGTGGCCATGACTGTTTTCCTGACTCCCAGGGCTATCTCCAAATGGCTTTTTTGATATTCACACCTTCACATCCTGCTGCTTTCTTAAATGTAACATGCACTGATCTGAATGCCCAATCTTTCTCAAAGCTTGCCAGGAATCTGCTTTCCTACTTCTGATAACCACTGCAGTCAAGGACATTACTATCTTCCTAAAACACCGAAGGAGTCTTTTGCAACTTGCTTGAACTTTGAACTTTGAGTGAGTTGAGTGAAGAGATAATTAAATACAGTTATCATCTCTATTTTACCATCAATCAAATTCAATCTCAAAAAAATTAATGAGTTTTCCCAGGGTCATTTTTGTTCACATATGTTAGAACTGAGCCTCAAACTCAGGTCTGTCTAATTTAAAAGGATTGTGTTCTTTTATCTCTGATTTCAGAGTTGTGAGGATGGGCTTGATGGGGCTTGCTAACTCATTGGCCAAGGATACAGAAAAGAAGGAAGGCATTCTCATTCCTCATTCTTCCTTATTCTCCACATCCAGCCAGTTTCCAAGTGTTTGCTTTATCTTAGCAACACATCATCAGTATCTCCTTTTCTCTTTCAGCCCATTCTTCCTTAGTTCATCCCTTTTAGTAATTATTGCAAAAGCTTGTCTCCTTTCCCCAATATCTCCTGAGGTAATACTTATCTTAGTATATTCACATGGACTGCCTTGCATCTAGTAGGATGTTTGACAGAATTCTTGAGTTACATTTTACTATAGAACTTTTTAAAGTGAAAATATTTTGTCTAGAAATAATAAATAACTGTAGACTATGTGATGAGTAGCAACATGGAAATATTTATCCACCTAACCTAATTAAAAAATAAATATTTTTTTTTCAGAAAGAAAGCAGGTGTTGCAATTAAAATACAGACAGCATATTACAAAATGTATTGATAAAATGGACACAATCCCAGTCATTTAACTGTGTTATGCTTACCTAAACCCACCTGCTGTTGAAGCCAGATAAGTGTTTATTTGCATTTATATGCTAACATTTATAGACAGACATTATTTAAAAATTTTGTTTATTATGTCCTGAACACATGGGTATTTATTCTGGCGTTAAACACATATTTGTGTTTTTAAGCCAGGAAAGAACATTAGAGAAGGAAAGATATTTGTCTGGGATAGGGAATTAATATTAGCTAATGCTTATGGCGATTTGCTATATTCTAAAAAATGCACTTAAAAGCTTTAAGATGTTATTTCCTTTAATCCTCATAATAACCTTATGAAATAGTTATTCCAATCGCTATTTTACAAATGGTTAAATATCTTAGGTTAAATATTTTGCCCAAGATCATTTAGCAACTAAAAGATACAATGAGTCTTGAAAAAAAATCTGTGAAACTTCAAAACTCAGTAAGAGATGGGTTGCAGGCCACCAGAGGTAGCAGATCTCTCTTTCTACTGTGAGAGGTTGGATTTCAGGCATGGAAAGAGTCTCAATGGCAAGACTGAGTCTCTAGAAGCCTTGCTAAAGTTAATCCTGCCTTCCTAAACCTTGTCTAGATGTAAACGTCAAAGATCTGTAAGCTGGAAATTAAGTCCCATCTCAGCTCTCGACACAACCCTAAGCACATTTGGAAGGGATTGGGATAGAAAATTAGCTACCTGTTGTATTTATCTTCTATTGTTGCAGTGTAGCACCACAAACTTACCAGCTGTAAACAGCATATGTTTATTAGCTCACAGTTATGTAGGTCAGAAGTATGGACCTGGAGTAACTCACCTTTCCACTCAGGGTCTCCCAAGACCAAGATCAAGGGGTCAGCAGGATGTGTTTACATCTGGGGCTCAGGGTCCTTATTCCAAACTCATTCAAGTGTTAGGGAATCGGTTCCTTATAGTGGTAGGACTGTGGCCTCCGTTCCCTTGCTGGTTGTCAGTCAAGGCTTATCTCAGCTGGCAGAGATCGCTCTCAATATCTTGAATCTCTTGTTCCTTCCTCTCCATCCTCAAAGCCAGAGATGGTCACTCTTTGTTGTATCCAATAGCTCTCACACTTCAAATTTCTTTTATCAAAAAGAACCCATTTCCTTTTGAAGACTCACATGATTAGGATATGCTCACCTAGTCACCTTTCTTAAAGTCAACTAAGTTGGGATCTAATTACAATCCCAAAATCTTTTCATAGAACCACCTAGATTAATGTTTGATTGAATAACTTAAAGAAGGTGTATGTATATCAGGGAGCAGGGGCTTATAGTCCTCCTAGAAAGCTGTTAATATCTGTCCGAATTCCGGGATGTGAGACAGACTTCTTTGCAACTATATGCCATACTCCTGAGAGCTAATAGTCCTCCGAAACTCTGTTGTATTTACTTAAACATCATGCCAGGTATTATTTAATATCAGACATTACTTATTTACTTAAGCACTAAGCATATATTTTGATTTTTCAGAGTCTAATGCTAGCCTATCTGGCTGTGGCTATGACTTGCCTAGATTTTCTCAAGTAACATCTTGCCCTGTGCTCTCCACAGGGACTAAACCTCTTTTCCTGTGCCCTTTGTTTATGCCTGATATATAGGTTTAACCTTATCACATCACTTAGAATCATTAATATCTAGATGGAGACTTTGCTATATGCTGGGTCCTGAGGACACACAAATAAATAACACATACAGCCTTTATCTGAAGAAGGCATACATGGTAAATAATAGTTGGTCTCATATTATTTTACACTATCACAGAAATATTTTTATGCTCTTTCTAGTAAGAGAAAAATGAGGGGAGTAACCTTAAGCAAAGTCTATATGGATGAGTTAAGCACCAGGTGAACTTATTGAAGTAGAATGCTCCAGATGCAGAGCATGGTGCATTAATGAAACTGCAAGATATTTGGAATGGCAGATGCATAGGATTAGAGGGGTACCAAAGTGAAAAATAAGACTAGAAAAGTAGTTACATAAGATACTAATGATGCTAAAGTTTACAAACTACAGTGAAGGTATAAAACCTGTGAATACACCAATTATCACAGCAATTATTCATCATAAGGCAGAAACTATCAGAAATGCAAAATGAGATGTATAGATACAGCATAATGTTAAGATATTTAACACACTACTCTTAATCCAAGCCAGGAGGACAGAAATAATAAATATCTACAAGACATGAGCAATATAATCAATATGGCAGATCTTATATATGTGTATTGAAGTTTATACCCTGGTATAAATAGGGTGCTTTCTTTTCAGTCAACATCGCATAATCAAAAACCTGACCATATTTTAGGTCTTGACACATCATTTTTTTATGTTTATTTTTGAGAGAACATGAGCTGGGGAGGGGCAGAGAGAGAGAGGGACAGAGGATCCAAAGCAGGCTCTGTGCTGACAGCAGTAAGCCTGATGTGGGGCTCAAACTCACGAACCAGTGACACATAATTTTTAAACTCTTGTGTTAATACCTTGTGCTATTGATCTATATAGATTTATTTATTAAGCCCTATTAATTAGCAGCAATATATTATATTATATATTATATATATATTATATGTTATATAGCATATGTATATTTAGTGAGGAATCTTAATATACTATTTGTTTTTTCCATGTTCCCTTTTAACCTTTTGGTTGTAATATCCTTGGAAATATCTTATAGCAATTATTTTAAAGTTTTCTTGTTCATGATGAGTTGCCCTAGATCAGCCATTTGTAAATGATTCATGGGGAGAGAGTGGGGCTAGAGCTAAATATCAGGCAGTCCAGAATAACAGCAGTGTTGTGTCTGAACACAGAGTGCTGTATATCTCAATGTAGCCTTTCTTCTCGCTCAACTTCACAAGCAGACTGCTCCATGAAGATATGCTCTTTTTCAATTTAATATTACATACAGCCCCACTTATTTTTACCTCTCAAGCGTTCATGCCAAACAGTGTTCAGAGAAGTTATCTTTCTTAGCCAGTCTTTGTACTTGTTCTTCTTGCTCTAATGAGAAATTATTGGTTTTTCTCCCACAGGTACCATTTTGGAGAAAGGTGCTTTGTGAGCTTTGTCTAAGATTTTTTTGGGGGGGATTTATTTATTTTTGAGAGAGAGAGAGAGAGAGAGACGTGTGAGTGTAGGAGGGGCAGAGAGAGGGAGCCACAGAATCTGAAACAGGCTCCAGGCTCTGAGCTGTCAGCACAGAATCTGATGTGGGGCTCGAACCCACGTACTGTAAGATCATGACCTGAGGTGAAGTCAGACGCTTAACCGACTGAGCCACCCAGGCGTCCCAAGCTTTGGCGAAGATCTAAAGGACGGTGTTGTATTTCTGATGCTTTATTCTTGTAATTTAATGATGATTTCTGAGATGAGGAAAACTTCTTTAATTTCACCTTTTATACTATAAATTTAATTTTGCTATTTGAATTCTTAACACATTTCATCTGCTTTTAAAGACATTTATCACTACATAGTATTCTTATAGTTAAGTATTTTATTAGGCAATAAACAAATGCTGTGTCTATTTTATCTCTTTTAATTGAGAAATTATTTAGAAGTAAAACCCTGGACTTAAAATATACAGTAATACATTGGAATGTTTTGCATAGTAGGCTTGTAGTAACTATTAAATTTTTGTTAATGTTTTATTTATTTTTGAGACAGAGGCAGAGACAGAGCATGAACAGGAGAAGGGCAGAGAGAGGGAGACACAGAATCCAAAGCAAGCTCTAGGCTCCAAGCTGTCAGCACAGATCCCAATGTGGGTCTCGAACTCACAAACTGTGAGATCATGACCTGAGCCAAAGTCAGACACCCAACCGACTGAGCCACCCAAGCACCCCCTCATAATAACTATTTTTAAATGTTGAATGTGTCTTTGCCTAGGCATTCAACCGAGGACAAAATACTACATTCTATAGTTTTATTTATTTATTTTTTAAACAAAACTATTTTGAAGATTTCAGTGGCTTTTATGAATGCCAAATATTTTTCATTGAAAGGAATTGACATTCCAATAATACATTTAAAAAATTTTGTAGGTGACACACAGTATATCCCAACGTTAGGCTTTGCAAAATACTCATTGTACATAAAAAGAAAGTGATACTAATTGGGGGAAAAGATGATCTATTAATATAATCCTCTCAAATCAACATTGTGGCATTTACTTAGATTGTTTTGTCACGGCCCATCTAGAAATGGCTTTGAATAATTTCTGCATATTGTAATTATGTTATTTCTTCTATGTATTAAATAATTTTGCAAAATAGAAAATGCTGTCATTATTCAAAGATATACTAGTAACGCATATTGGTATATTTTAATCTCTTGGTAGATTGTATGTTTTATGTGGGCAAGTATTGTTTCCTTTACTTACTTTTGTACTCACTGTACTTGGCACAATCTTTGTTAGGCATGTTGCAAAGATTTGTATAACGGATTTATTCCTGTTTGTGGTGGTAATTGCTTCTGATTCTTGTTCTTACCACTTAACTGAGGAAATGAAAAGAACTCCTGTCTTTAGCCTTTCACGATAGAAATTTAATAATTCTTTCAGAACTTCATCTACTTACCATTTTTTCTGCCAAGAGTATTCACATACCACACACCTAGTTTCCCCAGTCTTACATTAGTATGATATGTGCATCACAGTTAATGACCTAACATCATGTCCTAAAATGTGTAATTCAGATCTCCTCAGTTTTCTTCCTACTGTCCTTTCTCTGTCCCAGGAGCCAATCTAAGATACCACACACACATTTAGTAATCATCTTAGCGAGAAGTCCCTTACTTAGACTTCCCTTGTCTTGATGAACATGACAGCTTTGAGGATTACTGGTTAAATATATATGTGTGTGTGTGTGTGTGTGTGTGTGTGTGTGTGTATACACACACACACATATATATTTAAATACAAATATATTTTATATAAATATATTTAACCAGTAATATATATATATATATACACACACACACACACATATATATTTACTTCTTATGTAGACATTTCAGATATACACAAAAGTATAGAAAATAATTATGCCTATCTTGACAACCTTTTTTTTCCCTTTTTACCATACATATGTATAATTTTTAAAGAAAACTCCACACTGTTTTCCATAGTAGCTGCACCACTTTACATTCCCTGCAATAGTGCGGGAGGTTTCCTCTCTTTCCACATCCTTGCCAACATATTACTTCCCGTCTTTTAAAAAAATAACAGTTCTAGAGGTACCTGGGTGGCTCAGTTGGTTAAACAGCCCTCTCTTGATGTCAGCTCAGGTCATGGTCTCATGGTATGTGGGACTGAACCCTGTGTCAGTGCAGAGCCTGCTTGGGATTCTTTCTCTCCCTCCCTTTCTCTCTCTCTCTGCCCCTCTCCTGCTATCTCTCTCTCTCTCTCTCTCTCAAAATAAATAAGTAAACTTGAAAAAAATATTCTAACAGGTGTGAGGGCATATTTCATTGTGGTTTTGACTTGCATTTCCCTAATAATTAATGATGGAAAGCATGTTTTCATGTATCCATCTGTATGTCTTCTCTGGAAAAATGTTTATTCAAATCTGCCCATTTTTTAATCAGATTTTTTTGTTGTTGTTGCTGTTGAGTTGTATGAGTTCTTTATATATTTTAGATATTAACCCCTTACCAGATATATGATTTGCAAATACTTTCTCTCATTCACTAGGTTGGCCTTTTATTCTGTTGATGGTTTTCTTTCCTGTGCAGAAATTTTCTAGTTTGATATAGTGTAACTTGTTTTTTTTTGCTTTTGGTGTCAGATTTAAAAATCATCACCAATACCTATGTCAAGGAGCTTATTGCTAATGCTTTCTTCTAGGAGTTTTATCGTTTCAATCTAAGTTCAAGTCTTTAATCTATTTTAATTTTTCTTACATGGTGTAAGATAGTGGTCCAGCTTAATTATTTTAAAAGTGGCTGTCCAGTTTTCTCAGTACCATTTATTGAAGAGATTGTTATTTCCCCATTGTATATTTGTGGCCCCTTTGTCATAAATTGACCATGTATACATAGGTTTATATCTGGACTCTCTATTCTGTTCCACTGGTGTATGTGTCTGTTTTTATGCCAATAGTATACTTTTTAATTACTATAGCTTTGTAATGTATTTGGAAATCAGGATGGTGATGTCTCTAGCTTTGTTCTTCTTTCTCAGGAGTGCTTTGGCTATTTGGGGTCTTTTGTGGTTCTATACAAATTTTAGAATTGTTCCATGCATGTGAAAAATTTCCATCGGAATTTTGAAAGGGATATTGCACTGAATCTCTAGCTTGCTTTGGGTAGTATGGACATTTTAACAATATGAATTCTTCCTATCCATAAGCATGGGATATATTTCCATTTATTTGTATCTTCTTCAATTTCTTTACTTGATGTCATGTAGTTTTCTCTATACAGGTCTTTCACTTCCTTGGTTAAATTTATTCCTGTATATTTTATTCTTTTTGATGTAAATGGGATTGTTTTCTTAATTTCTCTTTCTGATAGTTCATTATTAATGTATAGAAACAACATATTTTTGATTTTATGTCCTGAAACTTTATAAATTCTACCAATTTTTTAATGGAGTCTTTAGGGTTTTCTATATGTAATACGTCATCTGCAAATAGTGACAGTTTTACTTCTTCCTTTCCGATTTGGATACCTTTTATTTTATTTTCTTACCTAATTGCTCTGGTTAGGACTTCCAATTCTATATTGAATAAAAATGATGAGAGTGGGCATGCTTATCTTATTCCTGATCTTGCAAAGCTTTCACCTTCTCATCCTTGAGTATGATGTTAGCTGTGGGCTTTCATATATGGCCTTCATATTGAGCTACATTCACTCTATAACCACTTTGTCAAGTTTTTATCATAAATGGATGTTGAATTTTTTCAAGTGCTTTTTCTGTATCTATTGAGATACTCACATTATTTTTAGCCTTCATTTTGTTAATGTCGTGTTTCACATTGACTAATTTGCAGATGTTAAGCCATCCTTGCATTCCTGGAATAAATAATGCTTTCATATGAATGATCCTCTTAATGTATTATTGAATTTGTTTTGCTAGTATTTTGTTGAGTATTTTTGTGTCTATGTCCATAAGGGATATTGGTGTAATTTTCTTTTCTTGTGACATCCTGTTCTGGTTTTGGCATCAGGGTAAAGCTGGCAGTAATTTCTTTCTTTCTTTCTTTCTTTCTTTCTTTCTTTCTTTCTTTCTTCTTTCTTTCTTTCTTTCTCTTCCTTCTTTTCTTCTTTTCTTCCTTCTTTCCCTTCATATTCTTAAGAATATGCTTAATTTTTCTCTTATTATGGTGCCTTATAATGATTCTTTATAAGCCCTATTTCTTCTGTCCTCTCTAGGTTGAGTAGATTCTTCAAGTAACTTCCAGCAATTTTTGAAGACTCCAGCCTGCTGCTTAAAGTCCATGTTTACATTTTGCATCTTCTCATGACCCCAATTCTCTATATTTGATATGTATCATCATCTTTAAGGTATGAGTTGGGAGCTATTTTCTAGTTTTATTAAAGATGAAATTCTTTTTTTAATTTTGTTTTTATTATTTATATGTTGCTTCTAGGTGGTTTCTGAGAGGGGTTAGGATAATGTAAATTTTGCTCTATCATCTCCAACTAAAAACATAAAAAGGAATATAATGTACAAGCAGATTTTATCTTGCCTTACAATGGTAGAGAATGGAAGATAAAGTAAATAAAGCCTATGGGGGATATAAACAGTAACTCCCACAAGTGTGTTAAAAAGGAATACTCTGTATTAATGATAACAAGTCCTTGGTGAATATAGCTATTGAAACATAAAGACTTGCTGGCATCCTTGTAGAGTGGATTTAAGCACGTGTTAGTTTTGAAAAATTAGATTACTTTTAAGATCCCACTTCAGCACTTTAATTCTATTATTTCATGATTTGTTTTTTTCTGGAAAGCAATTAGTCACAGGAATTTTTAGATTCTTAAATGGAAAATTCAAAGCCATCTGATAAAACACATTTTCTTTTGAGTAATTTTTAGCAGAAAAAGAGAAAAATTACATATTTTTTCTACAAACTGCTTGATAATAAAAAATAAAATAACAATTGAAAAATTAAGGAACTGGTAGTTTTTTTAATTTTAAAAGCTATTTCAGGATTGAAATGATTTGTTAATACTGTGCAGATGGTTATTATAATATATATACATATTATATATTATATAGTCCAATTAATATGGACTATATTAAATGATATAGACTATTTCATATAGTCCAGACTATATTGTACTATTAAATAGTCCATATCATTTCATCAGTCTTTTCATGATCTCTCTTCTTGAAATTTAACTGGAAAAATCTATGGATGGTACAATAGCAGTTTGTTGTAGACACATTTGAAGAGGCTTTCTTGGGGTATTTAAGAGCACCAACTAAACAAAGGGAAATAGTAAAATGCTCAGCACCCTAATGTCAGAGGGAAGGCAATGAGCAGAACATACTTGTGTTCAAATTGTTCCAGGGACTTCTTCAGAATATTCTATGAACACTACCCTGTACTTCAGAACAACAAGTTGCTGGAACAGCAACATCATCAGTGTGAATGTGCACCTTTGGCAGATAATCATAAGGCTTCATTTTCCTGAAAGTCATAATTCACATCAGCCTGCTGCACTGAGTGAGATAACATTATTTTCTTGTTCACGGAAATAAAATTCTACAGGTAATTTACTGATGTGCTAATTACCGTTTCTGATGATGAGCTAAGGAACACTGTGGTTTCTCAAATTGCTCCTACCCTGAAAAATGTATTTATATTTGCAAAGACCCTGAGGCATAAAATGGCATCAGTCTGGTGGATAGTTGCCAAACATAGTAGGCAATATGCTCATATACTTTTTTTTTTGTAAATGATTGGCTATGTTTGAGCAGGAAACGCCATAATGGTTGATTTATTTGCGTGTGTGAATAACAATTTCTTCATAATATCAGTGACGAAAACATTTCAGCATCCATGGAGGCTTAGCAGATAGGAAGATATATATATTCCTTTTTACACAACAGAAGCATTGAACTGCTAAAACCCTGCAAAGGAAATAATGCCTCCATTGATTCGAAATTTCAAAAGGTCTTTATTGTAATTGTCTGCTACCTTTAGTTCTCCCACCTGCATTGCTTGCTGCCATCTGGGCATGCTCCAGCTTTTCATTCTCAGTCATTTCCAGGGCTTTTCTGTTTGCTTTCCTGCCTTCAAATCTACACATATATGACTCTAATTTATCCCTCAAAGTTTATTTTGCCCTTCCTCTGTGAAATCTGTCCTGATTTCCCAACTGTTGTTTCATTTGTGCCTTTGATATCTCATTTTGCTCCTCACTCAGGGCTCTTGTAATTGTGTGCCTTAATCAGGGTTCTGGTTATTAGATTTGAAATATAGTAATTGATGTACTTGTTATATGTTTTTGCTTAATTGCAGGCTTCTTGAGATCAGAAGCTTTGCTTTCCTCATCTTTGTATTTCTCCTTTCCTCACACTTAGCTCTATAACACCATAATACCATACCCGACATACGGTAATTCACAATAGATGTTTCTTGATTTAGCTGTTTACTGAAACTTCTGTCTTACTATCATTATCTCCTTCCTTGGCCTTGTGGATATTGTTCTCATTGCTTTATTTCTAATTTCTGGCAGTTCCTTTTGTCTGCTTATTTAATTTTTATCTTCTTCATACAGATTTCTATTATATTTTTCTGTCTTCATTTTCCCGATACCGATGTCAATATCATACATTTATTCTCCCACCTTTACAATCTTGCCTGGTTGCATCATTATCTTCCTGAGTATAGTAACCAGAGGTGCACAAGCCTTATATGTGCTATTTTGTACTACCTTTTTGTGCTACCCGTGTGACAAAATGCTGACTCTCTAGAAGTTCTACCTTTTCCTTACACCCAAATTTGCTGAGAGCTACTTGAGAAAATGCATAATCTACTGAATACCTCCACTTAGATGTAATTTAGAAACCAAATTTAATATACATCCCTAAACCATTTCTATACACCATTTCTTATTTCATAATTAATGGCACCAGTAATTTTTCCTTTAAAGTTTATTTACTTTTGAGAGAGAGAGACAGAGCATGAACAGGGGAGGGGCAAAGAGAGGGAGACACAGAATCCAAAGCAGGCTCCATCCAGGCTCTGAGCTGTCAGCACAGAGCCCTATGGGGGGCTTGAACTCACAGACTGTGAGATCATGACCTGAGCTGAAGCCAGACAACCAACTGAGCTACCCAGGCACCCCGGTACCAGTAATTTTTTATGCCAGAAAACAATATGCAATATATGGCAAATTACCTCAGTTAAACACACATACACACAAACACACAAAAAAATACATCAATAATTTAATGATACTTATACCTGGGTATCTACATTTAGTATATTATTTTTTGTATACATATTATACTTTACTTTTTTATTTCACAATAAATATGAATGAGTTTCATAATAAAAAAATGTTAAGAAATGTTACAGAAAAACCAGTGAGAACTAAAAAGGAACTGCTCTATGAACTGGAACAGGTTTCGTCTTGATCCTGCCACTATCAATGCATGATGGTGAAATGTTATAAGCTACTATTTGCTTCTGTTTTGCCAACATTCTTCCACCAAGTAGTTTTTGGTATTCCTGCTATATCTGGCACTCGGTTTTGGTGCTTGGTTACAAGACCTCATGTTTGAACACCACTCTGTCCGGTGGGAGTGACAGGTATCTTACAAGATACTAACGGAAGCAACAGTGTATGAAATCAGTGAAACAGTAGTAGAGACAAGAGACTGAGTGGTTTTGTTTAAGGTGGTCTAGATGAGCTTGGTTAGCAATATCTCAACATTCTTTCTAGTTATGTGATTTTGATACTGACAATCTAATCAGTAGTGACAGTTCTTAAAAGATAATTTTTATTTGGTTCATTATTCAGAAAAGAAACATTAAAAAAAAGAAAAATAATAGAGCATAAACTGTTTTTTAAAGTTTATTTATTTATTTTGAGAGAGTAAGAGTGTGAATGGGGGAGGGACAGAGGGATGGAAAGAATCCAAAGCAGGCTCCTAGCTGTCAGCACAGAGCCCAACACGGGGTTTGACCTCACAAACCATGAAATCCTGACCTGAGCCAAAATCAAGAGTCAGACGCTTAACCAACTGAGTCACCCAGGCTCCCTGAGCATTACTTTTTTTTATGATGAATATATTAGTATTCTCAATAAACTATAATGCACATAACTTGTTCAAATATTAACGTAGAAAGTAAGTATACTTGGGGATACTTTTTTCTTTAAACAAATATGTCCTTAATCTCAAAGAGTGCTCTTTAACAAGAAAAGGAGTCAGTGTTGCAACTGTTTTAGAGGATTATAAAGGTGATTATGAAATTAAAAGTAAAAAATGGAGAGCTTAGAGTCCAAGAGAGCCTCTCACAAGTCATGAGAATGTAACCATAAGAAAAGGAAAAGCAAAGTACTTACAAAGTTTCAAACAGATTCAAGGCAGATGCTGTAAAGTTTAGGAAACAGCCAGCAGGTAGAGAGGAAAGAAATACTCAGTTTCAGCTACACAGAAGAGCTAAATATTGTATCATCATGACAGTTTAGACCATGTGATCATCCCTTGATTTGAACTAATAAAGCTATTATACGAAGAAACAAGAAAATATGACATCGTAAAGCCTTTAGAATTAAAAGGTATAAGACAGCAAATAAGTTGAATTGCATATGAGGAGAAAAAAGTAAACAATGGAAGCAGTAATAATAATTTTGCACACAAGTCAAAGAACATCACATTATTTGAAATAGCATAGAATACTTCCATAAAATTATTTTAATGTTTATTTTTGAGAGAGAGAGACAGAGCATGAGCAGGGGAGTGACAGAGAGAGAGGGCGACATAGAATCTGAAACAGGCTCCAGGCTCTGAGCTGTAAGCATGGAGCCCGATGTGGGGCTCGAGCTCATAAACCTTGAGGCATGACCTGAGCTGAAGGTGGATGCTTAACCAATGAGCCATTCAGGCACCCCTGGAATAGAATATTTCTATCATACATGAAAAGGGATCAGATATTTTAACATTTCAAGTCAGAAAAAAATATTGTATTAGTCTGATTTTACTAGCCTTATCTAAACTTAGAGAGAAAGTAGCCATGTGGTTTTTAAAGTGTGTTGTTCTTAGAAGTCATGCATAACTTGTTCGAACATTAAGATAGTTTCTTGAAGGCAAAAAAATTTACGGATCTACATACTATAATCATATTACATTCAGAACTTATTTATTGGGACAATAGCTCTCTGAATATGGATTTACAGATTCCTAGAAATAATTCTGTTCCTTAAATACACTACATATATTCTCACCTTTGCGTATTAACTGTTTTCCTTTCATGAGCAACTTTCTGCCTGATCTTTTCAATCAAACTGTGCCAATTTTTCAAGGGCCATTTCAAGTTCTACATGGTATATGAAGCCTTGTTCCAACACCTTAGTCTCCAGTGATGTCTGCCTCCTTGAAACTTCCTTAGAATGATAGAGATGGAGGGAGGCTTTGAGACCACCACCACTTCTTCTGTGCTACACGAGGCAACCATTTGATTGTATTACACTTTTGTGAAAATTACAGGACAATGCTTCTTTTGGCAGATGCAACTGGAACATATGGCTTGGCAGGTGGAACATGAGCTGAATTTCATCTCCTAGCAACCCTTGGCTAGGTATCATTGTACAGGATGCAACTGGCAATATACATTTTGTTCTGATCATATCCTGCCTCTTAACATCATTTGACTTTTCCATGCCAAATAATATGATATATAAGATTAATATAATTTCTGTGGGGTATAAAAAAACAAATTTTAAGGGTACGATTACATATTTCTCTGCATAATTATAGAATCCAAAGAAGACCATCAATGAATAAGTGATATTCATATTAAAACTCCTAAAGGCAATCACATCATATTGTAATAGAAAAGTCAAATCAAAGTTTGGGCACTAATATTTGAACTGAGTGGAAATGAAAGAAGCTTAAGCTAAAAGGCAAGCGAAATAAGTTATTTATTGACAAAGTATTTATCGAAAGGAACAAAGACTTTGGAAATGTCATGGGGGAAATTAAGGAATAATTGGGTTCAGAGAGAACAGAATTGTTCAAAGATTAAGATAATTCAGGTAATTCTTGCTTGACAGTGTGATATTGGTGAAGAGACAGACAAAAAAAAATCAATGGGACAGAATAGAGAACACAAAAATAAGTCCACACACAGTTATTCAGCGGATTTTTCATAAAGGTGCAAAAGCAATTCACTGAAGGAAGGGCAGCTCACTGAAGAAATAGCTCTGGAGAATTGGATATCCATAGGGGAAATAAAGGAAACTCAACTTAAATCTCACATTTTATACAAAAACAAGGGGCGCCTGGGTGGCGCAGTCGGTTAAGCGGCCGACTTCAGCCAGGTCACGATCTCGCGGTCCGTGAGTTCGAGCCCCGCGTCAGGCTCTGGGCTGATGGCTCAGAGCCTGGAGCCTGCTTCCGATTCCGTGTCTCCCTCTCTCTCTGCCCCTCCCCCGTTCGTGCTCTGTCTCTCTCTGTCTCAAAAATAAATAAACGTTAAAAAAAATAAAAAACAAAAACAAAAACAAAACAAAACTTAAAATGGATTTCAGACAAATGTGAAATATAAAATGATGAAAATTTTAGGAAACACATTGATCAAAATATCCAGAATCTAGGGGTAGGCAGTGTTCTTAGACTTGATTTTAAAAAACTATGATCAATAAAAGGGGAAATTGATAAGTTAGACCTCATGAAAATAAAGTAAAATAGCAAAAACTTGCCCCTTGGAATGTGGGTCACTCCTCTTTTTTTTTTTTAATTAAAGTGAGGCCACCTAGATTTATCTATGTGTGAAGTTATTACTAAAACTATTATTTGTCTCCATGAAAAACTCATCTTAAGGACTTTTTTTTAAAGATTTCAAAACAGCTCAACATGTAAAAGATAAAATAATTTGCAACAGCTGTTAATTGGAGGAATGTTTCACAAACTTTATTATCTGCAGACAGATAAGATTGCTAATTTCAACCATTAACAGATGCTTTAGCTAATGATTTCTACATAGTCATTGTATGAAATGTGCTCAAATGTGTATTTGATTATTTTAGTTGATCCTAAGAAGTTGCTGGAATTGGTGTAATTCATTTTCTGAAAAGTCTGTGACCAACCATATGAACTATAATTTCAAATAAGTTTGTATTTTTAGGAGATAGTGTATAACGTATAACTCTGATTAATATCACCCAGGCTTTTAAGCCATTGAACATATGACTGGAAGGATGAGAAAATCTGTAAGGAACACTGTTATAAATTTGTAATCCTATATCTTGTTAAGGGAATCTAGTTTTACCTATACAACTACCAAGTGTATTACATTATTTCTTCATAATGCTCTGGCTTAGTCCTGAAATGGTACTGGTGTTCTGGCTCAATTTTATAGACCTATGAGATTATTGATTAATCTAGAATAGTGTATAAAATAGGATAGCACCATAGTCTTAAAAAAATAGACAAAAAAAATTGAGTATGAATTTTTTCTTACATAGTTTCCTTTTTAATTTTTTAAAGTTTATTTATTTTGAGAGAGAGAGAGAGAGAGAGAGAGTGCACATAAGTAGGGGAGGGGCAGAGAGAGAGAGATTGAGAGAGAGAGAGAGAGAGAGAACCTTAAGCAGGATGCCCACTGTCAACACAGAGCCCAACATAGGGTCCATCTCACCAACAGTGAGATCATGACCTGAACTGAAACCAACAGTCAGATGCTTAACTGACTGAGCCACCCAGGTGCCTCTATACAGTTGTATTTTTAAAAGAAAATGTCTTAAAATCTTCAACACTGATAATAAAATTCTTTATAAAACTGTTCCTATTTCTCACACTCCTTTAAATTATTCCTTTTATCTTTGAAATTGATGTGAAAGCAAAATATTTATGTTAACTTGATTCCACTCTTTAAATTGCTTTTTGAAAAAAAGAACTAAAATGAAAAAATATGTTTGAGAATCAAGAAGTCACCAAATGCACCTAATTTGTTTTGCAGTGATCATTAAAACATTGCATCTCTGTTATATTGTAACTGGCTAGCATTCAGGGTGACAATCTAGATTATTGTAGAACATTTTTAACAATTAAAAATATAATTTTCCCCATATTAAGAAAGAGAAATCTGGTTTGCATCAAGAGTGAAATCTATAGACATCCTGAAAACAAAATTTCCTTTCTCTTAATCATGCAATTTAAAGGTTGACTCAGCTTGGCAGTCGTGAATACACCATCAGTAATAACCCCTCCAAACACCTTAGTATGCACACCTAGTGGAAACTTCTAGGAAGTGTAGAACATCTTTAATTTTCAATTCTTCTCAGTATGAATAGTGATGAAATAATAAATTATGAAGACCAATAGGAAAACATTGAATTGATTTAAAATAGTCAAACATCATCTTCAATCAAAGGAAAACTAAAGGTATGTATTTTTTATTCCCAATATCATAACATGCAATACTTACCTAGGTTAGGTTAACTATATCATGTACAATTTAGTCAAGAAAATGAATCGTTTAAAAATTCTCCTGGGGCCTTATTTTTGCTTTTTAGCCTCAGCATAGCCTGTAGGTTGCAGATCTCCATTGGAAAGAAAAAGGGCTATGCAAGGAGTTCTCTGAAGTCCTGATCAAAGATTAGCTGGCTTGCCCCAGAATGAAAATCAATGCACTGTTCCCTCTATTGAAAAAGTCTTGCCCCTTTCCAACACATACAATTTAGTCAGCTGAACTAAATAGTGCATTTGGTCATATAGTCGATTTATATTCTGGCTCCAGCTCCTTATGTGGTATCAATCTGTCAACAGACAGTTTCCTGTCAGCAGTCATTTTGGGATCCACACTTTGACAGCATCGCTACGGTGGCTTGTTGCCCACAGATCAGTCAAAGGTAAAACACCCAAGAAGCAACCAGCTACTAAAGAAGCTGACGAACGTGTGCCCTCTCCAGGAGGGTTTAAGAACTTTCATTATTACTTGTTAATTTGGCACTCTGAAATTGATAACATCAGAGGTCTACTGACTAATAAACTTCACTCCTAGGTCCTAGTACAAAAATTTTACTTGGGGCTTAGATCTATTCTTACTTCTGTGGGAACTTCATGGGACTAAAGTGGGACTTATCTGGTTGGTTCCTATGTGCTACCTATAGCAAATATGTAACAATTATGCCAAAAGATATCTTGCTAACACACTGCATATGTGGAGAATATAATAAAGTCATCTATGGAAGGAAATGTTTCATTTGTAACTAAACAACAAAGGTTTTCTTTCTATTATTGGTAGTTTCCAGTGTGGCCCAATGACGCCAGAAGGTGTATATGATAGCTAATGAAAACACAGGCCACAGAATCAGATATTGGCAAGTTGTTTTATTTCCCATTTTCACTCAAGTGTGAATTTTGATACAAATACATGGGCATAAAGAAGTGAGACAAGTCAAAATGTTTCAGTAAATAGGTTTCAGAAATGCCACATTATAGCATGTATAAATAAACTTATAAAATTGTTCTGCCAGCTTTCAGATATTTTAAAGCCAAGAAAACTTCCCATTGGTGGCAACTAAGTGGTTTTCATAGACTGTTCATTACATAGTATGCTCCATCTACTGATGATACTTTTCTTTTTTTTTTTAATTTTTTTTTTAACATTTATTTATTATTGGAACACAGAGAGAGAACGTGAGCAGGGGAGGGGCAGAGAGAGAGGGAGATACAGAATCCGAGTCAGGCTCCAGGCTCTGAGCTTTCAGCACAGAGCCTGACGTGGGGCTCGAACTCACAAACCACGAGATCATGACCTGAGCCAAAGTCGGATGCTTAACCCACCGAGCCACTCGGGCGCCCCCTGAGATGAGTTCTTATACATGCAAGTACTCATTTATAATGTTGGTTCTCCGTGTTATTCCTATAAGTATTCTGTTTAAACAAATTAAACTCTTCATAAAAATTACCCTGGGCTCATTGAAGTCAGAAACTGCGAGTTTCATGCCTTGCCTTGGAGCAAGTGAATCTCAGGTTCCTCATTTGTGAAAAAGGAGATTGGTCTAGCTGACATCCAAGCCTCTCCAGTGAACAATTATTTGTGTGTCTGTCTGGTCCACTGTGAGGGGTACTGTAGATGAGAAGATAAAATTAGAAAAAAAAAAACCATTATACTCTATAAATCTTTTCTGCTTCTAAAATAGTATAATATCCTAATATTTGTTAATGAGTCTCCATTAGACTGCACCACGGTTTCTTTATTATCCTGAGAAATTAATTAAAAGCATTTCAAAGGATTCATTACTTTTTCTCTTTAATGAAAATGTTTAATGAAAGGAGTACTGTTTATAGAAAGCAGAGATGGAGAGGAATGATTTACTGTTGAAAAAAAGAAACATTAACTCATTACTGTCTTCTTTACAATTATTCAATGGATGTAGCTCTGGAATCAGGTAGATTAGATTCCAAATCTTTCTTTTTCTGTTGTGTGACCTTGTGGGAAGTTCTTTTATCTTTCAGTGCCTCAGTTTTCTTATCTATGAATAAGGATGCTAACGGTGACTGAGGAGAGTCTATGGCAGATGAAATGAGAGGCTATTTTGAAAAACATTTGGCTTGAAAATGCAAGGGAAGCCATGGGGAATATTACGGTTTGTTGACACTGTAATTGTCCCTCTTGGTCTCCCCAGTTCTGATCTCTATTTCAATCCTGTTCCACACTGCCCTAGACTAACAAGTCTGTTTGTATCACATCCCTTCTTAAAACATGCAATGCTTTTCATCACAGGGTTCAAACCTAGCTTCCTAACCTCATTTCCTGAAACCAAGCCCTCCCAGGTCTTACACTTCAAGGCCCTTTACTCCTTTGCAGGCTCTTCTGTAAATATGTTACTTCCTGTACTTTGTCAGTGAAGTGAATGCTTCCATTCTCCTCTCTGCCTGCATCTTGTCTCTTTTCTCCTCCCCAAATCATCAACTACAATGCAGTGAAATATTTACAGTGTAGTGTGGCACCTTATACACTAAGAGTTGTTGGAGTTAAAGTCCAACAGCCCTGTTTGATTTTGTTTTCTGAAGACAGATCACATAGTACCAAGTTCATAGTAAACACCCAGGACTTGGAAATTTGGAGATTTTATGAAAAACAATTTGATGAAAAAGTACAAATGATACACTCTCAGAAGCTCTAGAAAGTATTCTAAAATCCACACTAGAAACAGCTAAAAATTACCAAATAAGGTGCATAGATGATGTTGGCTCACTAATTGAATTTCTTTTTTTTTAATATGAAATTTATTGTCAAATCGGTTTTCATACAACACCCAGTGCTCATCCCAACAGGTGCCCTCCTCAATGCCCATCACCCACCC
>NW_024412429.1:24463634-24470315 GCF_014898765.1 Herpailurus yagouaroundi
TCTCCCTCTCTAACTTTTTTTTTCCTTCCCCTTCCCCATGGTCTTCTGTTAAGTTTCTCAGGATCCACATAAGAGTGAAAACATGGTATCTGTCTTTCTCTGTATGGCTTATTTCACTTAGCATCACACTCTCCAGTTCCATCCACGTTGCTACAAAGGGCCATATTTCATTCTTTCTCATTGCCAAGTGGTATTCCATTGTGTATATGAACCACAACTTCTTTATCCATTCATCAGTTGATGGACATTTAGGCTCTTTCCATAATTTGGCTATTGTTGAAAGTGCTGCTATAAACATTGAGGGGATTGCAAACCGGTGCAGCCACTCTGGAAAACAGTGTGGAGTTTCCTCAAAAAATTAAAAATAGATCTACCCTATGACCCAGCAATACTGCTAGGAATTTACCCAAGGGATACAGGAGTCACTAATTGAATTTCTACAAAACATTTTACTCTTTTTTTTTTTTTTTGAGTTTTGTAAGAAAGGAAATTAACTCTTTGTTTTGCAAGGCCATTTGCATTTATTTATAGGTATGCGTTTACTCAGATGTGAGATCAACTATATATATATGTATATATATATATATATATATATATATATATATATATATTTGGTTACAGCTCTAAACTGTTCTGAGTCTATAAAATAATTTGTGTCACCTGTCTCCATTCCCCAGAAAAGGAAAAAAAAAAAAAAAAAGCAAACTGTTGTTCAGTTGGAGTAACCTTGGAAATCATTTTTGTGCTCTGAATACATTACAGGTGTCTTTATGTTTGTGTTTAACATTACGTTATCTATATATTTTAAATTACACCCTGTTACAAACCCCTGCTAAGTCAAAAATCCATCTTGATATTGACTGGATAGTACATATTTTCCAAATACTCAAAGTAATGGTGATAAAGTGAGTGAAACAAAGGTCAAAGGAACACAGCTTCTTAGAACCATAAGCCGGGAGAATCACGGAGACAGCCAAGAAGTTGATTGCACCTTGTTTGCAATCCTCTGACCAGTTGATCAGTGAGGACTGCAGACAGAAACCATTAGCCACACATTCTTGGGATTCACAGGAATATATTTGCTCTTTTGAGCAGTTCACCAGATTTCAGTGTTGCCATGACAACCTCTGAATTCATCTGTAGGTATGCACTGGTATCACATCTTGCCAATTGAGGAGACCACATGATCCCTCTGGGCAACTACTTAAATTATCACCTTTTAAAATAGTGACAATTACAAAATTTTCACTTCACTGTGTATTAAGGTATCAGGCAGCTCTGGGTAGAATCCAAGTGATAATTTTTGTAATTATCCATCTACCAAGTAGCATGCAATGCCTTCCAACTAGGAGCAGTTAAATTCTTAGTTGTGGGTAATAAAACATGAAAAACTCTTCTGATTCCCTGAATTTTACTTTAAATTATGTGTGAGGGCGCTGGCTCAGTTGGTAGAACATGCAACTCTCAATCTCTGGTGGTCAGTTCGAGCCCTACGCTAGGCATAGAGACTACAAAATTATGTGTGGCTCATAATTTAGTTGAATAAAGGAGTGCGAGCATGTGAGATGACTTCTGTGACTGACCCTTAGCAGGAAACAAGAAAAGTTTTCCCAAACTGGAATTTAGGAGTTCAGATTAAAAGTTAGTTGGAAAGGAAGTGAAAATGCTGTAGGACATTTTCATTTTTAAATGGTGACATCATTTTCATGCTTTAATTATCTTCTCATCTCTGCACAGAAAAGTAAGGGATGCTAATTTGCAGAGATAAAATTATGCTTTGTTACTTTTTTTTTTCTTTTTTTTTTTAATGTTTATTTTTGAGGGGCGCCTGGGTGGCGCAGTCCGTTAAGCGTCCTACTTCAGCCAGGTCACGATCTTGCCGTCCCTGAGTTCGAGCCCCGCGTCAGGCTCTGGGCTGATGGCTCAGAGCCTGGAGCCTGTTTCTGATTCTGTGTCTCCCTCTCTCTCTGCCCCTCCCCTGTTAAAGCTCTGTCTCTCTCTGTCCCCAAAATAAATAAACGTTGGAAAAAAAAATAAAAAAAAAATGTTTATTTTTGAGAGAGAGAGAGACAGACAGAATCCAAGTTGGGGAGGGGCAGAGAGAGAGGGAGAAACAGAATCTCAAGCAGGCTCCAGGCTCTGAGCTGTCAGCACAGAGCCCGATGCCGGGCTCGGACTCACGAACCATGAGATCATGACCGGAGGTGAAGTTGGACGCTTAACCGACTGAGACATCCAGGTGCCCCATGTTTTGTTACTTTTTTATAATACCAGAAACTCCAGAGACCAGAGAGCAAATATTTAATTTGTAATTTTTAAAAGAAAAAGCAAACAGATATTGGAGATGATAATATATTTAAATAAAAGTAATTTTTGTAAGTATATTTTAAACTACAGATTAGCTTACGTTAGAATTAGTATTTACTTCTTTTTAGGATATAGATATTTCATTAAATTAACTGATAAAGTCTTCTATTGTCCAAGAAAAAAGAAAAAATTTGCTGTATATGATATGTGAATATGCACAATATAAATATTAGTTATTAACTAAATTATCTCTAATTAGAGAAGGTAATGTATGACTGTCCCAAGTAAGTGGTATGCCTGCATATTTTAACTAATTTTAATAAATCTTATGTTAAGTATAGGTGGGAATACACAATTAAAGCTCTGTCATCTCACAATATTGACATGAAAGGTAGATAATTTTTGCATAATTGAAGAAAATGGCATTTTCAATATTTAGTGCTTTTCAAGACAGTATCTAAAACACACGGTATCCAATATATATTTGTTGAAAGACGAAGTGAGTTGGCTTCTCATTTTAACATACTAAATGTGCATTAATATCGTTACCATGGAAGATTACGTGAATGGGGATGGTATGGGTTCAAACTTTCAAACTACCGTGCAGACGGTACTGGCTGTAATGGTGACAGTAGGAAAATAAACTTAAATTCCAGTTAGTAAGGGAAGGTGGATGGATCCTGGGAAATAGGAAATGTAATCAAGTGAGGGGAATGATGGAAACAAATGCTCTTGAAGGGAAAATGAAAGGACTTTGTCCCTGTTCTTGGTTTGGGACTTACCTTGACCCATTTGCAGAAGTAGTTCAAGAGGCATGCGGTGGGGAAACGTAAGTCAAGTATCAGTACAAAGAATAAATTATCACCAAATCTAAGGTAGGAGAGCCCCTGAATAGGGAGAGTTTGGGGAAGTCAGCCACACCACTTAAAGGATAAAAGACAACTGGGTTTGGCCAAAGGCAGGCTACTAGATCCAGTTTACTGGAGGATATTTTACAATGCAAATGTTAAGAAGAAATTGTCAACAGCATTAAAAATGAGCATAGTATGCCAAGACAATAACAGAGGAGCATTTCACAACAGCTAATGTCTGGGCATAGTGTAGGCCAATTTTGGTCTCTTTCCACAGAGACCTCGGAGTCAGTAGAACAATGAAACCTGTAAGAAAGAAGGCCGTGAACAGATACATCATTGGTCTTTCCTTTCTTCAACACGGGAGAAATTAGGAAAGAGAATTTCCGATGATCTGGCTGGAGACCTACTTACTGTTTTGTGTATAGATTTGCTTCTGCTAACTGATAAATATGAAAAAAAGATCTATTTTGAAGCAAAAAGGTTGATTTGGCTACACTGAACTAAAGACTCCACTCAAGTGCTTCAACAATGAAATGCGTACTTTACACTGAAATTCCAATAGCAATTATAATAGGAAAAATGATTCTAAAATCATAGACAGGAAACAGATTACTGGTACATTCTCAGACCTAAAGGGGTAATTATAGTTTGCCACCCTCTCTTCACCAAACCCATTGGGGTTTGCCTATACAGTTTTTGCTCCTATAAATAGGGTCCATCTTGTGTGTGTGTGTGTGTGTGTGTGTGTGTGTGTGTATGTGTATACATATACATGTACCTATACTTATACATATACCTATACATGTGTACATATACATGGGTGCATATATACATACATATATACATGTTCATATATATACACATACATATATACATATATGTATACACATATATACATATATACACATATACATATGTATACATACATATATATACATATATACACATATGTGTGCATATGTACACACACACACACACACACACATATATCCCTTTAGCTCACTCGTACTTATCCTTCAAAACTCAGCTCAAACATCACCTCCTTTGAAAAGTCTGCCTTGATTTACTCACAAGCTGACCTAGATGCCTTTCCTACATATCCTATTCTATTTGATTCTAGCTCTTATCATGTCATATCAGAACCCGTTGCTTTGCTGTCAGTCTCTCCCACCAGATGGAGTGTTGCTTTAGACCAGGACTTCCTTTGGAGACTCTGCCCATTCTCAGGGTCTAACACGTTTGTGAGTATTCTGTTTATTCAAAGAAAGGCTGTAACAGATTTAGCAAACTTCTCTTTGGCACCACTGAGTCAGGTGCTATGGGGGTGACAGAAGAATTATAACGCATGATCCCTGATGTCAGAGTGATTAAAATCTAGCTGAGCCATATCTATATCTACCTCACTTCCCTCCCTCTTTTTTTTTTTTACATTTCCTGTGATTCAAGGCACTTTTTTCAATTCAGTAACTAATATTTTATAATATTTGTCCTGGGAGAACTATTTAAGGCTTGAATACAGAAATACCAGAGATAAGAATGAATGGAGTTGTACCAGAGGATCAAAAGGCCAAGCAGAAACTTGAGGGGGAAAAAAAAACTAGAAAAGGAGGCTCCTATACTCTGCTGATGCTCAGGGAGCTTAGAATACCCTTTAAGGGACAGAAATGGGTGCTCCAGCTAGCAATGAAATTGAGGTAGTTCCTTCGTACACATGTTCAGTGTGGGATATCCCTGTGATTTTAATCCTTGCTGTGGCTGTAGGAAATATTCTTTGGCACACAGATTTACTTTCCTTTCTCACTTGATATTTTTATTATTTTTTTAAATTTTTAAATGTTTATTTATTTATTCTTAGAGAGAAAGAGAAAGAGGCAGAGAGAGGGGGGGGAGACAGAGAATCTCAAGCAGGCCTCTCATTGTCAGCACAGAGCCAGACATGAGGCTCCATCTCATGAACAATGAGATCATGACCTGAGCTGAAATCAAGAGCTGGGCGCTTAACTGACTGAACCAACCAGGCACTCCTCTTACTTGATATTTTAAAAATACTTAGCTGCTCTATTCACAGATGGTGCTTCATCAGGAGCTTAACCTTCCTTCTCCCTCACTGTCTCACCAACATATTGCAACAGGACAGTCCCTGACCATGCTCGCGCATTTCTTGCCTCTCTTCATCCTACATCGCCATCTGTGGGACATCCACCAGAGGAGACCTTATTCCATCTCCTCCTCTTCTCCAACCTGCCTCAAAGTTTGGTCCAGGATACTTTTCTGTCACATTAACAAGGGGAGACCACAGAGGTGTGCTTAAACTCACTGAGAACCTAACCACTAGAGACAACACAGTTGTCTCAGAAACACATGTAAACACTGGCATTGAAGCTCCACTAGTTGGAACTTCAACAGGAGAAAGCCGTCTTGAATTCCAGCTTCTTAGTTTGTAAATCAATATTTAGAAAATGAATTTTCTGTGACATAGTGGTTCCTTGTACCAGTGGAGCCTGTATATTTCAAAGGTGGGGAAAGAAAGTATTAGATCTCACTCTCAGAGAATCATGACTTCCTGGGCAAGAGAAATGGCTTAACACAATGATGATTTTGAGGGGTATTAGTTTGGCAATAGTTTACAGATGTGAATGGAGATGCCCGAGACAATTCATTCTGGGAATCTAGGTAGGGACTTCCTTTGTACTGAGAGGTGAGAGAATTAGATGTTAAAATATGGTGACATCAGTGAGCTTAAAGATTAAATAGCTAAGTGTAAAAAAGTGAGTTGAATATCTGGCTATGAGGCTTTCCTGGCCAGTGAGTTTTTCTCTTTCTAACTTTTCTGGACCTTCATCTGTCTCTTCTTCCTTCAGGATTCAAACTGTGTCTGAACAAATACACAGAGTGGGTGAGGTTTGTGGTGCCCTTGGCCCCACTTTAATGCAATATTATTCTTTAGAACATCCGCTTCTCCAGTTTCTGCACATCACCTATCTTAGGGGTTAAGGGAGGTGATGATGTTGAATCTTACATAGAATCATAGAATATAAAATTTCTACAAGACTTTGGAGGGTATAGAAACACTTTATTATGCAGATAAGAAAATGGAGGCCTCAAGCAGTGACATGATTTGCCAGAAAATGGCTATTTTCACTTAGGACTTTCAACTGGGAGAGGTGGTCTTTTTTCCAGATAAAGAAATTTCAAATATCAATCAATCATCCTGTGAGAGAATGGCAATGAAATAAACAAATCTGTATTTTAAGGCCATTTTTAGCTAAACACAAACTAGTCTTTACTAATACATATATATATATTTAATATGGCACAATAGTTGTTTATAATAAGAGATAGAGATATGGTCATTTTCATTAATGAAGACAAAAAAAGTAAAGAAAATGCAGTGTCATGATGTTAAACTGGAAATAATTCCTGATTTCATTGAGAGCTTGGGCAGGATCCAAACAAAAAATGATTAATGGATTTAGCCATCTTGTTTTTGATATTTCTAGCACTGTGAAATATAACTTAT
>NW_024412429.1:24480315-24481249 GCF_014898765.1 Herpailurus yagouaroundi
AACTTTCAAAAACTTGTTTTTAACAGAAACAAAAACTTGTTTTTTCTGGTGTATATTATTTCTGGTGTGTATAATATTTAATAAAATTACATAGTTACAAGTTCTACTGAGGTACTAGGTTTGGGAACAAACACAACTAATTGAGTAAACTTCAAATTCATTGGTGTGAACAGGATATCCGAGTGTACTAGAAAGCAGCTGGGTCATCAACATGTGGCAAGGCATGGTTTTAAGTGGTTTATAAATGAGAAAGTGTCAGCTCACCTGGTATATTAGCTAAGTGGAGGTCAGTTAGAATTTCAGCCTCTCATTTTTACATGCTGTTTTGTATGACAAAAGGTTGAATTAGGGGTTCAAAGAGTTCGAAAATTTAAGATTTCCATAGATATCACCATTTTTTTCCCTCAAAGTATCTATGCTTCCATCAAAACTATAGGAGTTTCCGTTTTCCATAGATTTATAAATGCTGGGTATTATCACACCACCTGGGTGGCTCAGTCAGTTAAGCAATCGACCTTGGCTCAGGTCATGATCTCACAGCTCGTGAGTTCAAGTCCCATGTCGGGCTCTGTGCTGACAGCTTTGAATCCTGTTTCTCCCCTTTCTCTTTGCCTCTCCTCTGCTCACACTCTGTCTTCTCTCTCTCTCTCTCTCAAAAAAAAACAAACATTAAAAAAAATGCTGGGTATTATCCATCTTGCTAATCTTCTCTATACAATGGATAAAAATTATACTGTGTTTAATTTGCATTTCTTTGATTTTTAGAGAGATTGGAAGTATTTTTTAAAAGTTTACTTTTATTTTTAATTTTTAAAATTTTTTAATTTTAATTTTAATTTTTAAAATTTACATTCAAATTAGTTAGCATATAGTGCAACAATGATTTCAGGAGTACATTCCTTAGTGCCCCTTACCCATTTGGGGGGGGGGGGGG